>NC_067297.1:7946667-8249697 GCF_020740795.1 Apus apus
AGAACATAAAAGCCTCAACAATGGTAGTGTTACAGCTCCAACAAAACTCTCTCACGGCAGACAAAGGGAAAATAACACATCTCACTTTAGTTTGTACCAGCAAAAATGGTTTGAAGATTTGTTTAAACACTTAACAAGATGGTTTTGGCTTCCTTTAACATTTAACATAGACATTGTCATGCTAAGAGGATTGTGATTCACAAGAACTGCGTATGTGAATAGGATCGTTCCACAAAAAATATCAGTCTACCCTAGAAAATTGCCCGCTGCTTTTTGATATTCAATGAAAATGCAGAGCACAACAACTGTAGTTATTTAACCTTTCATCAGGAAACTGTGAATATCTGATAATAATAAGTACAATCTATAAAGGCTTCAAGTCAACACTTTTTATAAGCAGATTTGTAAGGTAATAAATTTTCCATGACTTAACGATCAGCTTTGCCTATGAAAGCCAATGTTGTAATTCCCAATTGATTGTAGATGTTAATCTTGCAAGACTCTTGTTCTTATACTGTGATTTATTAGCTGAATTAATGACAGATTGCACTGTTTAAAACAAGCTGCTGTTTTACACAATCAACCAGGAAGCTCTGTCCAACTGAGTCACTGCAAGGATGGGAGGAGGATAGTGTGCAAGGTGAAACTGCACACCATACCTGAGCTAATTTGTCTTATTGCCTTTGAAATGCAGCACTAATTGTTTAACAATTAACCCTATGACTGAACACCAGGAGAGCTGAATGGCAGCAGCTATTCAGGCTCTCTGCAGAGACTGGGATTCACATTCAGTCTGCAATTCATTTCATTGCGACATTCTGCTTTCTCATGGAAAATAACAGATTTCCCCAACCCCCCTGCCACACACACACACACACACACACACACACGCTTACTCCTTTAGATTTGAAGACATTGGAAAAGAAAAGTCCTACGTGCTTTCTGTACATAGATATGTGGCAGGAAAACTGCAGAATAATGACAGATCTGATTCCTAGGGCTACCACATTCTCATTCCTACCACAAAGCGAGTGCCATTATGTATAGTAAAAGTTTTAACCTTCTTTCCAGCTTATTCATTCCCTACCTCTTCAGAAACATTTCTGGTGTAGGAGACAAGGTGCCACAAACCTGCTCTTAACAATCCAGTCAGACAGAGGGCCAAAACTGTAGTGGAAACAATGACAGCTTCTTGGTTAGTCTTAGTCTGCAGGTTTTAAGAATTGTGATGCTGTAATAAAAGCAGACCTTCTCCTGTCCACTCTGCCATGGAGACACAACACAGGACAGGAGAGCAGGAGCTGTAAATTGTGTGTATGTGTGAAAACAAACCCTACAATCTCGGGGCAAGTACTCATGGTGATTTAATTCTGCTGCAGAAGCCCCATGTTCCAAAGTAAATGGCTTCCATCTTCACTTGCTTTTTAAAAGCTGGCCTCTGAAGGGATCCCTCTGTTTTGCAATGAATTTGAACTTGCTTCTGTGCTTCTTCCCAAGTGCTTCAGTGACTGGAGGCACTTCCTGTGCCGCAGAGTGCCAAGTGTTGCCAATTCCCATCGAGCCATCGCTTGCAGCTCCAGTGCCTCACTCCCTCTTCCCTGCTACTCCCTGCCTAGCGAGCACAGCAGCATATGCTGCTCTGTGGTACGGCTTCAGAGGTGAGTGCAGATTTAAAAATAAGTAAAATCAAATAAAGGAAGCAAAAGAATGGAGCCTTGTATGGCTGCTTCTGAACAGGTGTTAACCCACAGCCAGTCACCTCGAAGAGTCACACAGAATCCCTGGGACCACGGCTGTGATCGGTTATTAACAACTGGCCCCAGCCATCTGCTGGTGGTCAAGCTCCATGATGTGGCAATCAATTACAGCTGTTATCTTGTCCCAGCTTTGACAGATGTTCCTCTCTTTCATTGTACAGTAATTACTAGTTAGCTGCCAGCAGGCTTCACACTTTAATTGTGGTGCTAATTTGAGACAAAGAGAGGAAAAAATAGGGAGAGACAGACAGGGAAAGGCAAAAGCTAAGACAGCTGTGGCAATTGGAGCACCCATGCATTAAACATTTATTTACAAACAATAGGTGAAGGCAACCAGTTACCCCAATAAGACTTTAAAAAGCCACAGTTGAGCACCATCCAACCATGCCATAGCCTGCAGTCCTTTCTTCTTTCAGGGGGGAAAGAGGGACACTTCTCATTCCTTGCCAAACAAGCTATGCTAAAAATACCTGGCAGCCTTCTGGCAATGCATGGCTTCATACTGCCATACAGAGTGGTGCCAACTGATTCACAGTAGTGAAAATTGCATGGATAAAGACACAGGATGGAGTTTTGATTTTTTTTTAGGGTATTTTTTAACCTTCTCAGAGAACAAGCAACCTGCTTAAATTGTAACGCAGATGAACTAATGCTGCAAAACACAGGCAAACGCAACCCGTCACCTCGCTAGAGAGCAGGAGCAGGGGTCACATAGCACCTGCTCTGCAATCTGGTGTTCATGGAGAGCCTTTGGAGATGGGCAGGAGCAAGCAAGTGCCCTGTTTGATCAGACCAGGAGCCAACAAGGTAGGAAACCTGGCAACTTGTTTCTTTCGTAACCCAGAGCTGTGAGGAGTCTCTGTAAAAGGGACACGACATGATATATTCTTTTCTTCTTGGCTGCTTTAGATGAAGCATTTCAGTGTAATTTCTATTTTGTCTTAGTTTCTGTACATTACCTAATAATGCACACCCATATACCACCAAAAAGACAGACTCCGAAATGACCATAACAACATGCAGAGATCCACAGTAAAATCCTCATCCACTGCTTTTGTATGACACTCAATAGTTTAAGATGTGCTTATCTCCTCTGTTTTGATTGCAATTGAAGTATCTTTTAAGGTGTTAAATATTCAAAAGGCTGTCTTTAAACGTGTTTCAGAAACCAAGTATCAAACTTCCACTGGAAGTCTGAACAATAAGCAGAAAAACATTCAATTGCTAAGAGCAATTCTGCAGCAGGCTACACCCTTCTAGGATGTCCAAATCTGCATTAACTATCTTCTTCTTTATTTAATTCACAATGGACATATTTCAGCTGTTGAATATTTACTGAATCTTTCAGTAGCACTTAGGCTGTGGTTTGGTGATGGTGTTTGGCAGGAACAGTGGCTTACAGCAGTTTCTGTCACGCTTTGCTCCCTTTCCTCAACTGCCCACCCCATGCCCAGCCTCATGCCACTGCATGCTCCGTGCTGCAAGTTGTGGCAGCACAACTATTTCAACATTAACTCAGATCAGGAAATGAAGAATGACAGAATGAATGAATACCCTCATTTCACATTAAAAAAAATCACAGAGGGTGGAGGACACTATCTTGTGCTGGCACAACTTACCCTTATTTCACAAAACGGCTCACAGCCACCCAAGGATCAACCAATTGCCTGAACCAGTGAAGGGGAGGGTAACCAGACAGTTTCCACCAGTGTGGAAGGGCTCAGCCATCTTAGAAACCTTACCCTGGTACAGCACATCACGTGTGTGGGAATGAGAAACACAGAACTGCTCATACCGGTATTACCGAGAACTGCTTCACAATGAGACATGCCCCCAGTTTAATTGGACACAGCCAAATGCAGGCATCTGGACTGGAGCTCAGATTTCTGGTGTGCTCAAATCCACTGATGTTTTCTGTCAAAAAACTTGGGGGGTTTTTTGTGCTCTGAGATTTTACATTTTAATGTCACTTACTGATCTTTTTGATTATTTTGCTGCCATGATCTCAAGCAGTGTTTGTTAATTTCATATTTTATTACTCTGTTATTGGGCGAACTTCTGAAATCAAAGTGTTGGAAAAATGTATGAGGTTTTGGTGGTTGCTGAACAAAACCAGCCAGCTCCTGCTGATAATGGCAGCGTAAGTTAACTGTCTGAGATCACCACATGGCAGCTGTCAAGGGAAAAGGGGGGAAGGGACAAAGCTGTACAGTTTTAACATGTTTCTAGCATTGCAACTAGCAGAAGAAGTGGTTTTACAGAAGCAGAACTATGTGGTTCACTGACCAATGATTTTAAATGGCTTCTCTGCAGGAACTGCCATTTATCTGTATTACTGCTTTTTGAAAAAGGACTTTGGGGCAGTTCTGTAAACATCTGCCAGACAGCCAGATGTCATGCAGATAGACAAGAAAAATAGGTTGATCAAAGCCCTCTAGACCTTGCTACCTGACAAAGTAAAGTCAGTGGCTTTGAAAAGAAAATCAAGAACCATAACTGCACCTGCAATAATAATCTCTCTCTTCATAGACTGCTTACCAACTGATGTTAGTACTTGACTTGCAGGCGTCCTACAGGCAAGCTGCTTTTCCCTTTGTTTCAATACCCTGGTTCTCCTCTTCAGAGAGATACTTGAGTTTACTTTCTCTGGCTTGAAAGAGAGTTACAAAACATGTTTCCTGTCAGCTTAAGTTCTGGACTACACCCCCCATGCTACTATGCCACAGATGAGCAAATACCAACTTTAAATTTCTGAGTAACCTGAGAAATCATTTGACCATGATCATAGAAACTTTAAGGTTGGAAGGAACCTTAAAGATCGTCAAGTTCCAACCCTCCTGCCATGAGCAGAGAACCCTACCACTAGACCAGATTGCACAAAACCTCGTCCAACCTGGCACAAGCAATACAAGTTAAAACTGCACAGCTCTTCTTCCCTTTGTATCCCCAAAAAAGAGCCACATAATCCCCAGGGAGCGGATCCCTAGAGTCAGAGGGTGCTGACCTCCAATCTCTGTCTTCACCAGAGAGGACTTGTTAAATGCAAGGCAATCTCTCAAATGTTGCCAATGCTAAACAGGCAATTACTATGCTGATTGATTGATTACATTTCCCTCTCTAAATTATACCAGGAGAGAGGAAAATCACTCAGAAAATGAGAAAAATCACAGCCTAACTTCCAGCAGAAGTGCAGAGAATGGTTTTTGCCAGTACACATAACAAGCAAGTGAAGTAAAACCAAGGCCCTGAGCAAACAGTTCCAAAAGCAGAACAATCTGCAGCCTTCCCAACCAGGAAAAGACCAGGCAGGGAATTGCAAATCAACCATGACCACATCAGGCCATGACCTTTTGTGTGAAATTAACTGGAGGGGGAAAAAAAAGAAAAGAAAAAAAGGTCTCCAGAGACTGATGATCCCCAAGTGCCACAGAAGTGTATCATTCCTCATACACGCTGTAGAACCAGCACCACTCCCAACAGAAACAACACATCCTCCCTCTCTCTTGGTTGCATTTCTTTTCCCTCTTATTTTTTTCCACTTTGTATCAGCTGACTTGCATGTCCTTATTGTGCTTTTGTTTTCATTGACAGTTTCTTAGGCAGTGCCCTTGGTCTGCAGCTGACAGCTCACAGACAGCTGCTGCAGGTACAACAGCTCCGTTCCACAGAGCAGCATGGCCCCCCAGACCCTCACAGGACCCTACTAACTCTGAGACAAATTGCCTCAGGGGCACCAAAGCTGCCAGGGTCCATGTTTTTGGTAGCTCTGTGGCAAGGTTTATCTCCTGCTGGCACACACCCTGCCTTGCTGGCTCAAGGGCTGTGCCTTCTCACGGGCTTTGCCTCACGTTCCCACCTCCACCTGCCCCTGCACCCCACCACTTCTTTAGGCCTTCATTTCTCAGCACTGCTTCTTTTCCCCTTCTGCAGGCACGTCCATGCTCCCACGTTTCTTCCTCAAACACAACTCTGACAGTTTTTCCTCACAAACACCCTATTTCAGAGCTGCTGCTCTGACTCACCTCTTGCTGGTCTTCTCTCCACACGCTCCCAGGATGAGGTGGGCCAGAGACACAGGCCGGCAGCAGGGCGCGAGGGGAGGGAGCACCACAGAAGCAAAGCCCCCTTTGCTGGGGATGGTGACCTAAGAGCCATCTTAGAACGCCTCTGGAGCTGAGGCATTCCTGCCCACGGGAAGGGATGAAGGGCAGGCTGTGTCATCGGCCTCTTTCCACGGCCTGAACACAAACGCAGAGCTGTAGAGGCCCCATCAGGGAGAAGCTTCCTCAGGCTGCAGTGCTGCTGTGCCTCAGTCCCTCTGTGGTGAGCAGTGCCCAGCACGCTGGGTCTGCCTAGGAGGCTTCTCCAGCCACGTCAAACACACTGGTACTGCTGAGTGTCACAGCCCAGTTAACCACTGCACCAGCACAGCCCTCCACCCACTGCCAGACACAAACACCACAGAAAACATGCAGTGAGCCAGTCTTTGGGGCCTTTCTACCAACTCTCTCCTCATTTCAACAAACAGCTAATGGGGCAGCGACAAGGGGATGAGACATCTCTCCTCCCTCCCCTTTCCCAGTGCCTGCCATGGCACCAGCACATCCCCAGCACAAGACCCCACGACAGCTCATGCTGGCTTTTGAACTGTATCCCGTGGTAAGAGTAAGTCTTCAGTTCTCATTACAGGCTCCCTCACAGCAGGAAAGTTTATTACAGCTGCTTTACCACAGGGCATTGCCATTTCCACTCACCCAGATGTCACTCAGCCACCCCGTGCCCAGTGACACTGTGGACAGTAATTAAGGCCAAGGAGCATTTTTGGGGGTAGGGAAGACAGGGGCGGATGAAGCCCAGCTGCCAAAACTTTTGATTTCTTCTCATAAGATCAGGACTGAAATATTTTACATAATTTCTTAAGAAAACTGGCCTGTGCAATTATTATGAGAAATTAAACAGAGTTTCAGATTAAGTTTAATTATGTACACTTAATGACAGGTATGTGCTTTTAAAACAACAGATGTTGCACAGATGTGATTCAAGGCAGACATCAATAAAAGCTCTACCAGTGCTCCAGAAAACATTCCTGTGGAGCACTCTTGCACTGCTCCACCTCTGCCTCTAAACAGCTGTCAGATTTTTTTTTCTTAGGTTTAGCAAACTTCCCTTGCCCACTACATACATACTGTCTCTTCTGTTTGTTTTTTTAGGGGGTGGGAGGGTTTTGTTTTTTTTTTTTTAAATAATAGAAGCAGCACTGAAGGATTTCCTAAAGAGAATTTCCTTATCATCCCCACAGCTGCAGCTGCCTCTGAGGCTATTCCACAAGCTTCTCCTGCCTCATCACCATCTAGCTTGTGTGCAGAAAGACAAACATGTCAGAAATCTCCATCCTGCCTTGCATCTCCCCTTGGTCAAATATTTTTCAGGAAGTAGTTGATTTGGCCAGCAGGCTATGAAAACCAAGGTCAACCACATCACTAAATGGCTGGTAAGAAAAGAAAACAATAGTATTTCTGAAGGGGGGCCAAGAAAATTAATTTGAAGGGGAAGTTATTTAGGATGAAGCTTTGCAAAATGGAAAAAAGTGCTATTAGGTTTCACAAGACCAGTCAGAACCAAAGATATTGTGGCATTAAGATGCATACTAACAAGGGACAGACACATTCCTAATAAACACATTTACATAGTTACATGTGACAATTGCTTTCATTCTACAGTCACTGGCTACATTTCCAGATCCTTTGATTTCTGTCCAAAACGAAAACCTAGCTTGCCCTTGCTCATGAATTTTGGAAGCCAGCATGAAAATATTCCAATATGCAGAAGAGCATGTACAAATGTGCCAGCAAAAAGAAGCTCCGTGTGATCTTACACATTATGAACATAATGCTTGCATTTTTTTCATGCACAGGAGCACAGGGTCACTTCATGAATCACAGGAGAAGAAATACTAAAGACGAGAAAATACTGGGGGGAAAGTGCCTTAGAAGTTTGTAGTTTTTACAAAGGACTTGAAAACTGTTCCGACATTTTAACTTGCACTTGGCAAGATCAAGTTTGATTGCAGTTTATAGCAGCTTTGAGCAGTGTACTGGGAAAACACAGAGCCAAAAACTAGCAAGTGAAAAGGAGCAAAAGAAATATCAGGGCTGCAACTCTACCCACTACATCACAATACTTTGCTACTTCCTAACTAACTTTCCCAGTCTGCCTGACTCAATAAATGAAGCAAGGGGAGCAGGCAGCACCATGCACAGAAAAGCATGCTGGCAAGTGTGTGGGAAGTAGCTCCATTTCTGCTCAAGTCTCCCACCCAAACAGAAAAGTCTCTCGCCAGACCCTGGCTGAAATTTGGCACCTTGGCCTCCTTGCACGCAGTACAGATGGCAGGATAGACGCGCCTGCTGGTGCAGGAAATCTGTGCCAGTTCTCGGGAGGTGGCAGAGGGGAAAGGCACTAACAGAGAAGGGTCACCAGGATCAGTACTCACTTGCCTGATTGCAGCCTCTTTTCAAAAGGGTCCTGGAAAGATCTGGGGAGCCTTACTACTGGATGCTACTATTCAAGTATTTCAAGTATCTTCCTGTTCCCCACAAATTGTGTGTCCTGCTTAATGAATTATTTTTCTTCTTTTCTCTGAACAGCTGCTTATCTACCACTCATTTCCCTGACTATTCCTGTTGATTTAATTAATGCTTCTCTCAATAATTCTCTGAGGAAACTAATGGCTTTATTGGTCACTGAAAGGTGCCAAATAATTTGCATGACCATTTCCAGTTGAGATTCCTTAGAATATTGCTGTCAGCTAGCCTCATTTTACAACAAATTAGTTAAGCACACAAAAATGTTTAGCTACTAGGATGCATCGTCTAAATGTGCAATCAGAAAGAGATAATGTCATTCCTGCCCTTTCTTCTCCAATGCCTCTTGTACTGCATTCAGTGCAGTCTTACACCATACTCCTGTTCCACCAGAACCCAAACAAGGCTGCAGTACAAATAAATAGGAAAGTTCCACAGATTATTTTTTTCTTTCTTTCTTTCTTCAGCCTCTGTAATGCCTGGCTCTAGAAAGATCAGGCTTTGGTTTTGACTGAGATATTAAAAGTCCTCCAGAGGCTGAATATCATCCGAAGGAAAATTGGATTCTAAGCCACAATAAACATGTCTTCATGAGATACTAAAAACCTTTGCAAAATAAAAATAAGTGTTCATGTAAACCAAACACTGTACATCTCATCAGCCGTATGCCTACATGCTCAAGAGAAAAAACGTATGCAATACTATAGAGTACAAGACTGAGCTTTTAGGCAAGGCAGATTACATTTGTGCCTCCATTCCCCAGCCCTTCTGGAAATGAAAATTATTCCATCTTTCTCCCCACTCCCACACCTAAACAACTATTTATTACCCAGCACCTATTCCCCCACCCCCATCTGTAAAATGAGGAAAATCAAATCAAATCCTTAAAAAGTCTCAATACCCAGAGACAAATACACTGTGTAAGACCCAGGTATTACCACACAAAGTAAGCTTGCTTAGGGGCTCAAGGATTTTTTTGTGGATATAGTCACTTATCAAAAGCAGGCTTGAGAGCACCTTACACAGCACACATGCTGTGAATCTGTAAACTTTCTATTAGCCATTTGCACATTAAAAAAAGCATGTTTTAAAAACCCTCAAAGATCAAAGCAGATCAGAACAGAGATTTAGATAAAAGGAAAGATAACATGGTGCAGAGATCCCTAGAGTCAACCCAGACATTTTAATGACATTTTAGTCACATCTTTATTCCTTTCTATCTCAAAAAAACCCAAAGGTCTATTTATTTAAATTGGTCAGTGATGAGCCGGAAAGTAAGAAAGACTAGAAATAAACAGGGATTGACACACAGTGCACCTGAAAAATGCTTTTCAGACAAAATACTTTTTCCTGTATTTGGCAAGCACATCGTACCCTTGGGGCACCAAATACTATTTCAAGTAATTACCCAGGTAGGTTTGTACAAGTCAGCTCGGATGCATCAGTGACCAAGTACTGCAAATGGACCTCGCTTGCTCTGTGACAGCATGTAAAATTGCTCACATGAAGCAGAACTCTCATCTTGCACAGGAACCAGAACATCGTTCTGATAGCACAGAATGATACACCAAATATCCAAGGCCATTACTCTGTAGAAATAACTTTCAGCAAAAGAATTCTTATCAACTACAGAAATTACATCTATATGTGCAAAATCTGACTACAGTCATGCAACTGTGTAACTATACATAAATAAGGCATTTCATCATGTTCTGTGGTACTCTATACTTGTTTAGAAGTAAGCACAATTCCCTGCCACTTATTCAAAAAAGTATATGAGACATCAGAAGTTGTTAAATGCTTGAAGTATGTCCATAAGCCACATTTTTGTGGCCATCAAAAGAGCTTTGCACCATTATATTTTAAAAGAGTAATTGTGAAACAGAGGCTTGTGTGAACTTTGATAAACTTTCTTGAGATACCAGACTTGTGGATGGGTGGTGGGACAGAGCCAGAAGTGTGAGGCACTGGCCAGGCAAAGGGTCAGTGGTGCTGTATCAGCTCTGAGCTGAAGCACAAGATGCCACCTATAAAGACATCAGTCAAAGCAAAATCCCTTGCTGAAAAGCACTTGCAAGAAAAGTGTTCTCTCCCTCCCAAAGATAGCACATCCAAATCAAATTGTGTAGCCATCACTTTTCCAACTTCTGAATAGGGGTTAAAATCTGGAGCTGGACCATTGTCAGGAGTGAAAAATGCTCCTTAGCTCATTAACGTACAACCCCACATTCAAATTCAAGATTTTATGGACAGCTACAAACAATCAGCCAGACAACATTACTTTGCATTAATCAAGCCACTATTGACACTTGACAGCAGTGAATACATGATTTGTCTAATTTGTTTTAATAGAGAATACTGTCAGTTTTGCCAAAACTTTTTATCAAGCTTTTTAGAAAATTCCAAAGTTCCTCAGAAACCCAGACCTTCTGGTTCCTTAACAATTAACTTTGCTGTATTGCAAAAACAAGTTACCTTAATTCAGTAAAAGAGAGACTCATAGTGAGTTGAAACCAACTTGGCCAAGACACAAAAGAAAGCATCAAGAAAGTTCATACACACAAACTGAAAGTCAGAAACTGAACGGACCCACCAGCTGCAGATGCAGTGTTTAAGAAGAAAAATATTTTCATACCAGACAGTTATTGCCACCAGTTTTAAAACTCATCTTTGGCCCTTTTTACAATCAGGGATCCGTTTTTCTAAAAGTTCCAGAATTCCTCTTATGAAGATCAGCTTCCTAAAAGAGATCACACTGACCACCTGGTCACAATTCACTTCATAGCACTGGTTAGTACTTTAGTAAGCAGATGCCTGATTGTCTAGAGCAGATCTACTTAAATGGGTCTGGGGAAAGCCCAAGAAATGTCAGTAGGTACTATCTGTGCTCTGTGTAGCCTGGTAAGGGTTCAGGCAGAGGCAGCAGGAGACACCTCTATGCAGCTTGCAGAATATAACCTTCTCTCTATCATCAGCCATCTCCTGTCTATTAGCTACCTTAGCTACCTTGCATTTTGGGCTTTTTTTTATTGCTGTAACGCTTATTTTTTACCAGATGTTCATGCATCGATATCCCCGGTTGCTTCAACCACATTTTCCTTTCCGCCTCAGCCTTTTAAAACTGATGAAGTCTACAGCACTGATTTGCAGTTAGCAGTATTTTGAGTACTTCTAAAAGTGTCTGCAAAAGGCAACTATGAGCATCACAAGCCAGTGACCAAAGAAAGTTACATTTCCTCCACTGGCACTAGCACCTCAAGTGCTAGTACTTCTACTTTATTGTTTTTCAAGAAGAAAAAGTTGAAAGCCACTATTCTATAGTAAAAGAAATTTCAGGAGGGCGGTTACGTAGTCCAATGGGAGAGGCTACAAAACACAAGCCATGTGAACATTTCTTTTGTTTTAAAGGTAAAGTGGGTGAACAAGCAGTGTTTCTCTTGGATGTAGGCTCAAACTCTCCAAACATAAAAACTTCTGAGCTTGCTTGGGAAACCTATGCAAGTTGTACTCCAAATGCTAACAAGATGGCGAGGATACTCCTTGCCAAGTGTGTAGGTCACACAGCACTTTTATTTGTAATGAACATTGAAGGTGGGTTGGCTGTGGAACAAAAACCTGAGAAACATCCTAACTTGGCTCAGGGGATGCTCTCCATCCTCTCTGGTAAATGCTGGGAATATATATTGGAAGTGTTTTAAAAGTCTGCCTGTAAAGCACTCTCTCTTACCAACAGTTCAGGTAAATTTTTTGTCCCCACTTATTGCCCCTTTGAAATAGGGCAACAGGGGCACAGTTTCTATTTGCAAGCTCCTTTAAATGCTTAGCCACCCCCTGGGATATATGCAAGGCAGGACCTTTGCAGTCCACAGAAGGCATCAGGCATTGCCACAGCAGCTAAATGGCTCTGGCTAAGTTTGAAATCTCCACCTTGCTGCCTGGGCAGGATACACAGCAATTCCACCCCCACCATAGACTGCCAGATCTTCTTGCCTGGGCTGCTGAATTCATGCTTTCATCCTCCAACTCCCTTCACCTTACTCTTGCCTCTTCCAACTTCTTTTTTTTAAAAAACAAACAAACACAAAACTACAAAAGTTTGTTTAAAGAAAGAAACACTTGGCTTCAGAGATATTTTACCTTTTTTTTCCCCCCATTCCTTCCCTTGCCCTTTCCCCAGCAGAAATCAGCCTCGTGTGCCGGGTTTGTTCCACATGGAGGAACTTTCCCTTAGCCCCTGCTCACTTCTCCCCATCAGGGCTTCAAACCACGAGTTTTATGGTGCCTTGCACTGCAGCTGAGGCTGGAGAAAAGAGGATCAAAGAAGTTGTGAATAAATAACACTAATAGTAATGGTGGTATTATGAACATTAATTATTAATACATTTTATTTCTAAACCGCTAGGACAGCCTAGACCACCCTGCGAAAGATGAGGTACATCTGTTACGCATTCTCTTCCCTGAAATCACACTAGAGGTATTTGTGGATTTGAGAGGTCTGAACAGCACCAGCAGTCAGAAAACACCCCACTTTAAATCAATGGGTTAAAACCCCAGCAGCCAGTGACCTGTTCAGAGTCCAGTAAATAAAAAAGCTTCCTACAAAGTGTGGGTTTCTAAGAGCTGTCTGAACCCAGAGGTGCACTAAGTCTGTAAAAACAAAAATGTAGACATCACTAGCCTTGTTTTGCTCGACTGTCATACACAAATACATGATTTTGCTGTTATGTTTTCAAGAGATATTTAAACTGTAAGTGTTAACGTTTCCGAGTTTTAAAATACTCCTATAAATAGAATGGGCATAAAGGTGACAAGAGGCAGGAAAGCACAGTGATGACAAGATCGATAATTGTAAGATCTCACTGCTCTTTTGACGAGGTGTTAAACACAAGCAAGTCTCAGCACCTCAGCGTACCCTGCATCACATTTCTGCTGTCTTGGCTGCACCTCTGCAGTACCGACCAGCTTTGCAGCGAAACCGCAAACCCAGAGCACCTGAGTGCACTTGCAGAAAGTAACACAGCCCATAGCAAAGCTGGAGAGAAAATGGATCCAAATCCAGACTGAGGGCTCTCTGGGCTCAGGACATGCCCATGACTGGCATCACAAACCCCAGGCAGCATGTGCATGCCAGAGGTTCAACTTCCACTGCTAACTTTCAACACTTCCTTTTCTCTCATGAATAATCACCATGTGTGTGCAATTACAGAGCGAAGGAAAAGTGCTATTTTGCATTTTTCTCTCCAGTGCCAGAAACTGCCTGCTGCATTAGGTATTCCAGAAGGACTTAATGGCCTTGAGTTCTCCACAAGTAATATCCATTCTGGAAGGAAAGAAGCAACTCCACTCTTTCCTTTAGAGCTAGGGCAGATCTGGACTTCCAAGTCTCAGTCAGATGCTCCCAAGAGGCAAAAAAAACAAAAGCAAGAAACCCATGTAGTTTTTATGGGATAATTACACAAGTCTTTCACTAACGCATTTGCCAAAAGGATTTTTTCCCACCTAGTCTGTTTTTGTTCTTGTTTGAATGAAGGTCCTAGGAATATGAAAATATGTAAATTTTTTGATAAAACTGTGATGTTAGTCATCACCTAACACTTAATTTTACAGAAAAGGAAACTGACATTTAAAAAGAAAGTATACAGGCAGAAGAAATCAGATAGAAAAATATCTTTAACACTGTTTAGACTAAACATTAATGCAAATGTTTTTCAACACAATTTGAAAAACACTACTACTATAATAGAAAAGCAATTCAGTTGTATCTTCCTTCTTCACAATACGAAGTTAAAGACTGCTAAATTGATTTTCCTAAATTTTGTTGATCCGTGACTTGTCAGTCCAGTTAATGATCAATAGGGATGCTGAAAATGCTTCCTGTGTGTATATGACAAGAATCCTTTTCCAAAGTACCAAAGTCCTAACAGCTGTAGAGAGCTGTAACTCAGTTTGGATACAGACATTCTATACAAGTGAAGGTTAATTATAAGGCATGACCCAGCCTTTTGTTTCCACCTGCAGAAGCAGAAAGATGCGCTTTTAGAGTAACACAGCAAATGGGTGCAGTCTCCTGTGGACAAGCTCTAAAAACACTTCATACGGTTTGAGCTTAAGTGACCTTATAATTAGGACCTGAGCTGGTTTAGAATGTCCATGTTTGAAGAAAAGGATTTCTGCATGTTCCTAAACTAGCTGTGTATGTGCAACTCAGGCAACTGGAATGCCAAAAAAGATGGATTTACCCTTAAACAACTACCAGCTTCTAAGTAAGGAAAGCAAGGTGGTGCTGGTAGGGGGAACCAGGACTAAATCTTAGTAATTTGGTACAATAGTTTATTCCAGTGTCATAATTTTCTGCCTCTTTTTGAGCAACAGACATTCACCACAAGGAGACTGAAAAAATATTAGGACAACAAGAACAGTGGAAACAGTTTTATATTCCTTTCAGCAAATCTTCACACTTTTTTTTTTTTGTGTGTGATTTCTGTGATCATCTGACCACTGGAAGCCTTACCTGGCCTCAAGAAGCTCATGCTACGACATTAAGGAAATTCTACACTCTGTACAAGTATCACTTTCTATCAAGAAATGTTTGAAAATTATGTTGGACTAAATTTTGCATCAGTGAATATTAAAGATAGTAAAGATGAAATCTGCCAGTTCAGTGCAAACACACTTCTGACTGTGCAATGATAATTTACTGTCCTTTCCATGCATCCCCACAGCCTGTGCTTATGGCCAGTTTGCTTTTAATAATTTTTACTCTTCTACCCAGCCTTCACACTAACTCAAAGCACACTACTTTTTCCACTTCCTTTTTCGGGGGCAGCAAGAGGGATCAAGACAAGAACAGCTAAAATATAAAACAGATGCTTTAATGTTTGTGATCTTTAATGTTACCCAAGTTTTCACTACCATGTAATTTTAAGGGCTAATTATGAAATTACTGTCTACGTTCAAAAGAATTTTCCTTCAAACCAACATGCAAATTTCTTACCAACATCCAAGTTACCCACAGAGATGTTTCAGTAGGGGTAACAGTTCCATATTGAGTGGGATTGTAAACTAACCCTTCCCCCTGGTATTATTTGGTCTCAAAAGTATGAAGCATTTTGGTAATTTTCAATCACTAAAGCTGAAGCAAAACAGATGACAGTCTGTGTTAGTATTACAGTAAGCTTTATAACCCTAAACACAACAGAGCAATGATGTGGTAGATGCCATTGGCTTGTCTTCCTCATGTTCACATTTGAAGAAACCAAACTAAATAAAAATCCTCTTTCTTTAAATTAGACTTGACAGACTAAATTTCCAGGCTGGTCTGATCTTGCACTTTGTGCAGACATAGTGTGTATGTTCACACCAATGGAGACAGCAGTATGATTCAGTCAGGGGTGGGAAGTGGTGGAAACAAAAGTTTTACTTTGAAGAACAGTAGGATCTAGCAAAGCCTGTGGGGCATGTGTGGAGGAGACAAGGAAGGAAACAACCAAAAAACAAAAACCAAAAAAACAACCCCTCAAAAAACCCCAAACCCAAACCTGGTCTGCAACTTAAATTTGTGCAAAAGGACTGTTCATTTAACCTGTACACTCTCCCTCTGTTCCTGAATTCTTCACTACCAGCCCTTTCGTTGTGATTTACTAAAGGTTTTACAGAGACACTTCTCAGACTTCAGCTGCAGGTGAATGATCCCTTTAAGAAATGCTCAAAATCAAACTGCTATGATTAGAGACCTGTTTAACTCCCCTAAGCAGCAGAGTCAGCTTTGAGAACCACTTTGTGATCTCTAATTGTTGTCTTCAGCTAAATGTTTTCTCACTGAAAATATTTGTAACACTTTTGTTTTAACCAATACAACTACTGAGCTGGCCAGTTATTTGCTATCAGGTTCTTCACATTTCTAGCACTTTAACCCAAGAGGCAATTAATGCAAGTGCAGTCCAAAGACAGTCACTTAAAAGTGGACAGACAAGGATACTGTAGGGGTGCATTAGCAGCCTGCTGCTTGCATTCAGCTCCTTGACTATTGTGTTGCCTTACTGCCAACATGCACTTGCCAATTCCAGTAATCACATTTTATAAACCAATTGTTATTAAAAGAAATAGTAAGCTGCACACACACACACAAAGGACTGCACGTCTTCCACACACAGGAAAGAAACTTCAGTTCCTCTTAAGATACTATATATGAAGTTAAGGAAATAAATTCTACTGTACTTAGGAGTTTGCAATGAAGGAGTTTGCAATGAAGGAGTTAAGAATGCACACAGTGCATGCACACTGTGTTCAGCTCCATCTCTAATTGGCCTTAAGTGAATTTTCCTGGACTTCACCAGTAGCTCCACCAAGCATCTATGACAGTAATCACCTTGGTTAGAAACAGAACTGAATGCTACCAAGATAAATGTACAAAGCCATTTGTTCTGAACATTCATCTAAGTAAAATAAGCTTTGGGATTGTTACATGCACCCCTACAGGGCAGAGCTCTGCATCATCTTCACTATCACAGCTTTCTTTGAGGATCTGTGGTTGCTCTAATTACATTCCAGCAGACCTGTGTACAGTTGCTGTCACACTCACACTGCAAACCAACTAATTGTGTCAACAAAGATAAAGCTCACTTTTAGCCCTGGAGAGCTCTCACAGACTGACAGGGGGAGCAGGGGGTGGAAGAAAGCTTTGAAAGCTCAAAAACATAACTGGATTCATGAAAAACACACTCCCCATCTCAGGGTCTAGAGCAACCCCCAAAATCATGTTTAAAAATTCAGCCAAACACACTGAGAGGGGAGCAAAACTCACCCAGGTAAGGTAACATGTCATAAAATGACTAATGGTACCACCAGGACTCAGTTGACAGCAAGACAACAACAAGCAAATATATTGCTTAATTTCATTTTTCCTGCATGTTCCCTCAATAAATGCAAGGCAGGGAAGGCAATCTTTGAAAGCACAAAATGGTAACAGAGAACAATGAAAAAACAGCAAAATTTGAACATGTATCAGAGGAAAACACAGAATAGAGCAATGGAAACAGATTTTACTTTTATCTCTGCAAAACCACAGTTGTCTTCAGAACTACACTGTGCACACTTCACTTTCCCAGGGAAAATACCCCAAAGTCTATCTGCCCTTACATTGCATGGAACGTCCTTCCCACAACCAGACTAACCAATCTCTGTAGCTAAGGAAAATGGACAGGCTTCCCTGTATTCCCTGCACACAGGTATTTTTCACAGGTTCATACCCTAAATTGCTCCATGCTGATTTACTAACACACCAATGTCACAAATTTCTTTTTCCCCTTCTCCCAGACAAGGTTTTTCTGATTATTGGTCAGTCTTTGTGCTATGAGAGCCCCAAATTATTTACCTTTTAGACAGATCACCAAACACTCCTCTTCCCACCACCACCTTGCAGGGATAAAGTTGTTCAAGACAAGGTCTCAATGTGTCATTTATTCTGTTATAATTCTATTATAATTTTAGGACCAGACGGCAGAGTTGGAAAGAGAGTCACCTGTGGTTAGTGACCTCTCTTTATCAAACTTCCCTTTGCCACTCCAATTACTTTAAAATATTTAAAACGCTGCTCTTGCACATTCTGCCATGTAGAATAGGGAGGAAAAAAAATGAATCAAGCTTTTCAATGGAAATTGTTGCAGTGGATTCAGCATGAGATGTTTTTAAAAGGGTCACGAAACAAAGCTAAGCCATTGATTCCAACTTCAGTCTAAATGCTTCTGTAAAAAACAAGCAGTGGTTGATATTCACCACAAATTCAGAAGTGAAGAAGTTCAAACTAAAGAGACTACAGTGTCATTTACTGCCACACCACTCAAAAGGATGTAATACATCCTTGACTGCTTGAACTAAAAATGCCAATTGTGTTTTCTAGGAATAGTTAACTGGAAAGGTTTGTGCCTCTCTGTTTTCTCTCAATCTCTAGCAGCGAGGAAAAAAACCAAAACAAACCAACAAATACAATCTTTTACCTAACTCATCAAATCAATAAAATGTCAAAGCCACAAAGGATCACTTGAGAATGTGTCTTTTACTCCATTATTATGCCATATGATTTCCCCAGCCTGTGGCTTTATTGTCCACAAAAATCAGCAACTTATTAAAGTGAAAACAGCAGTGGCACTGTATTTGTGGTACAACATCACATCACACTCACAACCTTACAGCTGGAACTTGTTTGTATTTTCTTGTGTGTAAAAGTCATCAAGGCTTTTTGGAACAAACAAACATGTGGGGGGGGGTTTCTTAAAAAAAGTGAAGAGGTGGCAACATAGCCTAATACTTAAATAAAAACAAAAAGTCATCGTATGCATTACTGGAATTGCTTTCTCTGAAATGACTCAGCTCTGTCCTGTCAGAAGCCAACAAACACTGATACTGCTGCATCAAAACCAGATTTCATTCCTTACTTTCCTTGTACTACATATCTCTAATATTTATGGGCAGTGTGGTAATGGAGATTAGGCTATGACTTATCAGGATCGAGTAAGGCATGTTAACATGGAATTATGGCCTTTTAGCAATAATGAAGGGTAATGTTATTTACCTGAAGAAAGAAACATTGCTGTCACAGCTGCAGGTCATTCTAGTGAGTATAATTTAGTTCAATCATTTATAAATGCCTGCCTTGCTTATGCTTTCCATTTTAATTTCCTTGTACTCCTTTCATACTCCTTGTACTAAATCTCACCGTATTTAGAAAGACAGTTTGGATGTCCTACATAATAACCTATGAAGGTAACCAAAAGGAAAGCCTGACAGACACTATTATTTTGCCAAAGTGAGATCCATTGACCAGTCACATCAGCTGGAGCCTGATTCTGCACAGACACAGGCACACCTGAGGCACAGCCAGTCCTGCTGACTGCCACACCATGACTCAGCCCCGTGTCAATGTTTGCAGAGTAGATGGAAACCTAATGCATATTGATAGCTCTGAGGTCACACTTCAGGACCCCAAGATTTTTTCCATGGTCTCCATCTCTCCTGCCTTGACACTGCAAACAATTGTATTTAAAGCTGCAGGGTATTCTACATGAATAGTACACAACAGCCACCCTCACCATTTAAGACAAATTCTTTTAATTCTGTCATTTCTTCTATCCCTAACTAAACTCAAGGCCCCACATTTTTCTCATTCACCATAAAAACAGCTAAACACCATCAGTCATTCCCAAGCAGATACAAGAGAGCTGATAAGCCAGCCTCTCAAACCCTCCAGCTCCCAGCAGCAGCTGGGACCACGCACATGGGATCTCTGCTGGGATTCCTCTTCCCATCCCTCTTGCATGGGATGGTTTCCCTCAACTGGGCCTCGCTTGCAAAACAAAAAAAAATCATGACAAAACACAATGAAACAATTATGCTTCAAGTAAGAATCATGATATCCCTACTGTGTTTTTTTTTCCTCACAGGCAACACCAGTGCTTTAGAAAATCCTACTTACTTTTATCTACCAAGCACCCAGGGGCTGCCCCACAGCACTGCCATGAGGGAGATGCACGTGTCAGATAAGCAGGCCACAATGAATTTGTAATTATCTGGCAAGATTAATATCATACTTCTACAAATAAGTCCAAAGAGTTTACTGTATTTTACTTAACTAGAGCAGCCTTCAAGACTTCAGACTATCAAGCTATTATGTGCATTGAGACAGCTGACTTGAGGTCCAGAACAAGAAAGTTCACAGAAGGAACAAGAGAACAAGTAGTTCTCATGTGAAAAAAAGCATTGTGATAATGAATAAGAGGTGATAAAAATTCCAAATAATGTCCACTGGATTTTTCTTTAGTTTGTAAGCTCTCCGAGCAGTTTTGCTAGTGATTAAAAAAGAAGCCCTTCAAAAGCCTGTTAATTCACAAGCCCACTCATTTATTCCTTGTATGCATGATGTGATGTTGGCACTTATGTGACACTTGAGATTATTTTCATCTGCCAATACAGTTACAACTTTGCTAATATGTCTTCCTTGTCCAGGATATTTTTAAGCAATCCGAAGACTAATGAATCATATGCAGGAAGGATGCTACCAAACAGAATACATGAAGCATGAAAAAAGAAGGAAGACAGCTGAACAAGTAATTTTCTATTACAATCAAGTGAGGACATTTTCTGAGAACATTTACTCAAAAAACACATTGTTGGAACTTCAGTTACTTTCTGTGACAGCAAGTTCATTCACATTAGGCAGGTTCACACCAACAGAAAATACCTAGCGGATTTTACAGACTAAACAAGTTAATTTTGCACATAAAATATGAATACACAGAGAAGAAAACTTGCATCTTAAAACTGAATTAATTCCAGACCTTAAAGCACAGACTGGATTTAAGTGTCTGAGCTTGAGCTGCTCCTCAAGTAGGCCTATTCTGCTAAAGCACGATTATCATCATACAGCATCATTGATCTCATGGGATTGCCCTGAAATGTTCTTAAAGTGGTTAGTAAAACCCTGGCTGTGCTAAATTATTTTCAAACTGATGGTACTCTTAATTCTAAAAATAGGGTGAATAATCTATTTGGAGAAGGGGGAAGTTAGATGGGTCTGTGTGACAATTTCCTGTTTTACTTCAATTCAGTTAACACATTGAGTAAAGAAAAGGGGAATTCATAAACCAACTGATTTTAAAGAAAACAAAAACTGGATTAGATTAATGAGATATTTATATGATAAAACTGGACTTCTAACCTCAGAACTGCATGATTCAAAGCAAAGCAGGCTGGAACAGACTAGAAAAAAAGCCAATGGGATAAAGACAGCAGCAGCAAGGACAAAAATGTATTTCTGATAGCTTTTTTATTACTTTACAAGTATTAATCCTTATTAAGTATTAATTAGGGAAGGGATTTTTTTCTGAAGTGCAACACACTGTATAAGTACTGGCCAAAAAGAGTACTCCTTTGGGAAAAAAAGTTTTGCACACACAGGGTTTCTTTGCTTTTCCAATCTGCCATGCCATCCAAGACTTCCATGGTGTTTCAATCACCAGCCATCGAGAAAGTGCAACTGTTATAAATACCAAGAGGAAATGAAAACACAAGTGGCTCCGATTAGAAGCTCATGCAGAAGAATTAAGCATTACAGAAATGTACTGTCTTAGCCTCATTAAATTCTTCATGAACAAGAGAGCTGCTAACTTGGGATGAGCAATTTACCTCTTAGCTTCTCCTCTTCCTTTCTACTAACCCAGTAAGAGCTTCACCTGCTCTCAGATCTATTTAAATGTGCCTATAGTGAGACCAGGAGAAAAGGGACAGGATGACAGATGAGCTCGGCATTACCTGGCAATACTGTACCCAGGCTTTACAAGACTGTGCAAGTGAAAGGACAAGCTCTCTTTAAGGACATGCCAATTGAAATTTTAATTATACAAACTGGAGGGTAAAGATGCCCCTGAAAGTGAGAAGTAAACACCCACAGGAAAAGCAGCATTATAGTATTCTTTTATAATTGTTATTGGAAGAGACTTTCAGTGACTGAGGGATTAATTCATCTGCTTTACACACTCAGTGTATTCATATACACATCATGTTTACTCATTATAGCACTCTTTCAAATCATACACATACACACAAAGTTCATCCAAAGCCTAAAACAACCCACCTCTGAGCAGATGCAAGTCTTATAAAAGATTAATAGGCACAACAAGCGATCTAGGCTGCAGGGGGAAAAATATCCTAGTTAAATATTTCAGTGCTTTCATCAAACATCTGTCCTCTACACTGTGCTTGATAGAATGGCAAAGTAGCTTCTCACAAAGATTAACAGACATCTGCTTGACTAAAATCAATGTGTTCGGTGGAGTGCCAGCTAAATGCTGAGCACAGCATCTTGGAGTAACTCAGGATCCCACTGTGAGCCTGTGATGATGTTCCAGTACTAGCTACCTTCAAAATGCATCCCTCAGAAGATAACTGCATGGGTGGGGGCTTACATTAATGCAAAATCATCTACCTTAATAGATGTAAACTACCCTGGGAGCCTGTTTCCTAAAGGTGGGAGGCAAAGGGAGACATACATCCAGAGCTGCAGATGAGATGGCTCACTTTTTGCTTTAACAGCCAGTTGTAAAGGTCCCAGGCTTCTGCTGCAGGGGAGCAAGAGAGTAAGAGTAGACACAAGACATACAGGCACATGAGAGCTTTGGAAATGCTGAGTGGGATTGTTTTAAAGCAGCTTCTGCCACCTAAGAACTGGACCTACCAGCCAGAGAAACAAAAGGCTGTTGAGACTTGGCAGGACCATTCATCCCTTCTCCAGTGTCATATGACTTCTTAAGGCACTGCGTGACACTTCCAGCATCTGCCACTCAAATGCAGTGCTGTGATACAGCTTTGTTTTTGGAGAAGTGTTCAAAGCCAAGGACTATCAACATACATCTTCATTCATCACCTGGGGCCTCTTACTAAATACAAACTGAAAGGCTTTTCCTGAAGCTGCGAGCAAAGCAGGAGTACAATTATCCTAACAGCAACTTTCTTCCCAGAAGAGTGTACCTGCTTTCCAACAGGCACTAAAAATAAAAGTAATTTTTAAATGAGGCACCCAGTGAACAAGCTGACTTTTTTTCTTAAATGAGAACAATAAAGTACTTAAAGTATGTAGTATTTAATAATATTTAAAATATAGCAGCAATAGCCAGGCTTTAATGGCTCAGAGCTGCCATTAAAATTAATAGGGCTACCTACTAATTACCTCTGAGGATCAGACCACTGAGTTCCTTGAGGATTTCCACTCCACCAGTTTAAAAACACTCAATCTCTGTTCAGTCTTCCTCACTTCATTTAAAATTAAGCATGCAACATAATGATCTTTTTCTGCCTCCTCCCCTTTTTTTCCTTTAAAGCTATACACTCCAGCTTGAACAGGTGATCCAAAGACTGGGGTGATGGAGATCTGTGTCCATCTTCTTGCCACCGGTTGCCTCCAGAGCTGTAGGTAATGGCTGCTCAGGCAGCTCCCACTCCCACAGGCACCTGCCCCATGCAATCACTGACTGCATGTGCTTTGCTACAAAGAGAGGGCAAGCCCAGCCTGCTCCTCAGAGGCTCCCCTAAAGGCTGGGTTCAATGGACCGTTACAACACAAGCAACAGAGGAATTTCTGCTCCTGCTACAAGCTAACACCAAATTAGAGCAAACAAAAGTTAAGACCTGCATTCATGGCACAGAATCAGCCTTTTGCTCAGCTGGGCTTGCTCTTCCCCAGTCATTTCCCTTGGGAGCTGCACAAATATTCGGAAAAACACAGGTTAGCAGTAAGCCACTGCAGCAAGTATGTTTCTTTTCTGATGTCTTTTTCTTTTAAAGAATCAATATGCAGTTCTGCCAAAGGATTTGAGGCAAACAAGACTAGACTCTCTGCTTTCCTCTCCATTCCCTCACCACCTCTCCACTGTGCATGGCTCCTTCAGCACCCTGGCTGTGGTCATCCTGCCAGCTGGGCTGTGCCGGGAAGGCCAGCAACCACAAATCCGACCTCTCTGATACCAAATAGCTTTGGTCAGTGATATTAAAACAAGATGCCAGAGAGACTATGTTGTGATCTGCAGTAAAAGCAGTTGTTATCCAAGCTATTCACACCTGGTCGTCCCAGTTAAGCAAGATCTGTATTATTTAAGTGCTGTTTCTCTCCACTGTGCCCCTCACTTTTCCAATTCCTACACTCAACCACCTGATTTATAAAGGTAAAGCAGATTCAGTGAACAAAGGAAGTTTTCTCCCATCCTATGGGAAAGGGGGGCTAAGCTGGAAGCTAAACCTGTATGAATATTCACACTGCTCTGCCTCCATCCCTCTGCAGGAAGTATGCTGATGCTCCAGAGTCCACCTCATTAACTCAGTATCAAATCCAGAGCATTTCCTTCACTGATCCTCAGAGATCACTGATGACAGCACATCTAAACAGCAAAAGCACACCCATAACAGTGAAAAGGTGCAGTACATTTGTATGAAATAACTTAAAATCCAAAGGACATCCTTCCCCAGACTTGACAAACCACACCACCAGCTTCAGAGCAAGACTGTTAGAGGTGAAATCTTCCAGCAAGAAGGTTTCTGGTGGCCAGTCCTGTGTACTTCAGCAAACTCATGATTCCTGGCTAATGCACCTCATGTGCAACAAGCACCTTGGTGCCAGAACTCTGCACCTCAAAGGTGCAGACAGGTACAAGTCTGGAAACTCGCAAAAAAGGTTCCATACTTAGCTCTGAGTGATTTCACAAAAAATTTAATTATATCTTCATCTATTTAATGCCTGACACTTCATCTACATAGAAGCCATATGTTAACATACCCTGTTGAAAGTTCCCACAGAAACAGTATGCAAAATGGATAGCTTTCACGTCTGAGCAACTCTCCCCCTGTTCAGAAGAGGGCTATCATGTTTTCCATAACTCGCTCAGTTTATTGTCTGCAGTCAGACAGCACCACTAGCATTGTTACTGCCAAGTAAACCATGATATTATTATTCTCCTGAGACTTAATCCACAACCACTGAAGACAATGGAAAGCCTCCACTTCTACAGGCTGCACATCAGCTCACTTAGCCACGCTGCCAGTTAAGGACACATTCCAAGATGTTAAGAGTATCACCAAAACCAGTCAGGAGAGGGTGGACTGACACCTCTGCAACCAGCCCCAGCTGCAGCTTCAGGTTGGCTCCCCAGCCCACCTGTGGGTTTCTGTCAGGCACAAAGATTCCAAGACCCCTCTCTTCACAGCATGCATACTCAAACATTTTCAGTTCTCATACATCAATTCAAGCTCCTCAACAAACTCAAGTCCTGCCAGTTACCTGAAGGACCACTTGTTGGGGCTGTTCCCAGCCTGGCACAGCACTGTGGGACCCAGGGAGTGAGGACTCTGCACCCTCCTGGGTACCAAATGGTCCAGGGCATCCCAGAGGAGCACCATGGGCATTCAGCAGCATCATCGGATTTCTTTAATAAATCCTTTCTGGAGATTCATAGATGAGCAAAACTAAAACCTTCCAAGTTTTGCCACTACTTTGCACTTTTGTCCTGCTAAGTGGCTGCATCAGCGTGTTTTAAGGGAGAATGGAATATGCACATATCCACCTCAAATTCTTTCCTGGCCATGCCACTCTCTTCAGAGGCACTTTCTGTTCTACCAACCATCTTAAAAGCAGAGAAACACAAGCTTTCTCTTACAAACAAAAATGCCAGATGTCCCTATATCTGAAGTGCACTTTCTTTTGACATTTTCCTATTAAGTGAAAAGGAGGAAGAAAATATTAAAAAGTCATCAAATTAAGAGCAATAAAGGAAAAACTTATCACCCAACACAAAGCAAAGGCCGTGAGACTTGATTCAGTGCCCATAAAGTTTAGTAAAATTCTTTAAAAGACAGACTATTTGTATCAACAAGAGCATCCAGATTTACAAGAGCACTCAAATTTATAGCAGCAGGAAGAAAAGAAGAGGGAACAGTAAGCAGCAAGGCTTGGAAGGGATATAAATCTGCCTGCTCCAAGAGCAATTTAAGCTCTGAACTGTTATATAAATATAACAGTTGGAAACTTTCTGTGTCAACACAGTCACTCCCTTCTCTCAGTGGGTTTTATTTCTCCTCCAAACGCCATGCAGCAGAGCTGTCTCTCCTCGCTCCGGCACAGCTGCCCAAGCCCCCACAGATGCTCTTGCCCAGCTGGGGGACCCCAACTCCAAACCCCAGTGCTGGCCCAGGTCACCCCAGGCTCAGACCTGACACACAGCTGGAGCTGTGCCTCTGACCAGCACCACAGCAAAGCCAAAGGGACAGGGCCATTTTAGCACTGTCTTCAAAAAGCTGCAATTAACCCTTTGGCACACTGCAGCCAAGTATCCATAACTCAGTGTTCAATCTGGATGAGCCAAGAAGGGATGGCATTTAGGAAAAATATAATCACACACAAGAGAATAAACTCTTAATGAAATCAACACTATCCAAAGCAAGGTTACATCAGTGTCCTCCTCCAGCAGCAAGGCAGCAGGGCTGTCAGTGCAGAGTAAACACCGGGAAAACATTCCTGCTGTCCAAAGCATCTGATCATTGATCCAGCAGTTTCAGGGCCAGCACTTCAACATTGCATCATCATCCTCTATTTACTCAAGTCACAAATGAGAACTAGCAGGGGAAAACAATGTCAAGATTTCCCAACCTGGAAACTAGGACATGAGAGACTTATCAGAGACATGTTTTATTGCAGCAGGAACCTTCCAATATTAAAAAAAAAACAGAGGTCCTTCTTCAAGTCCCCCTGTCTGAGCTACAGTCTCTGTCTATACACACACACACATGTATGTTATACAAGGCTGTGTACCTTTCCAGGTGCAACTTTCCAGAAAATTCAGTAACACTGCAAATAAAGGATCATTTTCAAAGCTTCAAATCCAGGTGCTTAGAGCTAATTAACTGCCTTATTAGACTTCAAAGGGAAAAAAATAAATTCAAAAATCAAAATGAAAATAATTTTCTTTCCACAGCTATAAATTGCTACAAAATCCATTTTATCTTTACATATCCCATATCCTCTTTACAATGCTTTTGAATGCTGCGCATGAAATCCTATTAATTTATGTGTATTTTAAAAGGCATCTGAATTTAATATTCAAATGGCCAAGTATTTTTTTTCTAATCTTAGCACAAGGCAAAGCCCCTCTCATTATGCATGCCTAGTGAAGAAACACAGCTAAGCGAGGCCAGCATCCACCTAGCACCTGCAGTAGTATTTAAACATCAGAGACAGTATTCTTTGAACTCTAAACATGTAATTTTTTATTTTTTTTTCCTGAACCTCCTCCTTTCTTGAGCTGTGCAGCTGATGATCTTCCCTTCCAGGGAAGCCAAACCACTTCCCAGAACCTCCTCCAAGCTCCCTAACTCAAGAGGTTTGGATTTCCACAGTACACAGTGGCTCAGTAGCTCAGTCAGCCATTCCTTCCTCCATGCCAGGAAAAGCTGAATCTCCTTTTCCCAGCTGAGCACCACAGCTAGATACCCTTTGATGCATGAATCCTAAATTCCTGTATTATCCTGTGACTGCATAATCATGCATAATGGGACAGTAGAAGGAATCTATAAACTATTCATTTTTCTCTGAAAAATGAAAAACCACTGCAGGCAACTTTCCACTGATGTTTTGGTTACTCCATTGAAAGCAACTGTGTGTTTTGTTCAGACAGTTTTCTTGCATGATTCATTACGCAGCCATTAGAAGAACTATACTCTTACATTTTAGGATTAGTTGCACTTCAGTACATAACCATTCCCACTTTTCTCTCCCCTCAGCACCAACACCCTTTGCCTTACAGATCTCTCAACAACATGAAAGAAAATGATGCACAGGAGAAAAAGCATCCATGCTGTCCTGTCCATAACCAGCCTGGCAAAATTAAATTCTCATGGGGCAGGGAAGGGAGTAGATTCAGCTGCTGGCAAATTTTCAGCAGCCAATATTCCTTAGAAACATATAGATCTGATTAAAAACGTTTGCTTTCTTTCCAAATCTGGTTGGAAAAAATGAATGGTGCTCTTTGTTAGCCATCAATCTTCCCACTTGTCCACGTGCCAGATGGCACCACAGTTACAGCAGGAGGAACAATAACCAGAGTCAGTTGTGCAGTAAGTTTGCTTATAATCATTTAATCTCAAACAAACAAAAAGAGAATAAGGATGGAAAGAGGGAAAGAAGAATATTAACTCAGCACTCATTCATTTTTTTTTTTCTATTTTTAAATAAAACCCCCACTCTTGACAAAGCTAATTGTTTGTTGACATTTCTGAAATTTCTATTCTCCCCAAATGGATTTTGCATTTTTAAGAGAGTTTCACAAATGGAGGGTGACCAACTTGTTATTAAATAGCAAGATTAAAAAATTTATAACCTGCAAGAGAAGCCTGAATCCTATGACACTGCCTTTCCCAGCCCCAGGAGCTCTCACACGGTGCAACAGAGACAGTGAGAGGGTGGGAGGACAGGAGCCAGGAGTACGAAATGCACACCAGCCCTGCCAAGACCTCCCTTAAAACCAAGTCCAGTTGCAGGTTTAGTTTGTCAAGACGACTGTTAAAAACAAACAATCGACTTATTTTATTTTTTAAAAGAGAACTTAATGTGCAAATCACCAAGACACACAGGAGGAACCCTACGGTGCCATTTTCAGAGTCGCACTTCAACAAAACATTGCTGCACTTTAAGATTTGATACCATTTAACAACATCTGTTGATATTGTGCCAACAGCATATGCTGGGAGCAGATATGGATTCCAATGCCAGTAACAACATATATTTCAAACCTAGCTAAGGAACAATAGAGCAGAGGGAACAGCAAGACTTCTCACAACAGAGCCTGGATGAACTCCTATAGCCAAACTCAACCCCCAAATTAGCTGAAAGTTCACAATTACCAGTGAATTGGTGCCATGGAACAGCTACATCAGATCAGAGCCCCAGCAGAAGGGAGGCAGGAGGAACTGAACTCATCTGCCCAAGCACAGGCAGCACAAGAGCCAGGGGTAGACCAGGAAGTTTCCTGGCTCTCACCACCATGCAGGACACAGCTGGCTGCCTCTGCAGTTTATAAAGCACTCAAGCCCCACTCTCACTGCTCCTCTTTCTAAACTTGCTCCAAAACATCACCAATGGTATGGAAAAAAACAATGGCACACTGAATGGTCCAAGGCTTAATGAACTAATTTTCCTAAAATAAGTGTACAAAGAAACACTTTGGTTTTGGTCTTTATCATTGTAAACGATGCAAGAAGCGTTACAAAGATGACACTGCTGTGCTCTGGCCGGAACCAGGGAGCCTCGTGTTTTTGGAAAGCTTTGGACATACAAATTTTGGCTGTCAGTATTGGCAGATGAAATAATCCCAGGGGAAACATAACTGCCTCTGCTCTAACGGATCAGATTTAGACAGCCTGGATTCATTCTTTTGGCTCTGCTGTTGACCTGCTGCTTGAGCCTATTCATATCCCCTCTGTACTCCTGTTTGCTCATCTGCAAAATGAGCAAGATACTAATCTCCTGTTCAAAGCATTTTAAAACTGCAGATGGAATAGCTAAGTGCTGCTGGTATGAAGAATCACATCACTTTTTTTCCAGCTGTTAAGTAGTTAATTGATCATTCTGAAGTAATCAGATGGTTTCCTTCTCTAACCAGTCCTTCCTATCGAATTGAGATCTTGAAGTATTGCTAAAAACATCTTGCAGAATTAATGGTCTAATTTCTCTACCAAATGTATTCATTCATTGGCTGACAGTTTGGTGAGGTACAAAGCCAAGCAGTAAAGATGATCTACAAAAAAAATAATTAGCAAAACAAACACACTCCACCCCCCAAAAAAATAATCCAAATCCACAGTAACCAATCCACCTGAACTCCAAAATGTCAAGAAAAATCACATTTGCTAATACATTAAATATAACAGCAATAGCCCCGTGATTACTGTGTTATCCAGCACCAAACAATTTCATGCTCTTAAACTACTTCACGAGGGAAAAAAGTCACAGTGAGTCTTGGCAATATCTTAAGTGGAACAAAGTGAAAAACAGTCCAAGTTGCAATGCGGGGAGCTGTTTGTGTTCAAAGTAACTTAATCTTCTAATATAGCCGTGTAGTTCAAATGCGCAGGAGGAAGGAGCTTTGAGGCATTATCTGCTGCACACAGAGGATCCAGGGTAAGCAATATTGGCTGGGGCTGCTCAGCTTCTGTTGCAGCATCGGGGCAGGTCAAAGCTGGTAACAGCTGGAGAAAAGAGTAAACTAATACTGAGGGGAAACATTTTGTGCCATCTTACAGAGGTTAAAATAAATTCCTGGGATTGGTATGTGCCCCAGTTTTAGGGATAAAAGCGTGGACACAATCATGAGGCTCACTGCATGGCAGCAGCGTGGAGGTGCAATCAGTAAAAAGATACATGCAGCACTCCTGGTTTAAAATACCTTTTAAATGAAAAAACATACACTAGTGGCAGAGAAAGCTTTATTACTCCTGTTGAAAACCTTGGGAAGGGAGGCACATGGAGATTAAGATTACCTGTGAAACATCAGCACTGAGAACTGGATTTAGGTGCCAGTCTTAGAACCAACCTCTTTCTAGCCTGTCTAGCCTGAAACTGAGCACCATGCTCAAGACAGATCATGAGAGATCTTAAGTTTCCCTGAGATACCATCTCATTTTATACCCTCACACCAAAGCAGCAGCATCTTAGGCTTTCATATTAGTTGCAAACATATCCACAAAGAAGAAACTTTTTTTCTTTTTTTAAACTAAGTTAGTTTTAATGAGCTCAGTTCCCATTTCAAAGCTGTCACAAAAGACCCAGTAAATTATGCACCTTTAAGGATAAGGTGAACTTCAGACTTTAAAAAAAAATCTTAAGCCAAGATAAAGCATTTTGCACAGTAGAAATGCTGCAGACATTTAGTGTTACAGTGGTACTCCCTCCCTCTCTCCCTCCCCTTGGAGAGTGAAAAGGAAAGTATCAAAGAGTGACAAACAGAGAAGAAAGGGAGCTTGCCTATCAGGTTGTCAATCTGCCAATAAATCCCAGAGCTCTGCTAATGCCTTCAGTTCCCTGACAAGTCTCACACTGTTTAAAGACACTGTGATGTACACTCTGAAGAATTCAAGGAGGTGGAAGCAAAGCCCAGGGCCTTTATGCTTAACTGTTGAGGAAGAAAAGGGAAGAGGAGAAAACCCTCAGCTACAAGGATTTAATAGACTTCAGCACTGAAGTGCACCTGCAGTCTCTCCCATTTATCACTGTGCCCCTATGATTTATAGACTTGCATTTTATGCTGATATCCAGTCTGATGTGTCAATATCTGTGCACGGCAAAGGCTGAAGAAGAGCCAGAGCACAACACCTGCTTGTCCAGTATTTGCCAGCCTGTGAAAAAGGAGGGGACAAAAAAGCCACCACAGAATCACAAATTAAAAATTGTAGGGTTTTCCCCAGTAGAATAAAATGCAGACTCCCAAAAACATTGAGCTCTTGGGGGTGAAGCATGGGTTTATCTGGATTACAGATCTTGAAACGGCCTTCAAAAGCACATGGGTCTTCAGAGTAGATCTACACCAAAACCAGCATCGTAGCATTTTTGTTGTTCATCTTTATCACCACAACTTTCTCGAAGTGCCAAACGAGGTCATGACCTTGCTTCATTTTTGGTTTTCCCATAAGAGTTTTTATACTTCTTCCTAAGACTTAGTAGCCTGCTCCATGGTAAGCTGGGCACCTGCCTCTCCTAATGGATTAATAACCACAGTAACCTACTTGTACAACTGCCTGAATGAATTGTGGTTCTACAGTAGCACTGAATTGAAACTGACTTCCAAAAAGCATTCTTCCCATCAAAACCCAACTCCATCATCTCTTCCAAACACCTGCTAGGCCAATATGGCTACGGATTCACTTTGGTAGAAAACAGAGATGGATACAGGCCATGAAATGTCAAAGTACACTCCAAAACTTCAGCTCCTTGAGTTTTCCATTTTAAATCTCTGAAAAGTTTACTTCCATCTTTCCTAACAAACGTGAAGTAAGGTACATACTGCATTTCTTCTGTTAAGTTTTGTTTGGTTTTAACTTAAGATGTATTATTTTAAATTTTTTTTAATATAAATTATTTCTATTTTTTTAGGTGCTCATTAACAGCCACCATGTACAACTTTGGTTGTTTAAAAAGTGTACTGTGCTCTGGTTTCTGTTTTTCACCTCTTTAAGCACAGAGGCATTTCCTGCAGCACTTAATCCAGGGGCCAATTACTTCCCGAGCTCCGAGCAGTCAGCGCTGCCCCAACGTTCCCCAAGCACAACCAATGTTCTCCCACAGAAAGTCTCCAGAGCTAGAAAAGCAGGCAGCCATCAAACATCATTATGGCCAGACTCTCTGATATTTGCATGCTGTATCAAAGCCAAAGAACAATTCATTTAAAAATATTCACCACAAGCTATTTTAAATTACATTTGGAATCTAGGAAACCATGATAAGAAATTGAGATTTCCGTTTCATGAGGGTTTTTTCAAATCATGTAAGTTGAGGAGGGGTAGGGAGAATAAATTTCTCCATTTTAATAAGGATACAATTTTAACTGCCAGAAACACTTTGCATTTGTCTGATGAGTCTCAGAGCAACTCTTAACCACCCTGCCCTTCCCGACATTGATGGATTATATAATTCCAGGAAGTAAAATATAATTATGGAGACAGATGAACAGACACCCAAGAAACTGAATAAAAAGACACTGCATAGCCATAAAAAGCAGTATTTCATATATAACATTATTAAAACTAAGAAAATGTTATCCAAGAAAATGTTATTGGCATAAAGACTCTTTGCCTATTGAAATGCTTAAGAAGCAGGCGGAATTCTGTTCTCTGTATGGTCTAACCAGGATTTATTTGTACCTTCATTTTTTCCTGTATCATTAAGCAGGCACCCTGCATGAACTTAGAAAATATAATACAGAATAAAGCTATTAGGACTTCTCTTTCTGCCACTGGCCAACATCAGAACATCTTCTGTATTACCTATTTTAAAAGGTGATCAGGCTCTAATTTCCAACACCATCAGCTTTAATCACTGAAGAGTGAAGGTTGGACGGGATCTCTGGAGACCATCTAGTCCAAACCTTGCTCAAAGCAGAGTCAACCAGAGCAAGCTGCTCAGGACCACATCTAGACAGATTAACATGATGAATCATTCTAGTTAAAATTCCATTGTGCCTCCCAATTAGTCAAGTAATGCTCAAGAATATGACAATAATTAAGATCTTATTTTTAAGATCAAACGGCATTTAAAAATCTTATTTCCAGAGTTGATGCACAAAAAGATGCCACTGTCTCTCTACCCCTACTTTATTCACATGCTGTCATTTTCAGTCCATTTTCCCCAAATGGTATCAACAGTTCATCAACCAAAAGCCCTGAAAAAACCCTCCCCCTGACTTCTTTCTTCTAAAAAATCATGGACTTAGCCCTTTCCAGATCAAAACTTCCACAACAAAGCCTCACATTGTGCCCTGAAGGTCAGCACAGAGCCCAGCTCAGACAAAGGGGGGGACGGAGTCCCCAGGCTGGGGGCTGAGCAATTCGGCCAGATTACATCTCTTAAAAGAGGGAAATCCCAAGAGAGTACATCTCGGGCTACAGACACTTCCCAGAGGTAATTCCTGAACTAATTTCAAAGTGATGGCACACATTCCTTGGCAAGGCAAAGTACAAATACTTCTTGCATGCATGAACTGCTGGGAGCCACCGGAGAGCCTGGTACTGCTCACGATGACCAATTAAGTTTGCAAACCTTTAATCCCAACTGCCAGCATGTTAAAACAGAGACAGTATTTGTTGCTCTTTTCTGCTCCTTAACACAATGGAGCTAATCCTTGTTCAACATTTAAGGGTGCTTCCAACATGAATCATCTCCTTCTCAAAACACAGTTGATTTTTACCCCAGCACCGGAGTTGCTCACTGTAAGTAGGAAAAATAATCACATTTTCTTACTAAAAAATAAGTCTTACTAGAAAGCTGAACTACAAAGTGCATTTTTCTGTCTGCATTTTTAAAAGAATTTGATAACTAAAGGGTGGAAGGCCAATGAAGAAAAAACCTTTAAACAAAAAGACCCAAGCAGCAAAACAAGCAACATGCACATGTATCTTATATATACAGCCTTCCCCTTCAAATCACTTAAGAAAAACATTTTCTAGACAGATGGTGTTTTCCCCATCTTGACTCCAGTTCAAATCTCATTTTTGGAGAGACCAAGTTTTCCACTGATCTGCACATTATACACCAACAAAGAATAAACAGGCTAAATATAGCTTGCAGCCAAATCACTGCAGTCTTGCAATGCAGCATATTCAGGAGTCCCTTAAGGACAGCCAGCATGCTGGCAATGCAGCCTCCACTCAGTTTAGGTTCTCCACTTTATCTAAGTCATTACCTCTACATCAATCAGCACCATCCCCTTCAGAGCTTCTTCTCAATCTGCAAAAGTAACGGGATTTGGAGGCAACCCTCTATAAGCTGCTGGTCCCTTGGTTATGTCCTCCTGGTGAGTAAGGATTAAAAGTTGTTATCTCACCCCTGCTGTCATAATTTGTATGGAGCAGCTAGCAGGACTCTGAACTGTTGGGGGATGCTCATCTTTTTTTTAGCAGATAGCCCACTGATGGAGCAAAGTCCTGAAGGTGGAAAGGGCAGCTGCTTATCTGCACATCTTTCAAAGCATCTGCGAACTCACAGCTGAGGCCACCACTGTCAGACACCAAGCACCACCACTATCACTGCTAAAAACTGAAGAAAAAACCCAAAACAACCATTAAATACACTCCAAAATGTAGTTTAAAGAAATGCTGAGGAGGGTCCATGAACTATTTGCCATGATCCCTGAGCACTGTACAGTTGGTTCTCTTCTCACCCCTTATGAAGAACTGGTAAATATGTGCTTTTCTCATCTCAGCTGCCTCTTCTGTCCAAAGCACAGGACATGTTACACCCTCCAACAGCACAGCTCTTCTGCTCCACAAACAGTGTGCTGTGACATTCAGAGACCTGTCCCTCTTGGCCAGACATGGGACTCACTGCAGGAACTAGAGTCTGGGCTCCACCAGCCGAATGGTGGAGAACATCAGAGCACATGATTGTAATTGGCTCTCCTGGCACCAAACCCCCTTTCATAGGGAAGCAGCTCATGCCAGTGAAAGCTCTATCAGTGTTTTTCAGGAAATCTCTTAGCAAAACTCACTCCACTTTATATGCCCACTGCTGCAAGAGTAACATGATGTGCTACCCTCAGTAGGAGGAGAGCCAGAACACAGAAGAAAGCTCCCCTATTCAGGCAAAGCATCACTCACAGAGACCTGCACTGTGAGCTGCCCTGCGCATGCTGCAGCTCAGCCCAGAGGCACAGTGAGGAGCTTGAGGTTTCCAAACCTTACTCAAGCCAGCATTAAATCAACAGCGCCCCAGCTGATGCAGCAGCAGCAGATGTACAGTGCCAGGGGCTGCCAGTGACCCAATAAGCTTACACCATCTACATGGAGCTGGGAAGAAAACGAGCCAAGACTTTGAATTCAACGCTGGGTGGTTTGCAGACACCGGGCCTGTGTGCATGCACCCCACAAGCTCTTGGCTTCAGCACTACCTTTGTTTGAGCTCTTTCCTATGCACACTCCCACCACTCTCTTTGCAACACCCTGAGATGAGCAGCTCTAGGGCCACTTGTAGGGGAGAGGAAGAGAAGAGAAGCTGGTGGAGAAAAAGAGATGGCCAGCATTGAGGAACAAATTGGAAGTGTGATGTAAAATAAAAACCAATGACCTTCAAATCTGCAGAGGGTTTTCCATTGTTGTTTGTTGGGTATTATTTGTTAAGCAGTCTGTCACCTGAACCACCAAGAGGCATCTGGCCCCAGGTGAGCTGCTGCCTGTGTACACATTTATTTAGGTTTTATTTCACCAGGCAAGCTTCCTGTCGCGGTGGCAACGCAGGAAAATCTTACTGTTTTACATGTTTACAAACAGCCCCTTCAGATCTCCCTTCCCTCTCTGTCCCCTGAGGTAATATGCATTGTAATAAATTCATAATTCACATTATGATGATTTAAGCAGCTTTGGAGTGGCATGTTTTAGTGCCTTGATTCAATTGTCTGCTGTGCAAACTGACAGCCCGCTCGCTACAACTCCCCTGCGGTAGGAACCTGCTCCCTCACACAAACAGGGGAAAAAAATGTGTGGGGAGAGTCACACTTTCTAGAAAAGGAATTAGTAGAATAATTCCATCTTTTCACCAAGGAGATGGGATAACTATTGCCAGCTCACCCCCAGCACGTTACTAGGCTACAAACCTTTATGTTTGGAATAGCTTTTGGACAATGCCATGAATGAACATATTTAATTATATTTGTAATAAATTCTTACTGAATTCTTACTGTCTGGGGTGAGGGGGGATGCAAATCCACTGATACAAAGTGTCAGTGTTTCTGCTGTTGTCACAACACAATAAAAATTGTCCTACAACATGGTGACAGCAAAAGTTAGCTCTTAAATATTATAACAACTGCCTTAAAAGGTAAGCAGCTGCATGTAAATACATAACAGCTTGGGTTTAGTGTTTTCACCTGGTACTAACCCTAAACCACTCTCTTAAGTATCCACAAGCTGTTAGTCACTACATGCTTTCCCTACCAGTGCAAGTATACACAGATGAACAACAAAAGACTAAAAATCTATGTCATAGATTTGCTTTGACTTCTATAAAATTCCAAAACTTAGTACACATCCTTTCTATAGTCATGATGAAAAACTATTGTAAGCCATACTGGTGGAACTATCAAAGCATCAGCAAGTACACTTACGACAGGAAAATTATAAAAGGGTCACGCTGAGATTAAAGTTATTGCTATTACAGTCTAGATATCTTTTTTTGTTTTTAATTAGGTGCATGCTAGTTAAGACAAAAATATGTTGCGTTTCTTTTTCTAATTTCTTTTCCTATCATTAAAGCATCAAACACAGAAGATGCTGTTAAGTGCAGCTGTTGATGGCATTTGGTGCTGTTAAGTTTTACCCTATTTCTGTTACACTTTGGTGTACTTCCTATACTGCAATCAGACAACTGCACAAAGATAAAACTAATAATTCAGTAAGTCCTCCAAGTGATTTTTTTTCCTCTGCAGCAAAGGGCAAGGAGGCATCAGATCACAAATTAATCAGACTCCAAGACATCATCTACTTCCAGCCATGGAAGTGATGTTTTCCACTGTCTCACAAATTACTTAATACACTTACTGTAAAATTCTAAATCCAGCTCTCTTCAGAATAATTTCAAGTTACAGAATTCCTCTCTTCTCTGTTACGACCCTTACAGATTTGAAGCATATTGTACTTCCCTTAAAAACATTGAGATGGAACACTCTCAGATCCCACTTGTGCCAGAGAAGCCACAGTCTCAACTCAGCTTCCTCCCCCTGGACCCACAGTCGTGCCTCATAAACACACAGGACCACCCAGCAAGAGAAGAGAACCACAGAACTAAGATTCAGCTGCCAGCTCTGGCACCAAGTTCATCCTTATCCCTATCCTCAACAGCTTTTCAAGCACTGTAGACACCTTATACCTTTTTCAACAAATGAATATAGAAATAAGTATTTATGATCTCAGACAGACGACAGGGCTTGCTAGGTTTCAAAGTCTAGCAGTGAACAAACAAACAAGCCTTTAGGGCAGGGACAAACTTTTTATCCTTGTACCTCAGAAAATCCAAGAGCTTAGGCAGGGTGGATTTCACATTTTAGCACAATCCTCCTCCAAAGCTCACAAAAGGTCTGTCTCATAGCTACTCAGGATGCACTCCTCAAAAATTCAAACCTCAGAACATATGTGCCCATTGAGATAGGGCATAAAATTAAAAAAATTCAAGAGAAAAGTCAACAACAGTTTATAAAGAAGGATTATGGATGCAAAGAGATTCGCATCTAGTATATAAGCAAATTCCAGTGATCTGCATTAAAGCAGGAAAACTTATTTCAGACACTCAGAAAATTGGGGGGGGAAAGAACAATTTAAAATTTTACAGGAGCATAATTTAGCCCACAGTGCAAAACATAAAATTTCATTATTCTAGAATGGAACTCAGGGGACATAATGGCTCTCACAGTTTGAAAAGAAGAGCTTGAAAATAACAGAAAATTAGGATCTGTTTATCTACAGAAAATTAAGGAGATTATACGAGGTTGGGGGAAAAGGACAGGCCACACAGTCCTTTCCCCTTCCATCTCCTGGCATCTTTTGTTCCCAGAATATCAAGCCACAGAAGTGCAGAGGATAGGGAAGGAACAGCCCTAAATCTTATTCAGGCTGGAGCACTCCACCAAAAACTTAAGCTTTTATCAAAAGCTGGTTTTCAAACAATTTCTCCACTAATAATTCCATTTCTGTGAAAGGCACAAAGTGTTAGGACAGTTCAGTGGAAGCAGAGCCAGGCTCCATGCCCTCCAGGTCCCTCCACTGGCAGCAGTGCCCAACCAGAGCTTCACTTCACTTTGGAAACAAAAGGGCACTTGCCACCACCAGCTCCCACAGCAAAGGGATGTTTTAATTATTGCAGTGTCAGGCAAGAGAGGAAAAACATATTTAGACCCAGATCAACATATGCTTCACTTAACAATAATCGCTGCGTTCACCAAGAGCTTGACAGCTGAAGTTATACACTGATTCAAGTCTAAACAAGGATTTTTCTTGCATGACATCAGCAAAAAGGTATGAACTAAAAAAAAATACTGTCTTTAGCTGACTTCAGTGCCTTTTAAAATGATTTTGTTCCTACATCCTATGGAGAAGAGCTCTCCTACCCAAGTCATGAGGCAAAGATGAAGACAAACACTGACTCCCCTTTTACAAACCATATATTCACAGTAACAATTGTTTTTTTGTTTCCTAAAAAGAATAAAACTAGTTCCATCTGCATTTTAATGCATAAAAGACTGCAGAGCTGCTATCCAAGGATGCTAATGGAGACTTTTTAACTTTACAAGGTCCTTCAGCCTCCCTCACCCTCTCCTGTACCTGAAGAGGGATGAACTGTACAGGGAAGCTGAAGCAAACCTGAACAGCCTGAGCTCTAGATGCTCCCCCCTGCTGACTTGGTACTTAGTTACCAACCAATTGACAAGCACAAGGTGAGCTTATTGAAAAGAAATACCCTTATTTGCAATCTGTTCAAATACTGAATTAGAGAAGAGTTAAAAGTTACTTGAAAATGGCAGCACCCAGTGCAGTGCTTAACCACTGATAGTAAAAGGTAGCTAAGTAAGCATCTTAAACAGAGAAATTCCCAATTCTTCGCAAAAGAGGAATAAAACCAAAAAGAATCAATCACAAGCTGTCATGATATTCTATTGTTCTGCACTGTTAGCATTAGAAAATAGTCACTAGGGATTAAGCAAGCAGAGTATGTATAGTAGTTACTGACTGTTGAGCAAATGCAGGCTGCCTGGTAACACATGGCGCAAGGCTGTGATTAATCATTACGATGCGACAGAAGGCGTTCGTTCTGCTGTGCCATAACGTCAGGAGCTGAACTGTGCCCTGCTTCTAATGACAACTTGCTTATCCTAACATGCTTCACGTTTGTATGACTAAGAAAGCATCCACAGCTTGCTTACTTCCTTCTGACCAATAGCCTAGGTCTGAAGGACGCAGCCAGGGTACCGGTGAACAGGTAAAATGCTCAGGGTTTAATTCTTGAAGGCGCCTAGACTAAAAGCATCTATAATGGGAGCTGGTTTAAATGTTTCTCCAGGAAACCACTTAAAACCTTCTTTTATACTCAAACCACACCATTAGAGGAGCTCCTCTGGATTTACAGCAACAGTATTTTTCTGGATAAACAGCAACTGGTGGTGGCCTGTGGTGAAAACAAAGCTGCTACCTTCATACTTGTTTTGCATATTAAAAAAGAATCAAGAACGAACCTAAGCTTCAGAGCTTCCACCTTCACAAAATACATTGTAAAACTAAGCCTGTATTATTTACTTTCCTTGATAATCATTGTAACTAAATGTTAAGTGACCCCTGAAAACTGTGCAGGCGGTTATGAAACCCATTTTGATCTATTTCCAGAATGTATTGGTTTTGTTTGGGGCTTAAAAACATGGGGCAAGAAAAAACCTAAAGCTCTGTACCATCAGCAAGGGAAGGAAGGAGAATCTACTGCATCCTTCATTCTGCCCACTGCAGTGGGCAATTAGTGAAGTTCTACATTGCATTAAACAGTATTTCACGGGAACAATAATTTATTAAGGGTATGGACAATAGCATTGATTGTTACAAGTTTGATTGATTAAACAGACAAATTGGCACAGTTTCTCCTTCCCTGCCTGCCATATGTTTCTTCTAAAACATCTGGTAAAGTCTTTGTATTTTGTTGAGTAACCTAACAGGTGTTGAACCAAATCCTTAATGCTTCACTTTTCCCATTGGAAGCAGATGGGTGAAAGAGACAGAGGAATATTGCATTTCCAACATCTCTCTCTCCTTCCTCCTTCTCCTCTGTGGTGGTCTCACTAATAGCCTGAGGTTAAAAGTAGTAAAGGAGATTTCAAACTGATCACTAAAGCTATTGTTTGATATGGAGAAGACTCTTCATACTGAGGCAAGGAAGTCAGACCTTACCCCATTGATGCAATTTACCCTTCTTCCTTTTCACAAATGCCAAGGGTACCAGAAAAAGAGACTTTAAAATTGGCCCTTCGTATTCCTGTCATTAAGAATGTTTAAAATTCTGCCTCCCATCTGATGGGGGTTATCTGTACATGAAGCTTGGGCCACAGGGGAAATAAAAGCCACAGTTCCCTCTCCTCCACTGGAAGCCACTGACTGCCACAGGACACCAGCCCTCACTTGAAGTCATATGGTGGGCAGAGAGCCAAATATGTAATTCTAGCTGAAAGAGCAGAAACACAGGTGCTGAACACAGAGAGGGCACTCTTTATTTTGAAAAATGCAACACCACTTTAGCTAATTAGGTCTTATCTGTTTAAAGCTACAGGATAGTTTGATAACAATTAGGAAGGACTCCCAACAGGCTGCTGGGATCAAAGGCCCTTTCTGCTTCACGTTTAACAAGGAAATTAACACTTTTGCCAAGTAATTTGCACATGCTGCCAAAGTTGTTTTAACTTGCTGTAATATCTTAGTTTTAAATATGTACCTGCCGAGATGCTGCTTGAATTCAAGTGTTTAGTGTGCCAGCTACAGCTCCCAACCACAACACCAGCTCCCATTTCCTGCTGGAGGGGAGCTTCCACAAATGGTCTAACAGAACAGAAGTGCTTGCTTCTATTGGCTTTAAAAAGAAACAAAAAATAAGTTTGGAGACAAAAATTCCCTCAATGCTTTTTTCTTCACAGAAATGAAGTATTTAAAAAAAACTGCCTGTGGGATCTCAACCCTTAATGTCACAAAAAATTAATAAAAACTGTGATGCAAGATGCCATGCGTGCTTGGAAAATTCCAACTGGACTCTTCTGATGGGTTTTTAATACTGGAGACTGGGGAGCAATCATGACTCCAGAGAGCTGTAATGATGAATGGCTGGGGGACAGTGAATATAATAAGGGAAAATACAAACTCAACAGCTGTATTTCATAAAGAAACAATAAAACCATGCATAGCAGTTTCTCTTTTCTTAATTCAGTGCAATGTTTAAAGAGACCTTCTGATACTCAGTAAATTATGCTCACATATCCGCTGCTGATTACCTTTTAATAAAATCAAGCTTCCAGCAGATCAGGGTACTTGTTTTCTGGTTCCCTGGGATCTACGACAGGACTAAGCATCAGTACTCACAGCTGGACTCTTGTATTCCTTTGAGTACAGCATGTTGCATCCTAAGAGAGTCACCCTGTTACACCCTCAGCCATGTACGTGCCACAGCCATTGCGCTTTGTGCTACTAGACAAACGGAAGGGTCGATCCTGCATGTAGAGCCCTTCCCCAGGGTGCTGCTCCACAGAGAGGACTCATTCAGCATTAGGCAGCTCAGGTTAATGGACAAGAAGCCAGAGTTTACCAGGGGATTTCTTCAACACAGCTCTTCCTAACCAGGAGGCTATGCACCCACTCAAAGCTGAAATTATGTTTATCCCTTTTAGTAAATTGAGAGTAGAACCAATTAAGAGAGACAAGAGCACTGGTTAAAGCCATGCAGTGAAATTTGGAAGGCTGGTGACAGCCTGGTTGTGGTTTGCTGCCATTTCCTTCAAGGAGGAGGTCAGTGATGGCTTTCACTGACTGTGTGGTGATGGTCAACACTGAACGCTACAGCGGCCTTCAGCCTTCACCATCACCTCACCCACAGCTACAGCACCATTCAGCTTCTGGAGGGAGATCAGGCTGGCCAGTCACAGCAAAGATTTCAACTACACAGTGCTCCTTAATTAAACACACTAAGTTTAAATGAAATGAGACTTAAGTAGATTTTCTACCCACTCCCTCAGTGACATTGAGCCCACACTGATGCATGGACAGCCCCGAGCCACCAGCCACTAGCTGGAGCCAAGAGAGGAAGAGTGCAAGTGCAGCAGCACGTCAGCTTACAGAGAGAAGATCCAAGCACCATCCTCAGATCCTGAGGCAAAGAATAAAGAGTTTTTAAATCTGGAACCACTAAGCACAGACTCTCACCATGCAAGCATACCAGGTTCGTGGGCTAGACCTTAGGAAAAAGTACTTTGTTTTTCTACCACTTCCTTTGTTCACTTCAGGAACTCAACCACACCACAGACAATGACCCACTGCAGACTGTGCACAAATACACAGTCAAACCAAGATGCTTCTGACTCAGTGAGACATATACTGTACCAAGAAATCTGAACGCGATGGTTGGAGCCACAGAGGCCAGGTAGGATCAGCACAGAACCACATCCTGCCCCTGCAGCAAACCCCACGACTGCACCATGGGCTTCTCCTCTGCTGCCAGCAACCAACTTTCAAAGCCACCTTCATATTTTTACGGCTCTTCAAAGAAAGCTTCAAGTCTTCTACCACTTTTAATTAGAGTGCATATAGTGCGCCAGGTTCTCAAGTTTTTAATCATAGAAGCTTTGTGAATTTATTAGCAAGACAGCAGACAGCATGAGAAAAGGAATTAGAGTATTTGCAATCCTTTTGCTACTTCTGTCCAAATGATGATCGTTATGTGCCAAGAGACTCCAAGAGCTCAGCATTACCATGTTACAGTAGCTTTTGTACTCTTAAATCAAAGGCTAAAAGCTTAAATCAAAATCAGAGTGCTAGGTGCGGGGAAAAAGGTTGGAGGGGGGGGGGAAAGCTTTTGATAGGTTCTAAGCAGACAAGGTAAGTGAAAAATAAGGAGACATCAATAACTGAAACAGATTTCTTATTTGAACTCAGGCAAGTAATTTACTTTTTTTTTTGCCTCGGTTTCATATCTGTAAAATCTAACCAACAATACTAACTGCAATCAAGGCTCCCAAGCTCCATACCTTAGCCAATACACTCTATTTCTAAAAATGAGAAATAATGTTGCAGTCAAGATGAATATTTACTAAATATTTTTTTATATTAATGAAATCTCTGCTGATCTAATCACTTGAGGAAAATTCCTGAATTGTAAGAGTGGTTTGTTAGAAGGATTTTCTCCCTAAAATTAATTATAGAACTGGACACACTAACCAAAACTTATTTCAGAAGTGTTATTTAATATTGCATATGAAGTGCATGTACCTTTCCCAAGGCACAGCACTGATGACAAGATCAGTGTACATCAATCTGCTGTTATACAGAAAAAGCTGCATTTCTAGCTTTGGCTTAATACACACATCAAGAGACAGCCACTTGAATCACCAGAAACTTCACTCTTCAGATGGCTTGTAGGATGTCTGAGAGTGAAGAGCTCTTTCTGGCTTATACATGTAGTAAGCAAAGTATAGCCAGAAAATTATTCACTTTTGAGAACAGGTCTCCTTTAAGCCAAGCCAGAGAAAGTTTGGAGTCAGATGACTAGCAATTAAAACCCAAACCAACAACTAAACCAATCCCCCTTCTCCAACAGTAACAAGAAGCCAAACCCAGAACACAGTAACTGGAGCCAACTTTGCAAGATACTTTCTGAAAGGCAGAAATTTGGGTGGGTTCCCAATTATAATTTTTTTTTCAAAGAGCTCCCATGCTAACTGCAGGGACAGCAAAACACATGCCCTCACGCTTGTAGAAGGTTTCCAACCCCTTGCACAGACACAGAAGCCTACACTTAATTTAGTAAGCTCATTCCACTTCAGATTTCTCTGGCTTCCCTCAGACAGTTCACACCAGTTGGTCTGACATCCATGTTACAGAAAATGCATTCCTGTGGCCCTTCAAAATTAAGGATGCTGTGCATGTGTTAATTGCTCTCATGGGTAGCCAACACAGATCCAGAGAATGCCACTGCAGGACAGACTCACAGAGCACCTGCTGAAGTGGTCACAGGCCTCTTCAGAGCAAAGATTAGACTCAGTCAGTCATAGGAAAACAAAGGTTGTACAAAGGTAGTTTGATTGACATTCTCCTTAAAAATCCTGGCTTAATATCAATGTCAAAAATAGCTTGGGCTAGTAAAACAGAACTGTTTGGTCAATACTGACAATACCAAAAAAGTCACTGGGAACATTAAGTGGTAATAATAATAATAATAATAATAATAATAATAATAATAATAATAATAATAATAATAATAATAATAATAATAATAATAATCTTCTAGGAAATAACCCCAGGAAGTTTATTTCCATTTCTAACAAAATTAAATTCCAGGCTTATCAGGATGAGGAATACTCAGGTACAGTCAAGTTCCACTGACTTCCCAAACCTAAGGAATAACACTCACCTCGTTTTGAAAGAATGATCTAGAAGCCCAAGATTTTGGACCTCTGCTTCCACCGACTGTTTGAGAAAGGGGAAAGTTGAAATGCCATACTGAAAAGACTTCAGGAACAACAAAAAAGCAGTGGGGATGATTCTATTCCCAGCGCTGAGCACTTCTGCTTTCCTGGATAACCAGAGCCATCTGCTTCCCAAACAGCTCAAACTCTTCCCTTCTACATTACCACATCATTTCAGATAAGCACCATGTAATTGCTCCAAGATATACAGGGAAATTTTGCAAGTATGAGAGTTGTGGCAGGCAACGTAGCAAAGTGAAAAGCTGCCATTGTGAGGTCTGCCAGACCCCTCAGCCTTTCGACTTGTGCATGCGTGCCAGAAAAAATAAGAGTTTAGACAACCACGCTTGGTTCAGTCATTAATCACTATCATCAGCTGAACAGGTTCCATGCCAGAGGGACAACCAGCAAAGCAGATGGGGAATTACGCCTGGAAAAAAACGGGAATGCTCGGTCAGAGAAAGGTAAATAAAGAGGTACAAGGCAATACGAGTAAATGAAATGCAAGTGTCACATGAGAAGGGAAGTTGAATACAACCAAAAATGTGGACCCTAACAACAAAAGCACATTTTGAGCAGACAAAACTACAGAAACTTGCTGAAGGACCATTGAATCTTGCTTGCTGCTCAATACTGGAGCATGCAACTCATCCACATGTCTGACCTGTGTGTCATTACTGTAAAACTGCTCCCACCAGTTAATTCCACAGCCAAGATCGAACCAGCCAGCTCCAATAATTTTAAATGGTGGAAGATTTCTGCTGACCTTTTATATCTAGGGATGAAACCAGCAATACAGAAACAGGAGGAAAAAAAAAATTGAGTTTAGTTTGATTTAGCACTAAGGTATTTCCACTTGAGCAATGAAGTTAAACGTGACATTGCTTTAAAATAAAATCCATGATGCTCTTTGCTGCACAGATCTTGGGAAGCCTCCTCTAAACATTAATAGGGACAAAAGGATCTTATCTTTCAAACCTTTGCCTTTATAGTTTCCTAATTCAGGCTTCCATGTGCTTAGGAAATCCCCACTGAGGGCTTTCACAATCTTTTCCACCTAGAAATTGTGCTAGCACCTAAGTAAAAACATTCGGCTTCAACCTACTGTTACAAAAACCTCAGAAGGGGAAGCTGGGGAGTAAACAGCACAGTGCTGCCTGCCCGAGTCTGCAGGCAAGTGGCAAAGAGGTATGTTCCAGCACCCTTAATCATAGTGTCATTATGGACATTTTAACAACAGATGCAGCAGAAACAAACACAAGTCACCTCCAAAAAAAAAAAAGTCTTCAAGTCTATCAGGAACTTCTAGAGTGACTGGGCCATTTTTTGTTTTGTTTTTTTTACACAGACCTCCTGTGCACCAAAATATCAAAACTGAAAACAACTGAGACCACATGAAATAAGCAGGATTTAATAACAACTGTCAAGAGAATGAAATTAATGGTCTCCTATTTCCACATTTCTATAATTAAATCTTTAATTTCTAGAAGACCAGAGCATCCCTGCTGTATTTGATCTGCTCCATTAGTTGCCAGTTTGGACCCAGTGCTATCAGCACATTGAGGGTTTCCTTATTTACACATGAGAATCAACACAGCAGCGTAAGGTCCTTGGATGGCTACAAAAACTGAAGAGGTCCCAAGCACAGGAAAACACAGAGAAAACTGCAACTCTACACACCTGCCTAATGGGACATTTCAGTACTGTTCATGACGCAAGAAGGGCTGTGTCTGTACTTTGCCCACAGACAGATCAAAAGCTGACTGCCAAGTCATTTGTGAGGTTTATTGACACTGCAAACTTTATTGAAATTTGATTTATAAACACTGCTCAGCAAGTCAGAGATAAACTTTTAAGTAATTACACAGAAAACCCAGTAGACTCAATCTAAAAGTCAGCTCTACAGTCTGAACAATTTTATTTTATTTTTCTTGAAGTATAGTTCCAAGAGCATGAGGAGTTTGATGCAATTCAGCTGTGTGGGACTGCATGCCAACAAAATACATCTGTCACTAATAAAAATAACAAAATGGAGCCTGGGTAAGGCCTATCTGTACTTCTGCATCAACTTCCACTCATTCCTACCAAGTTAGACTATTAATAGCACCATCAATGCAATAATAAACTAAATACTTTTAATAGTTGTACTAGAAAGTTTACAAAGCAAGCAGCAAACTGTGCAAGAGCTGCAGTATACTTTAAAGCACTGTAGCTGAACAAGAAGCCTTATAAAACACAGATGATTGCTGTGCTACTAAATCTTGTGGTTTTCGTGCAATTAATACAGTTTCATTCATGACTGAAATCATCCTTGTGATTATTTGGGAAGATCTTTCTCCCCATTTTAAGGAGAAGGACCAGTATGAAGGCTGTAAAAAGGCAGGGCAGGCTAATGCATGAGAGGGGAGAGTGATGGGCCGAGTGAAATCAAAAGCTCTGAGCCAGCAGGCCATCACGGGGCTGCAGCAGTGGCAGCCAAAATCACACCTCCAAGATCTGACAGAAATAGAAACACTAAGGATGTTATTCATAAGAAGCAAAAGTTCATGTGCTTTACTATGGCTGGAGTCAAGGCAGCCTGACTTTTCTAACCTTTGAAAAAAAGGTCAATTTCTCATACACTCTCCCCTGTAGCCCCAGGTGCTGGGAGCAGAGCAAGGCAAACAGGATGCACCTCCAGAGATGGAGGTTGGTAATGGTGCATTGCAAGGATCCCAAGTTTTTCTGTTCCCTCAGCTCACAGCACAAGCTGGCACACACAACATGACACAGCTTCAATTGCAAATCAGACAGCTTCTCATCTGCACATTTCCTCTGCCACTTCAAATTCTTATTTTTTAATCATGTGAAAAAGGCCAGTAATTGCACAAGGGAAGCCATGTCAGGGAAATCAATAAAAAATTTATAGTTTCACTGAGGAAAAGAAGGGTGATTCTGCTTTAACCATGTTATCACGGGAGTGGATGCAGAAACCAAACTAAATAGGCAAGGCAGATCACTGCCATTAGAAAGTGCTGAAAATGTGACACAGCGGCCACCCAAAGCACTCCTCACTGCATCTTATTTTCTTGTATAGCAATCAGAAATAAGCCTGTTTTATGGAGAGGTTTGGAAACACTGAAACTGCCAAAAATCACTTTCTGTGTCCATGAGAATATTTTTTTTGTCAAATTTCCCATCAGAGTAGATTATGTACAATAAAACTAAACAGACCAAGAATCATGCCTGACAATTTCACTTGTCCTTCTAATGTCTATGCCTTACAGTATTCTTAATTGTCCAGAAATACCATGTCTGTCAGACATCTATCAATCTAGGTTCTTTGCCATAAACTGCAAGCAAATACATACATTCACTCCCTGCAGAAAGCAGAAATATACTGCAAGGTTTTCTGGGGTTTTTTGTTTATGTGCACACACATCTATCCATGCCATAAACAAGAGGATGGGCTCAAACCTCTGGAAAGCCTTTCATGTGGCTTTATAAAACTCTATCTGCAAAGCAAGGACCTGGAGCACAGCTCCTGCACTATGGAGATAATAATCTTTCTTCTCCTTTTTACCTGTTACCTTTGCTTTGCAGACCCTTGGGACACAGCTCTTGGGGCAGTCAAGTGAAACACAAACCTGTCAAGCAGGATTGAACTCTAACCTTACCAGGATCTCTACAACCTACCACAGTAGCAACAAAATACTACTGCATTTATCTCTGCACATGTATGTCTGGTGCCAGCATCTCCTTTAAGAGGTATACAGGTATGTGAGTCAGCAGCAGGAAACTGGGTCTGCAGAGAGTTTCTTATCTCTCCTGCTCACAGGGACAGGCTCCCTGAGAAAAACACTGGCTCCTAGAACATAATGCCCAGCACTGATGGGCTTCAGGATGCACCTACAGAAGGTGTGCTGTTCCACCTGCTCAGCTATGATGTGCAGTTACTAATGCATATTGCCCCCCTGCCCCCATCACACATAAACATCTTCAGAAAAGACTCCAAACGCAGGATTCAACATCCGTACGGAAACAGCTCCCTTCTCCCCCCTGCTTTGGATACAGGAACTGACTCATTTGTATGGGTTGGTTTTTTTTTTCTTTTCCTCATTCCAATGTAGATATGAAAAATAATAGTCTTCACTTCAATATTTAATCACATGCTTTATTTAATAATGAGTCCAAGAATAATTTAATCCTGGCTATCAACATAAGAGATATCATTCCTTTCAACTTGACTATGTCAGAAAATAAAAGCCCTCTGCTCTCTGGCTTCTCACAGGTTTTGCTCACCCTAGCTTATAACTTAAATACAAATTACATCATATATTTGATTACACACACAAAACCTTGACCTGCTTTTGGAAGGGGGCACAGGATGCTCCTCCCAACAATTTCACCTGCCTAATTACAAATGCTGCTGTCTCCCTTGAAGGAACAAACTCACTTATGAAACAGAGAAGAAGCTGACATTTCATGGCACATCGCCTCGTGCCTCAGTGAAGAAAAACACATCACGTGCCACAGAATTCTGGAAGCATCACTGCTCCCTTATGGTACATGATCTCTTGCCAAGAATAAATAGGACAGAGTCCAGCACAGGAATCACATAACATTTGGCTCACACATGATTTTTCTGTTATTCTATGTTATTATACTAAATGCACTGTTCAGGTACTGTCCACTCTGGAAAAATCTCATTAGCTATGAAAAACTTGGACTTGAGTATAAAATTATTAATAATCTGGAATGTCTTGCTCAGATCTTCAGTGCAAAACTTGAAAGGAGTCCAAATCTCTGAAGAGGGCAAGCACTTTTTGAGTATTATTTTTGTGTGATTTAAACGATCCCCCAAGATGTGCTCTTTTGCAGACAAACAGTGTTTGTTCTCTATGTATTTGTTAACACTCTTGGGACTGATCTCTAAGCATTTTGGCCATCTATAAAGCACAGCAGTGACAATGCTGTTATTTTACATTAAAATATTGTAACATAAAATTACTTCTAAATTGGTGATATTTATAAATTCAAACTCTGCTTTAATTTCAGCTCCCTGATATTTTTCCTTCTAAAACATTTCTGTGTGATATTATATGTGCACTTCCATGCTTAAATCCCTCTCCTTCTGTTTCTCATTGTGCATACTTTACTTTGGAAACCTGAAGTAGAACTTAACACTTATTTCTGGAAAAAGAAAGCATTTACAATTTCAATACCAGTCCTCCAGAGATAAAGCGTCCCAGGTTAAATCTAATGATGTTCAGGGGAATTCTGTGCAAGAGAAGAGCTGCCTGCTAATAAGTCGATGCTTTAGGGAAGAAAAATATCAATTAAATTTCATAGCATGCAACCACATACTGACCTTGAAAGCTATCTGGAACCTGAAAAATTAAAGTCTAAGTCTGAACTTCTGCCCTAACTGGTTTTAACTTCACTGAAATTAACAGAATCAATCTGGAGAAGAAAACAAATTCCCCCAAATCCTATTAAGTGTTTAACTATGATATTGGTGTGTGCCTCTAGTTTCCCTCTCTTGAGTTTTTGCTAGTGCCTCGAGAGATACGAGGGGTTCTTCTCTCTTCAGCATTCTTGTAACACCACCACCAACAAAAGAAGCCAACAGTCACGACAGAGAACATTTGCCAGCCCCACACCAGCATTGCACTGGTGCTTGAGTGAACATTTCTAGGACCAAGTATTTTATTACTGAGAGAATGAGAACCCAGCAGCACTCGGGCAGGGAGGGCAGGGCAGATGGAGGAAATTTGCTATTGTGAACTGCTCCACGGGTCAAAGGAAACCCAGAAGGTAAATCTCTCACCTGGAACTGGACTTGATCTTTAAAGGCCCTCCCACTGCAATGTCCTTTACTAAACACTCTGTCATTCAGACTGCCAGATCTTCCACTGTAATTTTAATGGTAGGGCTTTTTTAATTATTATTTTTATCTACACTGATCTAGCTTTTCAGTCTGAGAAAAGCTTGGTTAGCATACAGTTTTGTCTTTGGTTAGCATACAGTTTTTCCCACCAGGCAGAAGAGAAAGGACAGTGGGACACAAGCCCATCTTTTCAACAACAGAATTCAAGCAAAGAAAAAATCTGATATAATCAGAATAGACATACTTAATTTCATCAGATAGGTGTAAGCTGGATATTCAAGCCACCAAGTAGAAAAAGAAGAAGAAAGTAATTTTTTATTTCTTGAGCATGTCTGGAAAAGCCTGGCTTATTCTTATTACAATTCCATGTGCCTTCTATAGGTGTTTACAGACCGCAAGCAGCAATAAGAAGACCTAACGTGTGTCCTGCTGTTGGAGGACTAAGCTTGCCTTTTCACTGACATTTTTCTGGGCTGTATCAGTAACAGAAGATTTTTACATCCCTCCTACATGTTTTGGAGGTTGAATTAAAATTTGTGACACCTGGGCTGACAAAAGGGTACGATACTGAAATGGCTCAACTCTTTCCTCCTCAGCTCATAGCATGTATTCTGAGCAGAATGAAGCAGGATCCATTTATTTTCTCTAATATTTAATATGATGATTCTCTGCAGGTGAGAAGTTCATTTACACTGTGACTGGCAGCCACTTAGACCATCAGGTCAAGTGAGCTGATAGTTAGAGCTATTAACCCTACCAAACAACCCTTACAATAGTGACTTTCCTCCCCTTGCAGCAAGAGGAATATAAAACCCTGCACAAGTATAGAGATGTTCAAGTTGGCTCCAAACTGCAAAGCTCTCTGTGAAGCCCAGCTCACCTGATTTTCAAGTGAAAAAAAGTAAGAAAAGAAAATGTTTCTCCTGATCACAGGCCACAGACCCACTTATCTGGGACACCAGCTAAGGCTGCAGCTTAACAAACCTCCTCCTGACCTTCTGCCAGCACCTGACTGTGGCAAGTTCTGCAGCATCCCCTGGCACCTGGGGCATCCACATCCCACCAGACACAAAGCAATATACATATATATATATATGTATGTATACATGTGTATATACACAATCCCCCTCTTTCCTCTGCTTTGCAACATCTTGCAGAAGCTAAAGCATGAATTCTTCCTGCAAAATAGCCTGGGCTCTGTGTAACGTATGAGGTTCCTTCATCATGAAATTTGCACTCAGACTTCCTTAAAGTTAAAGAATTATTTGAAGAGACAAAAGACAAATCAGGCTGCTGCTAGCATTGCATTAGGGATCCCAGAAGCAACACAGCAGCTCTTTATTCATGGAGAATGAGCACTGGGGCTCAGCCCTGAGAAGAGCTGGAGCAAGAACCCATTCACTGAAAAGAACTGCCAGAAATCCACAGAGGCTCAGGCAGATCCTCCCAGAGCAACATGTCCAGCCCCAGCACTCCTGCACAACTCAGGCTGTGTCTTTCTTATGTCTCTGTATAACGGGATAAACTGAGATGCTGTGGTTCAATGACACAGACCAAAGGGAATTAAGGTCTGACACGTCCCTGCTTAGAGAGGATAGAGATAAGCCCAGAGAGAACTGTTACCTAGAGCAATACCAACAGGCAAAGCTACTGCACATGCCTCTGGATTGCTGTACTGCTTTAGAAATAGGAATATTTCAGATAAGCAGGACTGCCTGGTACAGCCACTGAGCAGGGACTCTTCTTCCATGTGGCAGAGCTCTCCTGATGAGCCCCACCTAGCTCCCCAGGGACCTCCCACAGAAACCTGCATCGTTCAGGGTGACAGCAGGATGAAACCAGAGGCACTTTACTGCCACATGGGTGTTCCTTCCAAACACCACCCATGGAAGCTCACAGATGAGGGAGTCCAGCTTTGTTGACTCTCCAGGATGCCGAGTTCTATCAGCTCCCGGCTGGGGCTGCAACGAGCTGTAACAAATTGTTTGGAGTCACAAGCAGCCCAGGAGGGGAAAGACCTGGCCCTGGCTCCCCAGCAGCCCTTCAGAAGTACCACTTCCATCTCAGCAATAAAATGTCAAAAGTCTGAGACTTCCTAAAAAAAAGTTCAAGTTCCAACCCCTTCCCTAATTTCTCCAATCACATGAACAGCTTTACCACAACAGGAGAAAAAAAAAAAAAGACAACAAAAAACAAAGCCACAAAAACAAAAACCCTCTGAGCATTTAATATCTGTGTGGGGGTTTAGTATCACTAAAGCCTCTCACTGGTTTTCAATACAGCTTTATTTTAAGAAAGCATCTATTATATGAAGTCCAGGCTTTGGCAGGCACAGCAGAAGCCTGGCCAGTGCAGAGATGGAGTTCAACACTGAAAGTGCACTATTATTTTGTCACTTTTTCACATTTCTTAATATTAACTTAATGAAAAAGTTTACTACTTACTGGAAGTTTCTTATCTTATGATTTCTGCATTATTCTGCAGCCAGGATAAAGCCTCTCCCTTTCTATCCTCCTACACAGATTTAGTAGAAACATTTTCTAGCAGTTAATCTGAGCCAGCTATTTAGTTTCTGCTTGGCAATATTTTCAACTAGAGGCAGGTCCAGCCTCCAGGAAAACAAGTTATGCAGCAAGAGGGTGGGACACTATCAGAGAACACATAATAAAGTAAATACCAAGCATGACCCATGAAAGGAGAGGAAAACTAAGAGACTTTGTTTCCATAATAATGTAAATTAAAAGTCATTTACACTGATGTAAAATGTGAAATTCCTTATAGGCTGTTTTTCATTCCTTGGCCATAGAGGTGGAAGGCCAGACTCACATCCAAAAGAAAGCATGCTCCAAAAGGCCAACACCAAAATCAGCCACAACTCAAGGTCAAAACAACAGCCCAGGAGGCTCGAAAGATCATCAATGCAGCTAATAAACCTTCCACCAAATCTCTGAGAAAGAAAACTTCACAGCAGTTTTTTCTCTCTTTTATTCAGAGTTTGACAGACCTAAAGCAGCTCCTCCATCAACCAGGGTCCAGCTGGTATGGATGGAGAGATATTGCTGTGCATCTATCGATTAACTTCAGCCCAGCATTTTGCAGTTGTCTGTGAAACAATTTAATATCATTGCTGAAAGCAATAAGGATAAAAAAAGCTAGACAGATACCTTTGATCACAGTTTTACCAGGCACCAGAAGCTAAAGCATTGCTGAGACTCTCCTTAAGACATCTCCTCCTCCCTGCAGTTCATTCAATAAAGCAGCAAAACAATTTCCTGACAAACTAGGAAATGAGTCTTGGACTGAATTCAAGAACTTCAGAAAATATCTGAAACAGACACTTTAACAGAAAGGGCTTGGATCCCACTGACCTTACAGACAAGTCAGACTGTCATTTCCTCAGCCATCAAACCCAACCTGTTCAAAGGCAGGCAGGAGGGAAATAATCCTCACTGCGAGACACATTTCACCGCCTTCCACCTCCGAAACACTTCCAAAAGCAAGTCTGAAGGAGTTACATACAGGGCAATCCTCATCCACTAAGCCTCTCCCAGACTGCCAATATTTTGCAAAAATGTTGCAGTTGGTAAAAAATATATTCAAAGGTCTAAGCTGCCTCTGGTTGTGCACCATGGAGTAGGTAGGCAGGGAAATCACAACACCAAGTTCAACCTGCAATGGCAGACAAGTTACTTCAACAGGTCCGTGCCCCTGCTCTCCTTCTGGAAGCCAGGGGAGGATTGCCAGCTTACCCACATGGATAGCAGGCTCCTTGGAGAAGTTGTCCCCTGTCTTCAACAGCAAAGCCCTGGACTTGGTCACAGCTGTGAGGCACTGCTCAAGTAGTACAAGTAACAGCTGCATTTTTCTGCCTTAGTTCAACACCCTGTTTTCCCAAACACATTGTATCACCCATGTGTAGTACAATGCCTTTCATAAACAGCTTAGTTGAAAGCAAACCTAGGGCAGTTCCTCAATTATTAATGCCCCCTCCTCCTTCTCCAGAGTATGTGCCACTGCCACCAAAAGAAAATCCACACAAAACCCCAAAACAACAAAGAAGCACAAGAAACTAAGTTAAGAGTTACTGAAGCTTTATTTTACCTGCTGCAAACGAAAAATTACTTATTTCAGCTCTAATAGCTCACTGCAATCTGCTTTTGACTCCAAGCAGTTCCCAAAGCAGTATTTCAGAGCAACACACAGTTTTGAATTCAACACCCGACGATGAAGTTAGTGTTTTGCTCCTGGAGTAGCTGTCAGACACCTCTGTCTCTACAGTTACAGCACGTAACCCCAAACCTCAGAAACCAGAGAAAGCTCAAGTTCATTAGGCTTTGCTGCTCCAGAGCTGGAATCTCTGCTAAAGGAATGAGGTAAGGTGCTTGCAGAAAACGCAGTACGTCATTGTGTTTTCTGCCAACAAACTACACCATTTCTAAAAGTCTTAATTCCACTTTCAAAAGGCCCAAAAGAGCTTTGCGCAGTGGCCAGCACAACCAGACAATCTCCCATCTGCTTCATACAGCGGGTGAAGCTCACTTAAGGGAACAAATAGATTACACAGGCTCCTTTGTAGGAGATAACGCAGTAGCACGGTTTATTCCCCTTCCTAGAATAAACACAATATATGGCAAATTGGCTTTTTGGGTTTTGTTTAGTTTGTGGGTTTTTTTAAAAAGCCAAGCCACATTCAAAGCTGATCTCTCCTGAAGGCTGAACTGTGGGCTTTAGGCAGTAGGTTGGGATAACTCCTGAGTGGGCTCAGACAGAAGCTGCAGACAAACCCAGAGATGAGCCCCAGGACAGCACATGGACAACTGGGCTACACCATGAGGGGCTGAGCACAGGTGCTGCAGGGGCACTGTGCTGGTGGATCTCATCTCAGGATAAAGCAAACTCTGGTTTTGTCTCACGAGCAAGGTTTATATCAGCAGCAGGAAAATGAGAGTAATTTCAATGGCTTACCAGAAAAATCTAGGAATTGCTCCAGGACTTCGTGAATAAAAAAATCAACGAGATGTGCCACTGTACAGTTATCATGCAGTATTGGGGGTTTTGGCTAACAAAATATTAGTCAAAGGTAAAAAAAAAAAAAAAAAAGGAATATATAGTTAGCCTTGATCCAGCGGAGAGCCACAGCAGTTTCCAAGTACTTCCCCCAACTTCCCCTGGGACTTCCCATTTCCTTAACTGTAAACATGTGAGAAGTCTCTGCACGACTGAACTAAAAGTAGTACATCTGCCTTCTCAACAGTTACACTTGCCTATTAAACTTTAAACTCATTTCTTCAGCATGTGAATATTTGTATGCCTTGTTGGGAGCATCAGATCCCCTAGCACAAGTGTCTCCAACACACCACTTCCCAGTCAGCTTTTCCAGCAGATGCTTTGCAAGGAACAAACGTAGCTGCTGGTTGCTGCTCAGCAGAGTGGATTTTCCAGAAACAGACACTAACCATTTCCATCCAGAGCTTCAACATGTTTCCTTTAAAAAGGAAATAATTCAAGATTTTTTTCCAGTAGTAAAGGGCAATTGTTTCAATATTTCAGTACTTAGGTGAGCCTTCAGGCTCACCGCTCATGGGGGCACTGTCAATGCATCTGAATGAAGTGAATCATTTCAGTGAGCAGCCCCTACTGAAACTCATCTCTGGCTCAGGTATGTGTAGTGAAGGAAAACATAGCAATGGAAACAGACCAGTGTATTTATTTACTCTCTGTCCTTCCTTCTCTTAGTTTACAAACAGAGCAGTTTAAGTCAACTATGTATGTGTTAAATAGGTGTAACTATCAACATCTATGTGACTGCAGTGGATTCAGGTTGATCTCAAAATACAAGAGCCTCCAGTATTTAAAGGGTATCACTCAAAAGGCTGGAGCTCCTAATCTTAGGAAAAAGGCACATCCTTATCCCAGTACTAATATGAAGTGGACACTACATAAGCATTTAGGAAAACTCAGTCCCTTAAACCTTTCCAGTAGCCATAAAAAAGGTGAGTTGAGAGCAACCCAGGGCAGCAAAAGCTCAGCTCTGATGTGAGCCTGGAAGGACCCAAGGAGAGGTCCTGGCAGCACCGTGGGGGTGAGCACATAGCACCCTGCACACAGCTGCTTCCCTCAGGTTGCTAAAACCCAAGAACAGCAGCTCTCAAAGTTCAGCTTCAAGGCCAGGTACCAGGGGCTGTCAGCCAGCTAGGCTAATGGAGGTCACCCATACCAGCTACCCAGAGTCCATCCCACCCAAATAAGTGAGTGAAGAGAGAGAAAAAGGGAAGAATTTAATCAAACACCAGCTTTGTATGAAGATGGTCATTATTGATTCTCATCAGACACGGCTAAGCAGACAAAGAGAATAACTTGAGCCAAATAAATCCTTAATTTTTTCCCCACTGAGATAAGATTACAATAGCCTTCCAATCTTTAGCTGCTTTCCTTTGTGAGAGTTGTATATATGTGCTTTTTATTAGTTTTTGGCTTAGCAATTAGATGGATTTTTAGTTACTTCCAGAAATGTTGCAGGATGACTGAGCTGCAGCTAATCTTTGCTTCTCACTAAAAGGGAACATGAAAAATGCAGCAGAGCTCTCCAGCACTACAGCCAATGCATCTCAATTTTGCACTTTCACACAGAAATGTAAATGCTGTATTTCATATCAGAACTCTTTGCAGTTGCCAAAAAAGGAACCATACAGAGAAAACCAGTTATAACCATTGATTTGTAGGGAGGAGAAAGAAAAATAACATGGACATTCTCTGCCAAGAGATGACCAATCTTCCAATAATTCTGCCACACAAAAAGCAACTTCTTAAAATGTCGTTGGTTTTTTTAAGCCATTAAAGCAAAACAGAAGATCACAGCTGCAACAAGCTATCCATTAACTCTAATTAGCAAGTATTTGTTGTCTGGATTTAAAACTTCCCAACTTGGTGTTAATGAACTGTAACACTGTAGCAAAAGATATTAATAAAAACACCAGACTATAGGCTAGGTAATAAATCTCAGCTCACTTTCAATCCAAGCTGGGGGGGATTTTTCTTTGCTGCTTCAATCCTGGAACTGCAAAACAGGGACTACAAGTAACTTGAAGTGGTTGCACTGGAAGACTAAGGGAAACCATTTACCTTGCAAAATTATATTTAAACTTCTACTCCATATTCTGTTTTGAGAGGAGCAAGTCTCTTGCAATCTACAAAGGTAGACAAATTGTGCTTGGGTTTTTTCTTCCTTGAAAGAAAAGAGGTAATAGAGCAACTGGAGGGGATGAGGCAATAACGAAACTTACTTGTAAAATTGTTCGGGGTTTTTTGTTATTTGTGGGTGGTTGGGTTTTTTTGTTTGCTTGGGTTTGGGAGGGGGTTTGTTTGTATTTTTCTTGTCGTTTTCTTTTTTAGCTTGACTTTTATCTCCTTTTAAGATTCCAGAGAGGAGCAAACAGAAATTGACTTAAAAAATTGCTGCATCCTGTGGCAATTTTAGAGACCTTGTCCTGGAGGTCAAGTCCTTCTGGCATGACACCAACACACCACAGTCTCAAATCCTTTCCCAGCCAGGCCTGCACAAGCTCAGCTGGCACCATTGCACCTCCAGGGCAGCCAAACATGCCCCCCCTATGCAATTGGGATAAAGGACCCCACACAACCCCAAACTCAACGTCCTCTAAAGTAAAACTTCGCTACCAAGAAAAAGGCCATCTTCGGATGGCTGCACAGGACAATCATTGTGATGAGATACAACAGCTTCACTACTTATTTTAGGATTTATACTTGCACATGCCTCTGGCTGTACCTCTTAAAAAGCTTCAGCCAACTGTAACAACTACAGTAAACACTACTGAGAGCCTTTCCTAGTGTAGTGCTACCACAGACATCCCAAGATACCCTTCTCTCTGCACCTGCATGCTTTAAAAACTGACTGACAACTGCAAACTTGGGTGGAAAAAGAGCTTAACCCACAACCTGAAAGCCACGCAATTCAGGCCAGCTGCAGAAGTGGGAAAAATCATATCCAGAGTAGAACAGGTATCCAGGCCTCACTTTCTGATGTGAGGAAGGAAGTCTGAGCTTCCCAGATCCCCTCGCCAGCTCTGGCATGCGATGAAAGGTCTTTCATCTTTCCTGGTTTAATTTTGCCCCACGGAAAGCAAACAGCCAATGCAGATAACAGAGGGGTTAGAGACACCAGTGGTGGAGAACACACATAGGCTCTTTTACACCCACCTGCAAATGCATTTTCTGTCTTCTAGCAGATCTCCCCATTGTTTTCTAAAGAATTCCTCTATTTATCTTTCAACAGGGTATTTCATTCATATCAAAAGCCTTCATTTCTTCACATCACTGTGATCAAACTCTGCCATCACACGATCTATTTCATACACTGTGTGCATGCTGATTTCATACCTGCCTGGCCTGGATCGACGTACAGACTCTGGATTCCAGGGGCCACCCAACACCAAAAGCTATTTCAGCAGCTCCTGCCCCCTCTGCCAACACAGCACTGCCCCATTTCACTGTACTGGCCCAGTGTAGTTCTCCCTGCAAAGTTTACTGCTGCAATGCTCTGAAATACAAGCAGCTCTCTCTATGTCAGGAGCAGTACAACAGGCACACTCAGACTCCCCTCCAACATGCAACAGCTACTAAGCTGCTGAAAATTATTTCACCACCCCATCATCCTCCTCCTCAGGCACCCAGGCCCAGAGGGGTACGGAGAAGTTTTCCAAAGATCTATGCAAAACGGGAAGAAGGGAAGGAAACTAGGAGACAGAAGAGGAAAACCATTTACTGGTCACTGAATCAGAGCTGTAACCTGACCCTGGCTGCATCTTGCCACCGACAGCATTAACTACAAGCAGCTTCCATTCAGCAGCTCCTGCCAAAAATAAACAGTGCCGGCTTTCCTGGCTGCTTGCTTGGGTTTGCTCTCAATGTTTTTCTTCTTGCCTCTTCTGGCTAATTGGGATATGCTATGTTTCCTCCTACCAAGTAGTTCCTTAGTTTGTTTCTACCACAGTGCCTTACTAAAATTGGAGCCGTTTCTCCCCGTAAAGAATGAAAATAAAAGCTGTTTGATCAAAGATGGCCACAGCAGGCTGCCTGGCATTTCAGTGGAAAGATAGGAGGAGGGATAGGAGGGGTTAGAACAGCAACACTCCGCTGTAAGCATTTCCCTTGCCATAGGTACTGTTACTCTCCCCTCTGATGCTCTCCCCTTTTTATCAGGGAATAATGTATTTACAAACAGTATTTGTGTCAGCTGTTTTTAATATGGGCCAAAATATTAATGTTGCTCACCTTCATTAGGCACTGGTGGGTTTTGGGCTGTGTTGGCTTTTTACTTATTACACAATCCACCACACAAGGAGCCAGTGCATCCAGCTCCTCTTGTTACAAAAAAGCCCTTCTCCTGGGCTGTTTTCTCTCTAGCACATTTTTATGCACAAGAAAAACAGGTGACTACCTCCTCCTCCTCACAGAGCTCTCGTTCTGCACTTCTTAAGCCAAAAATAGATACAGTGGACAGAGGCAGAACAGGGTAACTTAATCACAATTAATGAATAAAAACAGCTTATATCAATAATGAACTGAACTGCAAACTGCTAAACATGATGAAGATTCTCTAAAGGTGTTACGCAAAACCAGTTACCTTCTGGAAGAAACTCCAGTGGCCAACAGCACACACCAAGGTGTTCCAAGTTGTGGCAGGCAAAAGGCTTTCATAATCGCCACAGCAAAGCAAGAGTTTGGAAATGTATGACCAATGCTAACAGTGTTGAAAAGATTATTTAAGAAACCCTAACAAACCCAACTGATTCAAGGTTTTGGGTCAGCTTGCTTTTTATATAAAATCTCCTTTCTTGCTTCCCCTCAACCGAGCAATGCAAGCAAACAAAAGGGGAACGAGTAGTTTTTCTCAAGCTAAACAGCATGTTTCTGACCCAGCCACCAAAAAATAAGTTCAAAGGCCCTGTAAATCTGTGCTATTTTAATATGCTGTAAGAAGCCCTCTCTGCCTTCTAATTTGTTCAGTTCTTTGAAACACCTAATTTCCTCTGCACTGTCACTGCTCGGCGCTCTGAAGCCTCATGGAGCCCTGCCACTTGATTCAACACCAATAGTCACATTTCAATAGGCAATTCCACTTGAAAGGCTACAAATGAAGGGAAAAAAGATGTCTTCCAACCAGAGAATGTAATGCAACACCATTTATTTATATCCAAGTTCTCTTTTCTGCGGCTGGCTACTGTAGGCAGGAGCCAGAGAAGGGGAACTTTAAAGCCTAGCAATTAATTCTAAGGGGTTTTTAAATGGCTACAGATTTTGAGGTAGACAAGATGCAACACTGGAATCAGAGTCAAGCTACTGTGCTCTTTACTCTGCTCTGGAATGCACTGTTTACTCTGGTATGACAAAATATATAATTGATTTCTCAAGGAAAAGTAAAAAAAAAAATAACAGCCCCATAACCTTCATTATTCTACAGAACAAAAGTAAATAGGTGTGTTTCAGGCCAAATCACAGCTGTATTCCATTAGGGGAGAAGTGCAACAGAATCATAATTTCATACTTATTAAAATTAATTTACTACAATTGCCATCAACAGGACCAGAGGGCTGTAAAGAAGAACCTCCCTAGAGTCAGAAACATCAACTTCTACAAAGATATAGAAATTTAAAGAAAAATTAAATTAAAAACAAATTTAATAATATTACTTTGGAGAACATTTATCATTCCTGAGTGTCTTCTTTTTTTCCTTTCCAAAATTCCTTATTAAGATTTTTTGAAATTATAATGAAACTTGACAATAAACCACATGGTGCCTAAGAACACTTCCAAATTAGTCAGTTGATAATTCCACTGGCTGCACAGCAACTATTTGTGTGCTCTCAGACAGCAAATGCTCTTCTTTCTCCAAAGTTCTTGGGAGTTTCTGAACATCCCCAAGACAAAGACAGTGCAGAACACTGGGGAGCTCCTCCACACCAGCCCACCACTCAGCAGAGCATCTTCCACATTCCTTGTGAGCCACAGGAACAATATTTAAGATGCTCATGAAGCCACACATCAACTTAAAAAAAAACAACAAAAAACAACAACAAAAAAACCCCAACCAAACAAAAAATTAGTACTGAACATTTCAAAAATTACCAGATAAATCCATCATACTTATGCAAGACCAGCCATCCACGATGAGCAGCCATACCACGATTATCCTCCACTTTGTTGACCTCCAGTAATACCAATTTATTCTCTTCCGAGTTTTCAAAGACAGAATCTTATGCATATCCTAACGCTTCTACCACCACAGAGCCCAGCCCTCCACACAGATTTACCCTTTCACAGCCACTTTACGCTGAATTTTCAGCCAGAAGTGTTAACATCATCTTAAACACTTTAAGTGAGGGTGACCAAAGCTGCACTGCTCCTGCCTTGGCAGCCAAACAGGTACAAGCTGCTCTGATTTTCTCCATCAAAAGGCCACCAATCACACACAGACCCCACCACTGCAAAGCCAGGCATCCCACAGCAGTTTTTACCCTGCTCCTTTGCCCAAAACATCCATCCATTCAATACTCTTTAAGGACATTTTTCTGAAGGGCTGCTACTCAGTTTCTACCTAGGAGTTACAGCATATACTCAATTTACATCCCCAAGCAGCCAAGTCACTTGTATAAAGAGCAGAGGAAATCAGCAAACAGAGAGCTGGACTGCACACGACACAGGGACAGCAGCCGAAAACCCACAACCACAAACCACTGCAGGGAAGTCAAAGCTGGGTGACTGTGCAAGGAATTACAGGTGTCTTGTCCAGAAAGACTACAGCAAACAGCTGCAACAGCCAGACACAGCCTTCCAGACTCATCCATCATTTCTCCTCTCTGTTCCTGTTTTCCCATCTTAAAGCGTTTGGGCACCTTTGTCATCCTTTGCCAGCAAGGCAAATATAGGAAAATAAACACTTTTGGGGCAAGAAATGTACCCAGGTGTTCCGTTCTGGACAAAAAGAGCAAAGAGCTGGTGGCACACAGAGCCATGGGTGGGCTGGCAGCAGCCAGGCACCTTTTCTCTTTGCAGCATGTCTGACACACCACTAACATCCCAGCAGTTATAGCAAAAGACAGAAGAGGCTGATTTCTATCTTGAAAAGAGCTGGAGCCCAAGGCCATTACAAACAGAGCCTGAACAGAGGCTGATTTTGCAGGTTTGCAGCACAGTTCCCACTGTGCTACCACACAGCTGAGCATCCTCAAAGCATCCTAATGACTTGGGCAGCCGACTGGTGGCCTCACTCAGGGGTTCATGGAAGAAACTATTATTGGTAGCTATCTCAAGTGACCTGTGCACTTCACCAGGGTACTACTGACACACAAAAGTGATAGCCATCAACCACATCTTTGTTCCTAAAGTTTCCACCACAAGCAAGTGACAATTCCAAATGATGGGGTTTGCTTTCTTTCTACCATAAAAAGAAAAAAGATGAAGTGCACTCTCAGGACTCACTTGAACCCCCTGCAGCTGGAGGTCACATACCTGTAGGGCTCCCTCAGACCCAAGAGAGGAAGCACAGCTTACCAGGAAGGTGAGGGACCCATCTGTGCTGCACCCCACAAGATGGCTGGCAGGAAAGCTGCAACCCAACCCACCCTGCCTTCACACAAAGCAAGGGAAAAAAAGAATAATTAAAAAAAAAATCTATATTTGTCACTTGAACATTCAAAGAAGAAGAAAAAAAAATTGTCTAAATGCAACCAAAGTAATGCCACCTAAAACCCTACTACAACAAATTAAAAGACCCAAACAAAACCCACAAAATAAATGCAATTACAGAATAGAGTAGCTACAATACTAGCAAAGGGGGAGAAGGAATGAGAAGAGGAACTTGCCACCAATTCAGAGATTATAATTTAAAGGGGTTTTTTCATATATTCAGGAATAATTAAAGGCAGAACATAACAAGATCCAATTTGTCACACAACACCTGCAATCAGCTGAGTGAAAAAACCCCGCATGAATAAAACTCCTAACCAAAAACCCCACTGTTCCCCTCCTACATTGCAAAGTACACTTCATGATTGTTTAATTAAAGTCATTTTTAGCTTTGCATGGCTGCAATCACCAAACATTGTCTCCCTGTCAGCATTTGAGGGGCTAACACACTGTTGCCAACAATTAGTACAGATCTGGCTGACATTGTTTTCTCTAAAAATAAATCATGCATGTTAAGTAGCTTGAGAACAAACATGAAAACAAGATTTTAGGATAACATTTTTCTTCAGTGGAACCACAGGGTCCTGCAGGAAGCCCAGGTAATCACTCCCAGGTCTACTCAGCCACCACCACCCACACCTTTGCTGCTAGACAAGAACCACCAGGATGTAAATTGGAAGTTCTAGACATCTTTGCTTAAGAAACCTTTTTAAGTAGAGGGGAGGCATTAAATCCAGTCTCTTGGTCAAAACCCATTTGGGAAAATTTGTGTCTTCTCTTCTCCATCAGCAATGACCTGAGCATGTGCATCATGGCAAGAGAAGAGTGTACAAGGAAAAGGGCTCTATGAAGTCCTTCTCCTTTGGAAAACTGACTTTTCCTCTCACCTAATCCATCAAAAAGAATAATGAAACAAAACTGAAAGTCACTTAGCTTGGGAAGGATGCAGTCCTTTGAATTACAAACATTTGAGAAGCATGCACACATCCCTAACGGTTTCTTTGTTCACCACCCACCTCCAACTTCAGGACCCAGATGTTCAACCATGACATGTTCCATCTTACACGTGCTTGCCCAAAAATGATAGTTAAACATGACTCAGAGAACAGAGATTACTCTTTAGTTCTCCTGAAGAAACAGTATTTTTAAATACAGACTGAAACTGCCAAAAGAGGAAGAAAAGAGCTTCTTATTGTTGTTTACAGTTAGCCAGGACTATTTTAACTTCTGCACTGACAATGAAAATTACAAACTTACTCTGAGCCTCAGAAGCAGATACATATTCCAGGCTTGAAACCAACACATCTCCTTTTCCATGCCTACCTGACACACCGTGAAATAAAGGTAGGTTTAGGTAGCAGGGACTTTGTCCATGCTCTTTTCCCTCCTTCTATTATGCCAAATACACTATGTCATTACAAAAATTATGCTGGAAACTCTTTACCAGACTGAAGTTAACATTTTATACTCAGCGGATAGGAAGTCTATAACTGCTTATTTTATACGCTGCTCTCATCTCTGAAGGCTTTTATTCTCCAGAGCAAATTAATCAGGCAGCTTGCATTATACGTTCTTTCTCCAGGCCTAGCTCCTCTCAGCATCTCTATTGATCTTCACTCAGTAAGCCATTAGCAAAAGGTTTTGAACATTTGCTGGTTTTATAGCTCCTAGAGAAAGCAGAGTCTAATTTAGGGGGATTGCCAGATTCAGGTTTGAGAGCTCAGTCCTTTGGGGGAAAAGGACACCATTTTTCAAAACATGCAACAACATACAAACCTTGTTCTGTTCACTCACATGCGCCTGTGTCTACTGCTCGAGGCTCCTTTCTGCCAAAGCAGGTTTAAAATAACTGAATAGAGCAGGATTTGAGAGAGAATGGAAAAGGAAGTACCACATAGCAAAAAAAAAAAAAAAAAATCTACAAGACCGATGCAAGAGAGAACATGAGAAAGATATGAAGAGAGGGGTAGGATGTGACAACTTTCAGCAACTCTAAGTTCTTGGACAAATTATTTTTCCTTTGGACTCCACAAGGCCATCTCTCCAATATGCCCCCCTCAGGTTCCCATTTCCTCTCCAGTCCAATAAAGCCATTGTGATAAAGAAAATCAGTGCCATTTCAATGTACTTTTGCCATGTTTTTCTGGTATGTGTGCAAGCTTACCTTTGTTCCTTCTCCTCTTGTAAGTTGCCTTCTCTACCCATGAGTGAAAGCAACCTAAACCAAACCAAAACTGATCAGCCATCCCTCCCATTAAATATCCTGTGAAATCCTGTGTACACAGTTGGACTCACTGACTCAACTGAACAGAGCCGGGCTTGCTGAAGCACGCCTGACCCTCACCCAGGAAGAGGAGGACCACACCAGTAGATATGTGGGCAGACTGGAGTGCCAGCTGTCCCCCGGGCTTCACGCGCGGCGCGGCCCGTCTGCGCGCACTGCAGGTCTGCGTGCCAGGCCTCCAGCTGGCACGCCCTGTGCAGACATGATCCCCGGCCAGACAATGGTGGCCGTTCTCCCCACGTTCCCCACAGCCAGCAGCACACCCCGCGTCCTGTGGAACGCAGCAAATGCCAGCCTGGTGTAACCTTACCCGCTCGCGGCCTTCGCACAAAGCCGGGCTCCCTGAGCTGCTGCCCGGCCCCTTCGGCAGGGGCAGAGCCATGGAAGGAGCTCAGCAGATGGGGGAAGAGCCCAGGCAGGGGTGGCAAGGAGCAAGAAGTGCAGAAACGAGAGATAAACAAGATTCCACAACAGACTAAAACTTTAGTCTTAGACCTGAACCAGATCCAGGCAGGCACTGGGCCCCACCACAAGGGCTGGCCAGGAGCTTCCTCAGAGCTCCAGCTCACGGGGATCAGCTCCACTTCTGCTTTTAGCCTGTGACCCGAATGTTTTACTCGGGCTCCTCCATGATGGAAACCAGGGGTGAGCCAGCCCTCTCTCCTCAGGGTGAAGGAGGTGAAGGGTGGGGGGACAAGCATGGCTAGCTCTCTGTTCTTTCAATATTGCTGTCATTCATCTCACTGCCCTTTGGTTTTGCTTGTGACAGGTTCACAGATAGCCCAGCACACCTACCTCGACCCCTGGCAGCACAGCCCACGTCTGGGGGAGGCAGCAGCAGCAGGAGGAAGCGCAGCTCTGTTACCGACCTGCTGCCACAGCAAGGCTCTGCTCGGCTGAGGAGGGGTCCCAGCACAGGGGAAGCACGGCTGCGGTCCCTGCACTCAGGCCAGCAAATCCCAGTCACAATTAAATCATGTTTTTTCCAATTCTTACGACAGCAAAAGGCTCCGGCTGCAAAGCAAGCCCAGATCAGTCTGGCCATGCTGGAGGGGTGATGACTGGCCCTGGCTGGTCAGCTCTGGAGAGAGCCTGGAGTGGTGTCACAAGCAATTAATGTGATTTAGAAACTCCTCCACCCTGTGCCTAATGTCCCAATAAAAGGAAGGAAGGAGAGAAGTAAAAAAAAAAAAAGACGTAGAAAAGCAAATTATGCCTCCAGTTCCCGCTGCACACAGCTCCCCTGGCAGCCACCAGTCAGGAAGCAAAGGCAGAATCAACCCCCCTTCATCAGAAGAAGCTTGTAACTCATGGGGGCATCCAAACTCACTCAACAAGGGGGAAAAATCTGTAGTCAGGAGGAAATGAGCTCTCTCCACTACAGATCTGATACAGATTGCACAATGAGGTGCTTCCTTGCACACCCCACCACAAACACAAGCCGCCTGCATGCAGAAAAATAAGTATATGTAGTTTAAAAATCCACCACCCATTTTACCTCCCCCTCACTTCAAGCAGTGAAAACATCTCCCGTCCAACTGTCACGTGAGATTTAAGCAGAAATGACAAGAAAGGCAGCTTTGTGCAACTCTCCCTGCAATTTCCCTATTTATGATGTACATGGAAAGCAGAGAGAGATGGAGAATTCAACACACAGAGGATGAACATGACCAGTAATGATCTACTGCAGGCATACACTCCACACACTGACCAACCACTGCTGCCTGCTTCTCTACAGCTGGGCACTCTGCTGCTCTTCATTGGGATTTATTAAAAAGGTATTAGTAAAATAACAGGAATAAAGACCCAAAGGAATATTTCCCCCCTGCTGCTCCTATGCCATTGCCAGATTCTCTCTCTTTAGGCAGGATCTAGAGCTCTAGCAGTGCCTAGAGACTGTGCCTGAGCCCAGACTCACACTATTTTGATGAAAACACATTAATACCAAGCTATGGATGTACATTTTATTGGCTTCTTTAATAAGAGGATGAGGGAAGCAGAACCAGACCTGGCCACAATTATTATAGTAGCTTCATGCATACCTCTCCAGTTATTCCAGCTACACCACCAGTAACATGGCTCTCTGCTCTTTATTTAAAGTGCCTTTCACACTGCTGCTTAAACCATAATTTGCTCGTTTCCCAAGATCTAAGGCTTGTACTAGCACAATCTCCATTATGGTCATTTAACCCACACCATGGGTTAAACAGTGTACCAGTTTGAATTCTGGGGAAGCAAACTGCTCATAATATTGATTATATGCCCCATGCAAGTTGAGTGGGTTTGGGGTTGGGTGGTTTTAGGGTTTGTTTTGGGGGTTGTTTTTTTGTGTTTTGATCCACTGGTGAAAAGCTTTCCTGGACATCTGTCCCCAGTGCCCAATATTATTAAAAAGTCCCCCTTTGAGATTTTCTGGCTCAACAACACAAGGATACAATCTGTGGCACAACAAGATGAGGAGCTGTGTTTGTGGAAGGGTCTGAGAATGAAGAACAAGCCACCAATGCACATCCAGAAATAACTGAGTCTACAGTCTGAAGGAGAAACTGTCTTTCAGTTTTTCATCTTTCCCCTCATGAAAGACTAAGAATCAATTTTGAATCTTGTCACCAAAGAGCTTTATACCAGTGGATCCATTAGAGAGGAGTGAAGAGACATCTCCAGCTATCAGTTATAAAATCATACCCCAAGGCCACCAAGCCAAATTCCTGCTCCAAAACTCTTCAGCATCTACACAAACCTCATCCCCTGTCCCACTAATTACATAATATACAGAAGAACTGGGAGTGGGAAAAAAAATAATAATAAAAAAAGAAAAAAATACAAATAAGTAAATCCCTGTGTTTTTACAGCAGGGTTTCTACTGCAGTTGGCAGACGTCCGGAAGATGAGAGGCAGAAATCCCAAGGGCAGGAGGCAGGGGAAGGAATCTGCTCTGGGCAGCTCTGCCAGGCGCTCCCACAAGCTGCAGCAGCCACAGCAGCAAGCGATGGCAGAGCCGAGGACGCCTGAGAGAAAGGATGAATTCACCAGCTTTGTCCAGAACCAGGGAGAGGCAAGGAACAGTTAGTAAGGAAAATATGATCACTGAGAGCAACCTATTGCCTTGCTATGCTGCTGTCTGCCCTTTCCAACTGATTAAGTCAAAGGACTTAGGGGATGGAGGGATGGAATTCCACAAACTACATCCTGAGAAAAAAAGAAAAAAAAAATGGGGGAGGAGAAAATAGCAAGAGCTGAAGGATGTTCAGCAGTGAAAGATGCTTTATATTTTTACAGTAACAAAACCGTGGAGAGCAGACCCTTTAACAAGAACAGCCAATAGATCTGAGAATGAGAAAACACTCAGTTTTAGGGAGTGAAAAGTCCTACCTCATGTGGCTATTTGAGACTACTAGAATACACTGGATTTCTTGCTTTTATCACCACAAACAAGAGCCTATTTGTAATGTAAAGCTGCAAGTTCCATGGCCAGTACCAGTGTGTGTTCCTTTATACTTCATCTCCTAATTTTATCATAAACAAACACACAGCTTACGGTTGCCTATAAATTTCATCGTCAAACTCTTCAGAACGAAACACCATGTACTTTAATCTTAATGTACTTCCTATCAAAAAGATCCTGCATGCAGGGTTTACAACTACCAAGGAGCAGCAGTACCATGAGATAAGTTATCCTTCTTTTACAGAAGAAGCAGAGGAATAGAGATTAAATAACTTATCTAGACGAGGAAAAAGTGACATGGCCCAATTTTCAACTCTGATTTTTCCAGCCCCCCACAAGCTGTGCTGAAAATACTTCAGAGGGGCTCCCGAGCAGCTACTGCAGAGAAAATATTTACAAAAATTAAACTTCACACCCAGTTTTAATAAAACTTACACACTGATGTTCAATAAGCAGGATATGAAAAGCCTCACAAGTTTAAACAGCTCAGAAAACTTATACAAGGTGCTTGTGCACCTGTAATTATCTGAACAGTAGGTTTTATGCAAGACTTCACAGGCTCTCCTCTGTTCAAAAAACATACCATGCCATCAGAGGTCAGGCCCAAAAAACAGGCAAAGCAGCCTCCTAATGTACAAATTCATTATCCATTTAAGATCAGGTTGTCACTTACAAGAAACTAAATAAGTTCCTTAAAATACGTCTCAATCTACAACCTTCATTCTGTGAACCCAGAAGAAGACTTTTGAATTCTTGACAAGGCATTGTTTCAGAGACCCTTGAAAACTTGACATTTATAAAAACCACTACCTCTCACCAAGATAGGAAATGCTTAAGCAGTTTAAGTTTGGCATAGCAAAAACTTGCATAGAGATGAGCTAATTTATTCACTATGATGTTGTGAGATACTGTTTTACTAGCTTTGTCTTTAACAGCACTGGAGACCAAGGTGACCACAGCTGAGTTGCTGGAAAAGAAAAAAAGGAAACAACGGCTTTTTCAAAGTAAATTGTTATTCTTACCGTTCCAAACTGTTTGTTTGTTTTTTTAAAAAAAGTCCTGCTTAGTTGAAGCAAATGATACTTTTTAAAAGCTAGCTGGCTGTTGGCATATATTTTAGACCACTTCTCCACTTCAAAGACTGCTCATATCAGAGATTCTACAAAGTCTGCAGCACGCTAAATTGACATAAATCCCCAACAGAAACAGCTTATATTTAACCTACGAGCAAAATTCAGATACCTGAATAATTAATATTCCTCAAATTAAGATTTCACAGAGCTCTCTAGGTGCACAATATTAAATCTATGACTGTTTTGTTAATTTTCAGCACACCAGTGGAGTTAAGATCAAAATCAGAGAGCAGACATAGAAATTTGGCATCAATAAAGACTGAGAATTCTGACACTGGGTTCAGTGAAGGAGGATTTCACCCTTGGTCACTCCATGCTGCTTCAGTTTATTTCTCCTCCATTCCTCCAGCTCTTTTTTTTTTTTTTTTATGTCCCTTCTGAAAAACACTGTAGCTCCAGCAAGTTCTCAGCCCTCAAACAATGTGTTCTCAAACTACGCAGCCAAGAAGGCCAATACAAATTAAATCTGTGCTGCAGCTTCTACGGAGCTGGGACCACTTTACATCGGCCTGTCAGATATTAAAAAAAGAGAAAGACAAAGTGAAAGGCCTACAGTAAAAGTGAACCATCTTGTTTCCTTTGAGTGTGAGAAGGCTTTGAGAGCAGGAAAACACAAAGCAGCGAATGGTAATCAGTTACACAGAATCCCTCGTCCGTGTGTTTTGCTTCCAGGCAGCACCAAGCATACGAGACCAGAACGTGACATCAGATCCACGTGAAGTTCTGCACCTAATCTGCAAACCAGTTGCCATGACTGCACATGCAAATTGCTCAGATAAAAGCCAGTCAGAGGAGTAATTGGCTATTTGGAGGCACAAAATGACTAATATATCACAGCCACTACATAAATATGGGTGTTTTCCTCTGCTTTACAACTGCACCACTTAATTCTTCTCCAAGTCCCACCTAATATTTTGGCTGTAATAAGGCACAGTAAGTACTGTAACCAAGCAGGAAAACCCAGGTTCCATCCAGAGTTCCACCACTTCTGCAATAAACTTACGACTTTTGTCTGTGCCCTGGAGTCAAGGGACAACTTCTAAAGGTGACCGAAAAAACACCCATTCCTAGCAGTCTTAAACATCTCTGAAGGGAACTGTGTATCCTCTGAAGAAGTCTTAGAAGCCACAAGTGCTGAAAAGCCCACTGTGGGTTGCATGTCTACTGTCTGTGCCACCAACATCTCTTGTGAGTCCAACTGTCTGTCAGGACTCTAGCTACTCTTTCTTGAACAGACTACCTTCAACAGCCGACCTTCAGCATAATTTTTTAGAAAATGATAACTTTGTAGACCTTTCACATTTTCTTAAGTAGCAAAAGTTTAGCACCAGCATAAAAAACCATCACCATTTAGCCTTCTACTAACTACAGTCCATTTCATTCCAGGTCCTTACAACTTCAGGCAGGAGCAAAGCACTAGTCATTTCTCCCCTCACCCCGCAGGCAATGGAAATGGGTGACAAGTGACTTCCTTTATTGGCAAACACAAAGCTTCAATTTTGGAGCCACTTTTACCCTACTGAGATACCAATTATTTTCCTGTTGGAAGTATTGATAATTTTCTGTTAAGGTCTTCTTTCCCTGTGCTTCAGGCACTCCCACCTGAAACGAGCCAAATGTCTTCACTAATCACAGCAATAAGTGTTAAATCCTACATAGGAGTCAATACACCACTGTCATCCCATTTCTTATCTTCTGACATTTATAAAGAAATATCATCCTTTATTCCTATTTTCAGCCCAAAATATGAGAGCTTGACCTTAAAAAGTCACACCTGCACAAAGTTGTACCTGCTTATGCCAAACCAACAGCTGTTTGTACACGTGAAACCATAGGGGAAACCAAGGCAAAAAGACAGTCCTGTGTTCAAGACTACCTAATTAGGAGATTACTGAGAGAAGTTTCAAGTTCCTTATAGCTAAATTTCAAGACAGTTTTCTCATTGGAACTGGGACTCCAAGGCATAAACCAGCTGCCCCTTCTCCTGCAACTGGGGTCAAGAAAGCCCATCTTTTCCCATCTTCTCCTCTCCTTGTGTTTTCTGATGAATCCATATGTGATGCTGGAGATGAGATTTGGCATGTATGCTCAGATATAAAAACCCTCTGCCCAGATGTGCTAATCCCCTGTGGCAACCCACTTCACCACACATGACCTCCAATGGCATGATTTGACAAGGTCAATGACTACTGTGCCACAGAGGTTACTTACGCTCACTGAAGTCTCCAATGTGCACACAAGAAGGTCCCTCCCCCTCTTTTAATGCAATTAAATGCTTTTTATTTAGAAATGTGAACAATTTGTGTGCAATTTTCTCACCTCATACAACCAGCCTCCATTAAAACCATTTTCTGCAGCAGAGCCAGCGTTTGGCTGGGCTCAAGTGCTGGTCTTATTCTCCTGACACTTTCTTCAATCCCTTCCTGGGATTACAGCAGGGAAAATGACACTGATGAGAGACACTGCTTCTTCTACTCCCCCCCTCCCTTTGGATTTAATATCCAATACAGGCTTCTCCTTCATACAACACATGCACAGGAAACAGTTTAGAAAGATAAGAGAAGAAAAGAAGACTAAAAAGAAAGAATTCATATGTAAACTGAGCTATAAAGGCCATTTACAGACCAAACGACTTTAACCTTCTGCCATCAATAGGGTTAGATACCTCATCCACTCCAAGCATGTGACCAAGCACAAACAAAAGCTTGTCTCTTCTTTCTCCCTGTCACATTGAAACTAATCAGTGAAAACAAGGTAAAAACTGGGTTTTCAGAGCAATTAAATAGCAAGTGAGGCTTTATCTTTCCGTGTAATGCCTTTTACCCTCAGCCACTCCTCACTACCCCATATCTGACCACATCATCCCAACTTCACTAGCTTAACCGAGACCAGAGTAATTCCAGCACCTGCATCATTTTACACCATCTATTTAAGTGGAACTGTGACTCAGAAGACAACGTAAACCACAGAAAGAACATGTAGCTATAATCCTGCTACACAGGCTCAGGCCATATTTGCAGGGTCTCTTTAATCAATACACATCTGCTCCACAGCCCCCTCTCCCTGGTGCCAGAAGGGCATTTGTGTGGCTGTGCAGTGAGCCAGATCAGGGAACCAGGGAATTAGTCTTCCTGGCAGAATAAATGCTAGTGCTGGTACAAGGGAGGCAACTGGGACAAGCAGCCAGGGCAGGAAAGGACCATCCCCTTCAGCAAAAACATGTACTTATGCCAGATTCAAGTGGTCACAGCCCCAGCTCCCTCCCCCTATTTCTGCAAGCACGGGAATTACCCAGCAGCATCAAAGATCAAGCTGTCTAGCTTTCCAAAAGGGTGTCTGTCTAAATACTGAGCTATTTTTACAGCTTGTTTCTTCTCTCACCAGCTTCTCCTCCCTTATAAAAAAAAAAACTGGAAGAAACAGATTTGGACCCTGTCAGTCACCATGTTCCTGGGTCAGAGGGAAGGACACAGACGTGCTGCAAGGGACTGAGGAAAGCAGCTCCAAAATGGAAGGGTACAAGATACACAAACCACAAGTACAAAGATTGAATGATTCCATGGAACAAAAGGGAAAATAAGGTCAGACTTGGAAGAAAAAAAAAAAAAAGAAAAAAAAAGAAAAAGAAACAAGAAGCAGCTGAGATGAGAGAGATATGACAGATACAAACACACAGCTCAAAAGCCCCAACAGGCTGCTCGTTAGCTTCAAAACCCAGCACATGGAAAGAGAGAATTTACTTCTTCCCCAATTGGAACATTCACATAATTGTCACTTTTAATTTTACATAATTCCCTTTTCTACACATTTGTTTCATGTCTCGGCCACCACGCATGAAATAAATCCCTGTATCAGAGCACGGCCTGTCTGTGCAACAGGCCGTGCTAAAGAGATTGGGTTTCCTGTTTATTCCCGTATTGCATTCCAAGAAGGTGTGAACAATGCTGTATCAGACTTAAAATAATATAGACCAAACAGATATCTGCCCTGGCCAAGATATGCTTGCCTAGGTAGATTTTTCTAAAATCATCATGCCAAGTGAGCAAGGTATTAGTTAAGCATTAATTAAATGCCATTTTCCCCCTTTCCTTCACAGGGCACATTGAAAACAGGGCAAGCATTCAAACAATAAATAATTCAGTTCAAAGTTTTTGAGTTGTTTTTTCTCCCACTACCATTTACATACATTCACTTTGAGTATAGATTCAAATTTTTTCACATTTACTGTCAATATCCAGGTGTCTTATTAAAAAAAGCCCAGATACTGAAGCCTCAACACTAATTAGGTCTTTCAGATACACATTTTTAGATGCTGTTTAGAAAACCTACATTAAGAAGAGTGGGGGCAAACAATGAAATTTAAATATTAAAAGGGGTAGTGATAAGTAACCAGGCACCCAAACTCTCCTTATTTAATGACAGAAGTAAACCATTTCAATAACTATAGCCTAAGGAGAACACAACACAATTTCTTTGTTCAGGCTGAGCAAAACAGGAAACAGAAAGATGAACTCCTGTTAAACACAGACGATATATAAAGTTGTTCAGCTTAAAAATTTGATAATTTATCATTAGAAGAAGTACAAAGTCTAAAAAAAAACCCCAAACCACCTTTACATCATTGCAAAGGTTTTACCTTTTAATTCAGTTCAAGCCACATTCTGACCTTCTTGAAAGGCACCTGCAGGTCCCAGAAAAAGACATTTGAGTTTCTAGTTTGGCAGCTGCCTGGGAAGTGTAAGCAAAGGGATGTCCATTCACAGAATGGAAAAAACTCCAGCCTATTTCAGTTCCTTTCACCAGCATCAGGAGCATGTTGCAAGACAGCAGCATTTACTCATTTTGAAAAGGCTCGATGGCCACGAAGACACAAAGCCAGCTGATTTTTTTTTACTCCATGCTTTTTCACTTCTAGCCCTGCTTCCAGCAGCACTCTGGTTAAACTGCCCATCTCCTCAGAGCATTTCTCTATCACAGAGGGAGACCACCACACTGTTATCAGTCTTACACCAAGATCAAGCCCTTTCCAACCCCAATATACGTACAAGGATGCTCCAGTAAAACTGGCAAAATAAGCTACACTTTGTCTTTCTGCCCCCAGGTCTGCATTCTTATTGGCATGCTTTCTGTGTCTGGGTTTAGGCTTTAGGCATAGACTCATTATTCCTACAGTATTCAGCAGAGACTGAGTGAAGAATCAAATTTTGCTTATGTTCTGAACCTCACAAAGGTAGTACTAGGAAAAACACCAGTGACTTCATCTGCTAAACATTTTATAAACAAGGAACGGGAATTTCAACACACACACGCACAAAAGGAGAGAGATGGAAAAGAAGAAAAATAATTAATCTGTTGCTTGAGACAAAAATCTATTCTCTGTACTTGCTCCTTTGTGCCCAGGTAAGCGCACTCAGTGAATTACCTACTGATAATTAGCAGAAAAACAGAATTACAGAAAAATCAAACCAAGAAACATCCCAAACGAAGGCAAGCTTTATCTACCTGCAGGAAAACACATCACCAGAACCTGCTCACTTACCAGCCCTGATGCTGAAGCATGTCCCACAGTACAGCATCTCACCAGACTTCACAGGACCATCCCCAGGTGCTGGCTGCATGGCCACCACTGCAAGGCACGGGCACACCAGGAAGGAGATGCCCACCCAGCTGAAGGGGACACAGCTGGCAAGGACAGTCAGACCTCCCTGGCTCCCAGCCCCAAGACAACACAGCCCACCAAAAGCCTCCTGATCACTCTTGGTGCCTGTTTCCATTCAGCTTGGATATGACAGTTGCTGAAAGCTGGACCCAGTTGGGCTGAAGTTTGAGACTGACATTTGGCCTTACCCAATTTATTGTAACTGGATGTTACATACTTGAGTCCCAAAACCACCATATGCACAAACAGGTTGTCTTTCAGTCCTGCTGGTAGAGCGCATAAATCTCTCAGCTCCAAGTGACCAAAGTATGTGATGGAAGTAAATTTTCCCAGTTGCTATATACGTGTTAGAAAGAAAGGATCAATCTCTGGCAAAACATGAGCCATTAAATAAACCAAATAATCTGATTTTAGATGAATAGCATGTTGTACTTAACAGATATAAAGAGCAGCAATTTACATCCTGTCCTTTTAGAGGTTAAACTAATACCCTTAAAGGTTGTACTGACCTTATTAACTTATAGAGAAGTATCATAAAACATGCCACTGTTTGAGCCACATATCTTTACACCAAGCACTACACTGAAGACATACACACCCAGACATGGTGTGTCAGTGCAGACCACAAACATATGGGCAAACAGCTATTTAGTAACATTCACAGCTAGCTGACCTTCAGGCAGAAACTCAGTAACCTGATGATGATTATATTCCTGGCCATGGATACTCTGCAGCATTTATTTTGGCACTGGTAAAGAAAATCCACTGATATATTTTGACCAGGAAGCACTCATCAGGAAACCAGCAAGGACCTCACTCCTGTCCAACAGGCAGACTTGAACACCCTCCCTGGGAAACCCACACACACCTGCTTCATTTAAGCCACACAACAGACTTCAATAATCAAGAGAAATAATTTCAACATATTAAAATCCAGTAGCATGGCTCATCTTGAAGCTGCAGCACAAGAGCAATACATGCCTAGAGACAAGCAACTTTGTAAGCCCAGGAATGACAACTCTGAGCCCCTCCTGGGTGGAGGAAAACCAGACAATAGGCTCAGGGACTACACAACCCTTTAATGTATTTTTCTCAGGACACAACATGGCTAAAGCAAAGCCAATAACAACAAAGATACTCTGCCTAGGAACAGATTACGTAAACATGTTTTGTTTTGTTTTTGTTTTTAAATACAAAAACAACTGCAGCAATAATTCTTGCAAACCTATCAAGAACACAAACTACATATAGTTGTTTATCTGAGGTATCACCTGGGAGAGGCCCCTGTTATAGCAGTTCATAACCTCTGTTTCGGAAATGGCATGTCCTAACACCTGCCAAAACACAAGCTCATTTTCGAACTGAGGCAACTGGGTTTGATGTTAACATGAGGATCTAGACAACCTCCTCTAAAAGACCTGCTAAAAAGGTAACATTTTCTTGCAAAAAGTCCCAAACTTGTACATTAATTCACAACGAGCATGGGAACCTTCTTCTGATTGAGCACTGCAAGCGCTTCTGCTGAGCTTCATTTTCTCAGTCACATACCTGATGTGACTTAGTGCCTTACAATGATGTGGAAGAAAAGTCATGAGCTGTATGAAACCAAGTTACAGAACACGTGCAGCTCAAAGGCTCTCGCTGCTGTTTCATTAACCCTGCCCATGATACAAACAGCCTTGGAAACACCAGTGCCTGTATCGAAATTGTCTTAAAACAGTTTTCTCTACATGAGTTACATCAACCCGGCAGACGCAGCCATCTCCATAGCAATGGAAAGGAGCTGAGAATGTAGCTCCTCCATCTCATACCTGCAGTGCCAGCCTGTGAACAAAAACCCCCAGTGCCAAACACATGCCAAGGGCTGCGCTGATAAGGCTTGAAGAGGGTTATAAGTTTGTTTGATGTAATCAGCATCACCACGTGCACATTATAAAGAATGTACAGACATCTGCTGCATTTGATGGATGAGCTGATAGCAGGAGAGTTATAGAATCCATCTGGTTGGAAAACCATTGTCATTTTCAGCTAAAAATCACATTAGCAAACTCTTATCACAACATGGTACTATTTAGCTTCAAACTAGAATACCACAGCAAATGGTATTCTTTTTCCCAGAGAGATCTTGCAAAATATTCAGTAACTCAACACTAACAGCAATGCCAGGGGCTTGGGGGCTTCATCTTTTTCATATTTTAGTTTTTTTTAAATGCAACAAGTGCTTTAGTTAAGTCTGAGAAAAAAAGGAGGGAGGTTTTTGCCTATCTTGCAAAAAAACCTCTCTTGAGATATGGGTCTGTTCTGCATCAGGAGTTTCCTAGTAAATGCATGAACGAGTGCTTCTATGAGAAGCAAGATTATAAATCCAGATCATCAGTAAGGACTGATGGAGACCAGGAGAACTTAAGAAGCCCAAAGTCATGGCCTGCATTTTAACTCTAAGAGGAGACAGATAATTAAAGCTTGGGAAAACATCATACTAAATTCACCTTGCAGCAGTGAGCATAGCACACTCCATAGGGATTGCACCAGGCAGTACATCCCATGTGAAACACTGACACACCACACAAACCTGAGGGGGGCAGAGGGAAACATTCCACTAGTGGTTCATACAGGAAGATTTTGGCTTTGTCTGCAAGCTACCGAAGTGACAAAAAGGCCAGGAGACACCAATGCAGGTGCTTGTTCCCCGGTGTAACACCCAGCTCACAGCCATGAGCCAGGCTGCAGTGTGCAGGGTTGAAAGATGAGAGGTTCCCTCAAGTTGGGCAGGTGACATGAGCTTCCCCGAATGGCACATCCAGCCTCCCACTGGGACCTGAGCAATGGCACTGGTGGCTGAGGTGACACAGGCAGTGATGAAAGGACTTGCCTGGAGTTCAGAGAGGAAACTGTGGCAGAGTCAGAAAGAAAACCCCGCTATCTCAACTTCCGGGCCCCTCTGCTAACCGCCAGACCACAAAACATTTTTATTGTAGGATAACATTACAACAAATAGCTATTTTCTGCTAGCAGAAAACCCACTTTGCAGTTTTACTTTTAAAAATCCATTTCTACTCCAACTCAGTAGGATTGTAAGCCAGCTCTGTGACGTGGCATAAACAATTCCTCCCTCCTTTGCATGCCCCAGTTTTATTAAGTAGTCCCCATAAAAGCCATTACTAAGCTTTGGACTGAAAAATAACTAGGGGAAAAAAAAAAAAAAAGAAAAGAAAAAAAGAGAAACAGCAAATTCTGTATATCTTCATTTGCATATGGATTCTTTCCCTCCCCCTTTCTAAGGTTTTTGCCATGAGGTCTTTTATGTCTCTTTCAATAATCATATAATTATACCATTCCTAAAGTACACGCTGGCAACACTTCAGGGGATTTTAGTCATTACAGGTGACAAGACTTTTCTCTCATGTCTAATGCTCACTAGGACTTCCTTCCCCTTCATTTGCAGATAAAATGAAGAACTGAGTGACGCCCAAAACGCTCACCCAGACAGATTTTGAGGGAATCAGCCCCTCTTCCTTCTCCATTACAGATACATGGAAGCAGGCAGAACTGAACTGCAATGAACTTCAACCAGAATGAAGCATTTTTTTAATTAGGCATCCCATCATTTTTCCCAGGCACCACGTCCAACTATTTTAATGGCTTTCACATTTTTTCTTTAATTTTACAATCTGCAAGAAATGCCAAGGTTCCATCAAGGACCAAGAATGCTGTAATTCCATTTCTTCCAATGGTTGCAAGTTATTAACAAGCTGTCAAAACACCATAATTATTTTATATCAAGTTTGACTAATTCCATAAACATCTCTTAGCTGCACACTATCTTGAGCCTCACTCCCCCTGAGTGCAAGTATGTGCTCAGGCTAAGTGGAATAAAGAGGCTGCACGTCCTCTTTGACAGCATTTATGAGCCACCAAAAAAGTCAAAAGCAATAATCAATTTATTAGCTGATGCACCTGATGTCACTGTAAGGTTCAATGAGACATTTCTTGCCCTAAAATTCTTTGGGTTTTTAGCTCTTCTCTAGAAACTACAGCCTCACTAACCAACAGGAGGGGTTAAAGAAATGACCTTCGTGTCTATCAGCACACTACAGCCTGCCGAATACCCAGGAGCCCTAAAGTATCATCTGTTCCCCTACCTGAGCTGCACAACCTAAGCATCTCCTCAGTAAGTGCAGGCTAGATCAGGGATACGATAGCATCAGAGTAAATCGATCTATATTTAAAATTTGGGAAAAAACCCCACCAAACAATTAGCATAATATTATTATGAAGACAGAAAGAACAACTGTTGGAGAGAAAGATACGCAGTGAAATGCAACTGCAAACACTACAAACTTCACAGACTACAGGCACAAGTGCAAGTGCACCATATACATTTATTTCTGAATCCACAGAATACCACAACCTGCTCAGAAGAGAGCAAGGCAGGCTTTGGACAGAGCAGAGGAACCCAAGCACAGCTCCCTTGTCCTGATGACAGCGCCCAGAAGTCTCTAAAATAGAACATTTGACTTCAAATTGCCATGTCTGTGTGGCACAACTATACATAGCCAGGAGAAGACTAAAAAAGCTTTGCTCTGAGCACAAAGGGAGAGACAGGAACAGTGCCATAAGCCCATGTTTTGCAGCCAGTAGTGCAGGGAAATCATTCTGATCCATTCAATCCCCTTATCCATGCCAACCACTGACCTTGCAGATGCAACTTTTGTTCAAATTTAGTCCCTTTTTGGCTTGAAGCAAGACAGAGCCAGAAAGGAAACACTCTCTGTTCATCTTGGGTCATGCACGCACTGTGTACATAGCAGCCCTTGCACTCCTTTTTCACCAGGTATTGCTGTACTTCAGATCCAGTCACTCAGTACAAAATAATTAAGCTACAAAAACTGGCACCTATTTGTCTGTCATTAGGGCTCAACACATCTGCTGGCATGGCTGGGCACAGGGTGGGTGAGCCCTGCAGCCGGTGTGGTTGGTACCTGTCCAGCTTTCACAATTGCCTGCACCAGAGGAACTGGACAGACAACACAGGCTGAGTGTTGCTGAGGCAGCTCAGAAGCTGTTTTTAACCCTCACCTCCATATGAAACATTCTGGGTGAATAACATCATGACTGATTCTCCTTTCAGCATCTGAACAGTATTCTTAGTAGTACATTAGTTTTGGAAAGGAGATTATTTTACAAGGAGATGGAACAGGACTGGTAAAATAGTGCTCTCTCCTCTGTGTGAGGAGCACAGCTGGAGCGGTCACAGCCCCCGTTGTGCTGAACACAGCAGAGCCAGAGGATATTTTAAACAGCAAGAGCCACTTCACCTACATAAAACTCTTTTATACCTTTACCATGATAAACTGGAGGCATAAAAGTGCAGTGAATTGGAAATTGTCTTCGCTTACAGCTGGATGTTCACATACCATTGATAGCAAGATGCACGTCCTACATACTGTATTTCAAATCTTTATTAAAAAAAAATATTGCATCAAGCAGAACACAGTGTTTCAGTTCTGCTGATATTAGTGGCTCCCCAGCACTTGCTGCAGCACCGCAGACAAACTACACTATGTTCCCCACAATCTGCATCACCAGGACAAAGACCAGAAGCTAGAGAAGCTGAAACAATTCTGATGGCACTTTCATTTTGATAGCACTTTCCCCGGCCAAGGTGCACACAGGTTTAGGACCTATACACATGCAAAGCCCACAGGTGCAGTGAAGCCTGTTGCAGGGGAGCAGCCTGCAGCAATGGCTGTGCCTGCAGAATTCAACTCCTCCCACCAAGAAACAGAAAGCAGGAGAGCAGGAGGATGCCAAACCCACCTCAAAAACCTTTCTATTAGTGCAACTGTCTCTAGCCAGGGCATTTTACCTCTGCACCTATATTATTTTTCTATGAGGTACAGCTGTGCAATACATCAGCTCTTTTGCAGAGCAAGCAGGAACCTACCAAAGAAAACAAAGTGGAATACCCCAGGCTGATGACATCCTACCCAGCCCCCTCGGTCACTGTTATTTTCCCAGACAGTAACATTGTGATAGCCAGTATCATTCTGTGAAATAACTGAGATAAATGATTAAAAATGCGTCTTGTTCACAAACTGAGAGGACAGTAAAGTTTTGAATTCTTACTAAACAAGAAGTCCGATGCACTACTGCAAATAAACACCAATTTGGATCCAATATCATCTATTACTTGGGTAAAGTGTAACACTAATTTAATTATGTCACTTGTATTAAGGGGACATTTCAGCAAGCTTCACTTCATGTTTTACCCAAGGTTTCAGACCACTGAAAAAAGGCCGAGCAGCTACATTACAGGAAACTATTTTGGGAAAACTGGTAAGATATTAAGGTGTCTTTCAAAAAAACCAAATAGGCAGGATCAAGTGCAGTTTGAACTACAAATGGGACCTCGGGTAGGGAGGAGAGTGACCCCTGAACTTGCCTAGGATTTTCACAGCCAAGCCTAGGATAAACAAGCCGTTTGCTCTCCTTGATGCCATCACAGCCGTGTTAAAAGCATTAACGGTGCTCCCCTTGGTTCCTGGCCTGACTGAGCAGGTACTTCAGGCTTTCCAGAGCTCACCCCTCTGTTTTAGCTCTGCATTAACTACCTCTTATTCCTTAAGAACAACAAAAATACTTTAAGTACCCGATTCAGACACGATGCAAAAAATCAACAGCTAGAAGAACAAATCAATGGAGACTAACAAGCCTGCAGGAAAACCAAAACGCATTTAGAGCCTTTAAAGCACCATCCAGAAAATCATTAGCTTTCCTGAGGTTAAAAGCACTTTTTTTTAAGGAATAACTGGCCATCAGAAACACTGACTTGATACACCATCGTTCGACAATTACGTAGAAGGGAAAACTACTTTAAAATCTAGCATATTGTTTTAAAACATAAGACTAACTATGGGAGAAACTAAGCCGCAGAGAACATATACAGAGATATGATGATAAATGAGAAGTTACATAGCTAGGTCAGTGGGACTAGCAGAAAACCTTTGGAACAGGAAGCTGCAGTTAAATACACTGGTTTTCTTATCAATGAGAGATCAGAGCAACAGTAACAGCACAGTGTACAACACACATGTGAAAACAGCCTTATCAAGATAACAGCTGAAGAACTTATGGATTCTGTCCAGAAGTCTACTATCACCACTAGGCTTTCTAAACCCTGCTACATTCAAGTGCAAGCAGCAGAGAAGGGGCTGCGATTTAGCACTGCTGGACCTCTGGATACAAACAAAAGTAGGAGTCGGCCTGTGACCAGATGCAGCAGGGCCCCAATTCTACTTGTAAGGGCAGCATCATCACTTGAACACAACATGCAAGGAGTCATGGTCTGCCTCTTCAGCTCAGGGATTTACTTCAGCACGATGCAGTGCTCCACGCATGCTTGTGAGCGGATTCTCCTCAAGATTCTATAAATAGGTTAAACATTCCTAAAAAACCTGTACACACACACACCAGGAAAGTTAAAATTTCCATACAGCGTTCCAAAGCTTTGCTGGAATCTGCAAAAATTATAAACAACAGCCAAAAAGAAAACACAAACCCTTGTCTTTATAACTACTTTGGGAGAACAATTGCTCTCAAAGATTGCATTCATTAACATTCTGATGAAGTTCCCTTTTAGCGCTGTTTTTCATACTTGAAAGGAACAGCTATGATCAGAGAGAGCCCTCAACTACCGACTCACTCATTTAGATTCTCTCGCTCTGATTCACCAATCACCTTCAAGAATAATTAGCAGCTTCATCTGAACGTAATGAATATACACACATGCTCACATACATACCATTCATTTCAGAAGGCAGCGAGAAATCCCGTTTCTCAGCCCACCAGCTTTTCTGACCCTGGCACAGGAACCATCCCTTGGGCAGCACCATCACCTGATGGTTTTCCAGCAGTTGCCTGTCTCGCTTCCCACCTCAAGCTAGCAGGTCAGGGCAAACCAAGTTTCCAGATTATTAACTCCAAAGTTAAGTGGCTGGGTATTAAATAAACCCAACACTACTACACACAGATCAGCTGCATGTAACTTGTGCTGGAGCCAGATTTACACAAGAATATTCAGTGGAAGGGACAGGTGAGGTTTTAACTTTTTATGCACTGGGAGGCTACTGCTGGTTTGTCTGTGAGTTTTATTTTCTCCCCTTAATTTAAAAATATATATATAACCAACTCTGTTTTTATGTAAAAGACAGTAGTGTAGGGGATCCTTAAGTCACAAGGAAGCCTCAGGAAACAAAACACGGTGTTTTCAGACAACTGCCAAAGGAAACATTGCCACATAAGTTAAATGAAAATCCAGAATGCTTAAAATTCACACCAAAGAGCCAAAGCAGACTTCAAAAAGCCATCCCTCAGTATTAGCCTTAACTGCACATACCTCCAGGTCAACACAAAGGAAGAATATAAATATATAGCAGACCTTATTTACAGGAACACCAGTGGTGAGAGTTTTCTTCAGCGGGGAAGGGGAATTCACAACATTTTGAGATAAAAAGAAAAACAAAAAGCCACCTTATTTCTCCCAAATGTTTCTACTGTTAAGTTCTGCCTAACCACTGAGGAGGTTAATTTCCAGGGGGAAGCCCAAAGCTCAGCTAGCCTAAACATAATCACAGCTCACTGTAACATTAGGTGACAAACAAACCTCGAGGAATAACACAAGAAAGAATCACAACAAACTGCAATACATGCAACAAAAGCTCCTTTTAGGATTATAAGTTAAATGAAACAGACTTTCTTAGTTCAGTATTCTTCTCCCTCAGGAACATGGAAAGTTTCAATTCTTATTTATTTTCAAAATACCATCACAGCAGATTTCAAGCACTCTTAAAAAAAACAAATGCACACTGAAAGGCAAAACTCCTCCGAAGCAGAAGGAAACCACCTGTTGCACCCAGTTCACTTGAGAACACTCCACACAAAATGACCTTGCCGTTTCAGTCATTTACATGGGCATGTCTTTCTTTAAAGTAGTTTTGCCTTAATAATCCCCTTCCCTTGCTGCTGTATCAAATCTGCCAGACACCACCCATGGTCAAAGGCATGGAAAAATCCACACAATGCAGAGTATTTTCTCTTTAGTGTTACTGGGATTTGTGAAATATACATGATCATTAGGGCTCTCTGAGAACTCAGAATAAAACAGACCCCCTAGTTCAGCCCCTGAAAGAAACAGAATTCTGCTCACACCATTCTCTCCAAGGTGCTAACTACCACCCGAGATGCTGAGGTGCAGGCATTCTCTTGCATGCTGATAAATACAGTAGAAATTAACTAATTTCAGGTGACACTGAAGTGTTCTACAAAGAGGATAGCTTGTAAATATTTGCATATACATTTTTATTACGATTATTTTTTATTATTTTTTTAAATAAAAACCAGAAGTGCTACCACAGGCAGATGTTCTTTGGAGTGGCAGAAGTTTACAGTCATCTTCTATCCTTGTGTGCCCTATTACCAAGGTTAGGTTGATTTGATAACAAGGCTTATCCCATTTGAAAAGCCCAGAGTTTTCCCTGTCAGCCCTGGAGGGACTGCACTATCATTTGAATTCTATTTCCTGATAACATACATGCTCATCATGGTAGAAAATTTCTGCAGGAAGATGAATTTTACTTTCTTCACTGACAGCTCAGGGGTTTAATTGGACCTATCTGCTGATGCATATTTGACTAAGAGCATGCCCGAGGGAGTTAAAAAAAAAAAAAAAGAAAGAAAGAAAAAGATACAGACAGGTCTCTGGCTTGTTTTAGAGGCACAGGAAAGCAGATCGCTCACTCATTATCAGCTCTGCATAGACAAAGTAGTTCGCTTTCCTGTTAGGACAACACCCAACAAACAATGCCACGAAAGGCCAAAGAATAACCCACTCAGAGTTAACACAGATCATCTAAAATCATCTTTCCACCCTGGTACCTTCACACCTAGCGCTGTTCAGGGGCTGCTGGGCTAAATGTCCTTCCTGAGCAGAAGCCCAGGCTCCCCGAGCAAAGGTTTCATTGCCCTGACACCAGGGGAGACAGCCAAGGCCACCACTGACACCTCCATGGGAGCACTGGGACCATCTCTGCGACCTGGGGAAGCTGGTTCCATAAGCAAAAAAACTCCCCAACACCACAATGCCACCAGAGCTCAGAGGCCTCCATGGTAGGAGCAGTGAGCTAGAGAGAAGCAAAGCCCACCAGTAAAATGGGGTCTCAAAGCCTGAGCCAAAGATGTTAAGAGATGCCAGGGCAAATCTGAGATTATTCATTAGCCTGCAAAGGACCCTTCATCACTCTAATGTGGGTGAAGAGATACACAAGTGACAGGAAGTCTGAAGCAGGGAGAGCAACCAAAACTTTCCCCACGTTTTCACCATGGTGTGTCAAAGACACGGGGCAAAGACTCCAGGATTGCTCATATTTACCATGAATTACAGTCATTATGCCCCTCAAGCGACCTGTTAGGTGCTTTCTCTCTACACCTCACTTCTTTCCCTTGCACACAAACAAAACACAAATCAAAAGCCAAAGTCTTAGTTTGTCAATGCCCCTCTGAAAATATTAAATTTCCTGCTCTGCTTAACTTAGCTCAGACAAGGCAGGCAGTATTTGCTCAGCAAATATTGTTTGTAATAAGTTAGACAAGCAATATTTTTTGCCAGCCTATTAACACCAGAAAAATATGTACAGTCAACAAGAGATGAAGAATTTGTTCAATTACTTCAAAAATGGGAATTACAACCAAGGGATTATTATCCATTTAAACATCTCTTTTCCACAAAATGTCAAACACTAACCATTTGCTAACAATCTCCGGAGACAGATAAAGTAACATTTTGGCAATGCAAACACAAACTCCACGAGCCGGGGGGAGGGGGCTGGGACGGGGGGGAGAGGAAAGAGGGGGATGAGGGGAGAGGGAAGCTCCAGCATTCACAACAATACCGGATCATCCCAACACGCCAGGAATATTTTGCAGCCCTCTGCCAGCCAATTAAAGCCCCAAACAAACATCTGACTTGCTGATAGTTGATATCAGTCGGAGGGGGCTGAGGAAGGAGGGTTGAGGGGGGGTGAGGTGCATCAAGTTGCCAGCGGGGCTGTGAACACCCGGGCTGGCTCTGACCTCAGCTCCGAGATCCCTCCGGGCTGACACCAGGACTCAGGGACATAAATTGCTATTTGCAAAATTCAGCAGCCTGAGAGAGCCGCGCTTCCTTTTTTTCTTTTTTTTTTTCTTTTTTTTTTTATTTTTCTTTATTCCCCCCCCCCCCTTTCCCCATCCATTTCCCCCACCGTCTCAGCCCCCACTCCTCAGGAAGCCAAACCTCCTCCACCCCCCAATCGACACACACACCCCCCCACCCCCCCGCCGGCGCCCTCCTCTCTTACCTCCAGCGCTTCCAGGGTGTTGAAGCTGGCTATGGCGAAGCCATCGATCAGGTCCTCCTCCTGGGAGCTGGACTCGCGGCGGCGGCGGCGCGGGGGCCGGGCGGCGCGGGGGCCGGGCGGCGGGCCCCGCGGGGCCGTGCAGTTCTGGCCGCCGTTCTCCTTGCCGGGGCTCGGCTCCTTCTCGGAACCCGAGGAAGGGCTCTGGTTCCGCGGGTCGCGGGCCGCCGCCTCCCGCCGCCGCACGCGGTCCCGCTGCGACCTCGACCTCCGGCTCTGCCGGATTTTCCCATCCATTGCCGAAGAAGAAGCAAATTTTAAAAAAATTAAAAATAATACAAATAATTAAAAAAAAAAATTAAAAAAAAAAGAAGGCCGGGCGCGGCGGGGAATGGGGGGAGGGGGGGGGGGGGCGTGGGGGGGAGAGAAAAGTCGCCCCCCTCCAACTCACCGCTTCCCCTCTCCAAACCCCGGAGCCCTTTAAAAATAATAATTTAAAAATACATATATATATATAAAAATCAACAACAACAAAAATCCTGCTGTTCAGACCCTCGGATCCAGGGCGATGATAATCCACAGAGCAAGGCTGGGTGGCGGTGGCGGTGGGGCGAGCGGCACACACACACACAAAATATTAAATCCACGGAATGACCTTGACAAATTTCCACCCCCCGCCCCCCCCCCCCACCCCCCCAAAAAAAGCAAAGACGGGAAGAGGAGGGGAGAAAAAATAATTAAAAAAAAAATAAAAGAGGGGGGGGGGGAATATATCTGGATCAGGACGAGGACACCTCGGCTTCACTCGGCGCGGAAGAGGGAGGCAGATCCAGGAGGCTCGACCCAGCTCGGGATAATCCAGGCGCGGCGCCCCCTCCCCGGGGGCAGCGCCGCTTCGGGGCCCCGCTCCGGCCGCCGCGCTCCGCGGTGGGGGGGCCGCCGTCGCCGCCGCGCTCGCCGCCCAACTTTCTTGCCGCGGAGCGAGGGAGACAATCCCTGGGCAGCCCCCGCCGCCGCCGCCCGCCGCCGCCGACCCCTCCTCGCCGGGCGCCGCCGGCGGCTCGCAGCCCCCCTGCCGGCACGGCGCGGCCCCCCCGCCGCCGCCGCCCGCTGCCGGATGGCGCTGGCCCGCCCGCCCCAGCCCGGCCGCCCGCGGCGCGGCGCAGCCCCGGCCCCCAGAAGCCGTTCAGTCGGCGCTGCCCGGATGCCGCCCCATTCTCCCCGAGCTGGGACGCGGCGCTAGCACCGCCCGGCCGGCCGCGCATGAGCAGGGCTGCCAGCTGCGCGTCATTCCCCGGCGCAGGCCCGGCCGTGCCCCCGGCCCCCCCCCCTTCCTCCTCCTCCTTTCCGCCCCGCTGCCGCCGCGCGGCCACCCCCCCTCGCCTCGCCTCGGCGGGGAGCGGGAGGAGGCAGGGGCACCGCGGGCCGCCCTCCCACCCGCCGCCGGGAAAAGTTTCCCCCCGGCTCGGCCACCCCCCCTGCCCCGTTGTCGCCACGCGAGGATGGTTGATCCCCGGGCAGGGGAGGGGGCCGCTAGCTGGGGTCACGGGAGGAGTGTGGGGAGGGCGGCCAGGGGAGACCTGAGGGGCCGGCTGGGGACAAGGGACTAACTGTGGGGTGGGCTGGCGGTTAAACGACCAACCGAGCAACGGGCTGAGGGGTGGGCTGGAGATCAAAGGATGAGTGGGGCAAGGGACGACTTGAGGGAGGAGTTGGGGGTTAAACGATGAACTGAGGAACAGGCTGAGGGATGAGCCGGGGATCGAGGACAACGCGAGGGACACAGGAGGAGTAGCTGAGGGACTTGGGAAGAGCCAGGGAACTATCTCAGGGTCAAGGGACAAGTCAGGCGATCAGCAGGGGACAAGCTAGCAATGAGAATGCAGGAGCAGAGGAGGGGCAGCCAGAGCTGTAGGTGGGACATGGAGCAGCACAAGGTGCTGAGGCTGAAGTCCAGGGTTATGGAAATGGGAGCAGGAGACCCTTCACGCTCATTCCCTCCTGCTCCCCCCATCTGTCCATCTTGATGAGGTTTCGTTCAGGCTGTGCAACACAGGAAGAGGCTGCAGTTCCCTACTTGTTTCCCTGCTGTTTTGGGCCCTCTCCTCTCTCTAGGGTCTCCTCAACCAAGGCTTGGTTCCGGGGCACTTCCCTGGAAAGGGGATCAGTTTAGTGGCTGACAAAGCAGCTGTGTAATGCCTGGCCCTGGGGCCAGCATTGAGGGAGGTGTGCCTGGATCAATGCCCCCGACACAGAGCACGGGCTCTCCCATCTATCACAATGGTAGCAGGACCTAATCCTCCTGTTATCATCTTTTATTGCACAGGCAGACATTGCCGCACTTCACCATCACCGCTGGGTACTTCCTTCCTTGTGTGTGGCTGGCTTGGCTCCATTTGAATGACTTTGCTCCATTCCTTAGGTCTTCAGCAGCTTTTGCCTTCCCCAGGGGGGTAGCCTCCAGTTCTGGATGTGAGAGAAGTTAGAAGGAAGTTGTGAAATAAAACCTAAAGAAGTCCACCGAGCTTCATAAAAAAACAGAGGAAAAATCCATGAAGGTGATTCAGTGCTAGTGAAAGGGAAGCCAAAAAAGTTTCCTGCCACCTGTTCCCACTTGTATTCCTGCTCAACTGTTTGCCAAGCATGGTGGCTTCCTCAGGCCTGTGCCCCCAGCAGCAGGCTGGGACCTGGGTGTGAAACACACCTATGAAAGGCTGTGATGTGGGGACTGCAATGCCTGACTTTGCTTAGTTTTCTTATATTCCTGATCTAACTGTAGTAACAGAGCAGTCAAAAATTAACCTCCTTCCACCTGGCCTCAACAGGCTCTTTTAGAAGACCTTCTGGTGTCTGGCAATGGCTTGGCCCTACAGTACTTAAGCAAGAGCTAAAATAAATACCAGCCTTTTAAAATGTAGCATAGAAACGTCATTTACATTTAAGCAATTTAAAACCAAAGGTAGAAATCCCATGTGCAGTACAAAGCCTCTTAATGCAAATAGTCATTCATGCATTGCATGCCTCAATCACACTTGTATCAGTGTCATTTGTGTCCTAATAAAATCCTATAATCTTTTGCGTGCCAATTAAACAAGGAAGATAGCTGAGCCTAGCTGCTTCCTTGGGTAATTACAGCTAGTGGGGAGCCAGGCAGTTTTCTGCTGTGGGCTTTGCTGGATTGTGGATTTCCAATGGGGTGTTTCCTCCTTTTTCTTTAGGGGTCTGTACTACATATATTGTTTGTTTTGATTTTTTTTAAAATGTACAATATTTTAAAACTATAACTAAGATTCAGGGGATGGTTGTTAATGAAGGACCTGGAGCTTAGATACACCCAGTTAAGCAGGGGACTGAATTTAACAAATGTATTTGCTTTACCAGTATTTTAAGAGTCACTTTCTAGAAAGGAGCACATACCCTGAGTTAAATAAGCTATTATTTCCATATTATTTTATTATTATGGTAGCACTCATTTCAATCCTGTTGTGCTTTAGGTCCTCCATCATTAATATGCATTTCTAGTTCTCTTTTTTTCATTTACTTCCAAATTTGCTGACCAACAAGGACAGTGGAAATTGCCTGTATAGTTCTTTTCTTTTTTTCCTGTCAGCAGGGTCATCAAGATTCTCATCCTGCTTACGTGTTTGCGTACAGGAGTTTAATGTCACTGTGAACATAAACAGAAGGTGCCTTCTGGGAAAAGTTGTGAATACAATTGATTATTTTTTTTTCAACCAACTCCACAAATTCAGCAGCACTACAATTATCCATAGTTATGCCCAATGTTGTATATATGTATATTGCTGTGAAAAGACACAGCAGAAGGGTCATCTAAAGGAATTAACAAAATCAAACCATCCACATGTGAAAGAATGCCTCTATTTGAAACGGCATCTCTGAATCAATCACACCTTTCCTTGCACCAAGGCAATTTCACATTTTCAATAGAAGGCAAACCTGCAGTGATTTCCACCCCTCCAGCATCTGCACAATGATATTTATCATGTTATAACTCTAGGTGAATGATAATGGATCAGAGGGAATGAAAACAGATGGATGTTAAAACAGACAATTCCTTGCCACGAACCTGGGAGCCCTCCACCATTGCCTAGTCCATTCATTCAGCTCATAATTGTATTAGACATTCCAACAATAGAGAGGCCTTCTTCATTAATCCTGAATTTACTGAAAAGAAGCTTTGCAGACTGTAGCTCTTTTGGTGCTTAGACAACACCAGGCAAAATTTACCACAGGCTTAAACGCATAAAGCTCAGCTTGATGGAAACAAGCACAGAAAATTTCAAAAGAAACCAGGAAGGAGGACAACCTGGCAGCACCACCTCAGGTGGGCCGAAGACACTCCAGTACCTTTACAACAGAGCTGCAGCTTAGGTGGTACCCAAGAAATGTTAAGAAAAGCCTTCCTCTTGCTGGAGTGCAGGTGTAGCTGAGCTTATCAGTATTGCACCTATCTTTGGTGGGACTGTCCCTTCCCAGCAGCCAGCCCCCAGCTAGCCACACAAGCCACTGAACACCAACCCTAGCTGGTGATGGGGCACAACCTTTTGTAACCCTGGTCTGCATCAGGTGACTAGGGCTAAGCAATACAGACCAAGTCTCTTACCAGCTGTCCTGTGAGTCAGACCTTGATTACAATATTGACATTAACATTTTAATCACATGCAGGCTGCTGCAGACTTTAATGACCAACTTGCTATGCCTTTGCCTTTTTGAGGATCAGAAATTCATAGCTTGAATGAGTCCAACATCAGAACAGCAGCTACCACAGCAGTAAACATGGCATTGCTCTCGCCATGAGCCTGCCCCTGGACATTAACCTCGCTGGCACTGGAACACCTCACTGGAATGGGGACTTTGTTCTCCTTTACTCTATTCCTGAGTCTGGGGCAGGACTAGATGTTATGAAAAGAGGAGAAAGGCGGTGCTTTTGTATTCTGTGTAGCCTGAGGTGATGTGAAAATCTACCCAGTCCCTCTCTAACTATCATTTTCAGATTCCTAGGGAATTTAATCAGAGCAGCGTAATCCAGCGACTTTTCCTTTATCCTGTGGAGCTGGAAGCAGGGCTGCTATTATACTTTCCCTGCTTCGTGCTGTCAGAGCAAGGTGAAGAAACTTCAGTGTAAATAAGAATCAGGCCCCAAATCTGTGTTACTCTTCTCCCCCCAAATGTACTCCACAATTGCATTCAGTACAAGCGGAATCTGTGAGGCCTTGATCTGTAAAAGACTGTCATGTCCAAGGTGGAAGGACAACCAAAAGGTCAGAATAAATAAACTGCCTACAAAATTGCTTAAGGCAATAAGAAGAGACTACAGGCTTTCACTGCAGTTCTGAAATGCACCAGGACATCCTTCAAGATCTTAAGTAAGCTGGTTTTTGCATAGCTGTTTTCTGTTGTTACCCCTGTACTCTGCTAAAAGTATCAGTCATTAACTGCTTGGTATCCCTTCTACAAACAGGGGCTGTCTTTGTCACTTGCTTCATCATGATCATTTGCACTGAAAATACATAATCACTGTCAGAGTACAAAGAATCATTACGAATAATTAGTTACTTCCAATATGGCAAGTCAGTCTCATAAATCTTGAATATTTGGCTTTGGTTTTGGAAAGAGATTCCTTAATGGCTACACTTGTGAGACTCTGCTAATTGATATAAAATTGTATTCAAAATTAAATTTGTTTTAACAGATCTAAATCACCCCAATAAATCAGCTGCAGCCTATCTGCTTTAAGGGTTTAAGTGTGTGCACTTGCAGTCAGTGTCTAGATGGCTGAATCTGACCCTCCCCTCGTTTACTAACTGCTTCCATCTGCTGACATCAGGGTGATTTTGCTGACCTCAGAAAGTAGAAAAGAGGGGGTAGGTAGCATAGCTTCCTTTTCTCATACAACCAGGGCAGTTGTGGGGCACTGAGCCTTTCTACCAGGTGGGTGTGTGGGGGAGCATGGAGCCCTTGGGAAGCAGAGCTGGTCTCTGCCCTGGTGCAGCCAGTGTGTAAGCAAGGCATTGCCTGCCCCTTTTCCAAGTGGGCAAAAGAGGGGAGAGGGGTTTTTTATAAGGAATTAGAGAAGTTTGAGTCTATTTGTAATAGTACAATAACAATACTTTATGTTTTTATGGGTAATATTATTGTGAATAATAGTCCTTATAGTACTTTTTTTTTCTTTTTTTCTTTTTTTTTTCTTCAGAAAAAGCATCTTTCCCATTTGCTGTCATGGGTGAGAGAAGGTGAGAATTAATAACAGTAACTTGGTTTTATTTAATTGTATGTACTCTGTTTAGTTCTTGCTTTAGGAAAGCAAGTAGATATCTTTATTTTAAACTGGGGAAGTGAGGGTGCCGAGAGAAACCCAGTGTTCCTCTCCCATAACTTCTGCAGGAGGCTGTTTTGCTCACCTATGCAGTGATGAGCACAAATGCTTCCTGAGGTTCTGTGTGATAAATTTCTGTTGGAAGAATTCCCCACTTGCATCCTGTCTGCTGTTACTGTCTATTATCTTAAATCTCTCTCTGTATTTTTTATTTATTTCCAGAGATTCTTTCTTGCCTACTTCATCTTGGTAAAACTTTCCCCACCCTTCTCCTACCTAAGTTGCTGCCTGTATTTTTGCTTGTCTGCTCTCCCTCAGGTTCTAGCTGTCGAACTTGTTCCATGTGGGCAGGATCTGGCTCCTGCCTGCAGGCTGGTGAGGTTGGATGCTCTCTGCCCGGGGATTTGCATACGCATGGCTCAGGTTTCAGGAGGCTGTGAGCCTCGCAGGGTATGCGCTGCCTCTTGCTTCATGTGTGTCGAGTCTGAAAACTGTTGTCAGGCTCTGCAGCCTGATGATCGGGGCTCAGTGATCTATGGAATTATTCTTTGCCTTGCTCTTAGAACGTTGGTGGTATATCCACCACCTTTAGGGATCAATGTGTTGTGTGATACAGGGCATTTAGGGGTGAACAGAAGTGAAAATCTCAATCACTTTTGTTAGGTGTTTGTTGAAAGCTTCTTCTGTTTCCAACTGCATTTTAGGCTGGGCTTATTTTGCTCTTAATTTTATGAAAGTGCTACTGTTTAATTTTATTATCTAAGTGTACGTTATTAATCAGCTATAAGTTGAAAGAGAAAAAAAAAACTTCCCTTAAAAAAAATAGAGAAAAAGAAAACACAAAACAAAAAACCCCTCCGAAAGCTGAGGCTGTAAACGTTTTTATTTTGTAAATACAGAAACTGAAGGGAAAGCCAGTAAAAACTAACTCAGAAGATGTACCTGGCAATCAACAGCTCTCAGAGGTCTCCTAATGAAGTCTGGCAGGGCAACCAGGTATAACTTAACATGTGGTCAGTTACTTATGATAAACAGGTGCTAAATAATTTCTGCAGTATTTCCTCCATTAGTACTTTGTCTCTTTAAAGCAGCCATCAGGAAGATGTCATCTTAATTAGAGTATCTGGGACCAAGGAGTTTACTTGTATCCATGTCACTTGCTACTAAAGGCTTCTCTGCACTGGAGATTTTAGCGCTCTGTGTACCAGCAGCCAGCTAAACACAAATGTAGACAGGCAAAATCACAATGATACATAATTTATACTAGGTCAAGTTACCCTTTGTGGAAATTAGGTGAGCTGGGCAAGTGTTCAGCAGGGCTTCACCTTCACTGTTGTTGGTGGCTATAATGGGGAAATTGTTCTGAGAATGGATGAGGCTTAACAAATTGGTGCACTGTTGTATGTCCTGGTGTCTTTGAGTGGTCAGACCAACTTTGCATGAGCTAAATCAGAAGTGGATTCAAAGATATTTAGAGGATTATAATAGTTAAAATGTTGGCTTGACTGCCTGGAATAATATTGTGGAGAGAACTGGAAACAGAATAAAAGGAAAACAGGCAAGATTGAAATGGATCACTTGCTGGTATAACGGTGTAATAAGGAGAAAATTATTCTTAACACAGAGGACTATTTTTTGCATGTGCCTCATAGTATTGCTAATCTTTTGTTTTTCTTAATCTGATTCACTGATTTAATTTCACTTCTGCAAAGGAAGCAAGGAGTCTTTATGAGGGAACTGTGAGGGCCTTGGGAAGGGGTTATATTGAATTTCAGAAAGCATTTTACAAGAAAGTAGCCTGTCACAGTCTTGTGCTATAGGACTTCCTTTGGAAGCATATATTTCTCCCCCATAAGTCTTTTGAACAGTTTTATACCACACATGTTTCAAGAGAATTAAATCAATAACAATCTGTACCTTTCTAACCTGAAATGCAAGCTCTGCACGGCAGGAGATCAAGCTATGCAATTAACTGTTGTCCTTTCAAAGGAATTCTGACAGATATTTATAGTTTACTGTATTCCATTTTCCTGCCATTGGAATATAACAGTACAACTGAATGCAGCTGACTGGAACTATGAAATAATTATAGCAATAACTGTTTCCTTCTCTACTGGGGAAATCTTGTAAAGTGCTGAATGTGGCAACTGCTGATGTTCTGAGGTCTCAGAATTCAGTCCTTACCTTTGGTTTATCATGCATCCCTAGCTAAGTCACCCAAGAGAGATTTTTTTTTTGTTTTCCATTACCTGCAGCTTTTTCTGATTTCATGTTCTAAACCTCACATTCAGCTTGACATTGGATGAATCAACGCTGTACAAATAAATACACTTTAAAAAGCTTTCTAAATTTGGGCACGGTCAGTGGATGAAGTAGAAAGACTTCTCTGTAGTAAATAAGTCATGTCTTTGTGTGGGAGTTTGGAACAATCTATTAAGAAGAAACTATGCAGTACTACCAGAAGTGAATAGATTGGCATTTGAGTGCTAGGCACTCTGCAAATTTCAATATAAAGGCACTTATTTTATACCCTGAGCTGTCACTGTAACTTATGTGTTCATGCTGGTGACTTACTAGTGTAATGACAGGCCATTGTTACTAAGCTAATTAATTTTAAGCAATCTTTCCTAACACTATGCTTGAGAATGACATTCATTTGCTGAAAACTTATGAGACACTGATGCATCAGGAAAATAGTAATGCTGGATCTTTGAGCCACCTCTCTTCCTAGCTCAGTACTAGTCTTTTATCAGAGGGTATTTATTGCATTGGGAGCTTTAAATATGAAGCTTGATTTGCCTGTTAGCAATTGTAATACCCTCAGCTACTTTGCTTTATGGCAAAAACCAGCAGACTTACACAAGAAGTTCCAACCACGTGTTAGTTCTGTTACTTGACCATTTTCCATCAGGTGGGTTGAAGGTCTGCAGATGCCTTACTGACACCCAGCAAGGTGCAAACTAGGATTGGATATAGCTGTTGCTTGATGGAGGTGTTTTTGGGAGCGCTGTGGTAGGGCATGGTCGGATCCTTAAAAAAAGTTAAATAGGAAATGTCTCTTCAAATGAAGTTTTAGACTTACTTTCCTAGCAATATTTACCAAAAGAGATAGAAACGAAGAAATGTCCAGATGCCCTCCACCTTTACCAACTTGGACTGGGCGTGAAGTTAAGTCTTTCCTCCAACAGGAAGAGGATGGGAACAGGAAAGAGAAACTATTCTCCCTTGGTTCTCAGAGGTGGCACAAATTCCTTGTGGCTGTTCAGTAATATTGTATTGTGTGGCTGCTTCAGAGTGGTGGCACCAAGTCATTCCTAGGTGACGGGGTTATTTTTTTGCAGTCTGCCCAACTTATGTTAAGACTGGATAAGCAACTGGCTTCTCCTGAGTTTACATTTCCTAGGCGTGTTTTCATAAGCATCAAGTCTACTAGAAGGAAAGACGTTAAGGAAACCTGTAATGTCTTCTAAATTAACCAGATCTGGAACTCCCCCATCATTAGTGCTATTCCGTATGAGGCTTTCATCCAGAAAGCAGCACTTTTCCTGCTGGACCTGCTGCAGTTGTAGAGCACCAGCCTGCAACCCAATCTGTGCAGCTCAGCTTCTGGAAGTTGACTTCCACACATAAAGAGGAGATGATTCGGGCTTTCTGCACAGTGCACTGGTGTGTGCATGAGGATCAATACTATAGCTGAGAACTCTCCTCCTGAGAGGTCTGCAACAAACTGCATTATTTATGTGCTCTTCTCATGTTTCCCTGTGTTATGTAAATACTAATCAAGGTGAAATTGGACTCAGCCATGCCTAATTTTGACTTCAGTATATTTTGGCAGTATCCAAGCAGAGGTCAGTTGCTAAATGGTCTTCTAGAGGGGCTCTGAAGTTTTCTAAGCCTTTATGTGGATTTAAGGCAGAGTCTGCACAGGTTCATAGTTGACTGTTGGAATCCTAGGATCTCTGTTGTTCCCAGGCCTTGCATTCTCCTTTGCTTCCAGCAGGAATGAGGAAACATCAAGTCCTATCCAACCATTGCTCTTTGACCACAGCTGATGTTATACATTCAGATAAGCAGCAGTGTGTTTTATTACATTTAGTCAACTTTGTTAGCTGCTTACATCCTCTTGCTTATCTCCTTGAGTTTCTCTGACTCTTCTGGTGTATTTTCATTCCAGTTCATCTGGGAGAAGGAGATTTATTTGGGAACTGATAGCTTTTAATTTGTTTGGTGGTTCCAGGAGTCTAGTTTTAGTTGTTTGTATTTACTTGTTTATAACATGATTGTATTTTTTCCCCTGATTGTAGTGCAGGGAGGAAAAAATAGTGCCTTACTGACAACTTTGCTAACTAGTCTGGTGCTTGTACATGGTGAGGTTGGTGCACTGCAAGGCTTCCCTAATGTGCATGGGTGTGCCTGCCAAGCAGGATGGCTATTAGTTCTCTGCATGATGATGGTTTTTGTGATGAGCATGACTTTCTCTATTGGGAAATGAGCTGTGAACACCTACTCATTTTTCACAGGCCAAATTAGAGTGATCTTCAAGCACTCTGAATTGCTTACATGTCAAAAAGAAGTCCCTGGGATCCTTTAGAGTTATGCTAATGAAATAGCTGGGGCTGAGCAGCTATTTTTTAAGCAGGAGCCATCTCTGGATTTAGGCATTTGCTCTCTGGCTCGCAGACTTCTCATGCAAACTATGTACTACTTCACTTTTTTTTACATGCTTAGGATTGAGGTACTTGTTGCTCAAGCATCCAAATCAAAGGAAGGGGATTTGAAGTCAGTAAAACTTTGCTTAGAGTTTTGTCTATGAAAGCCTCAAAGGCAACAGCTGAAAGAAACAAAAATTTAAAAAGAAATTACTTTTTTATTGGGGGACGGGAAAAGCATTACTGGTAGCATTGTTATTGAAAAAGATGGGACAACATCAGACCTTGGAAACAAAAGCCTGATTCTCAAATAATTTAGTCCTAACATTTGATTTCAGACACCTCAATGGCCCTTACAGCTCAAAGAATCGTGCCTGACACTTATTTTTCCCCTCCTCCTGTAGTTCTGGGATTCTTCCTGAATTGATCTAGTAGAAGAAAGGTGCTTTGTGGAGACTTTTGACTCTCACAATATTGGATCAAAGCTAGTAATAAACTTGTAATGGAGCAGTGCTCAGCAGATGGAGAGGACAGGGTCCATGATGAGCTTTTGGATCTGTCTCATCAGCAACTGTCAAAGCTGTCTTCCTCCCCTAGGATGACCTTAGAGAATTCATGCCAGTGCATTAACTTCTTCCAGTGAATCAGGTGTGTGTTTGTATACAAAGATGACTTTAGTCTATCTCTGAATTTCCTAATGCTATGTCACAGCATGTGTATACAGAGCTGTTTTTTGTTGTCTTCCAAAAAAAAATAATTCCTTTTTTCTCAATGAAGAGCTCTTTATGTTCTGAGATTTGGACACTGGTCAAAATAATGAAAGGTTTTCCTTAAAGTCAACCTTTCCAATGCAGTGGGACAGAAAGAAGACTATCAGATAGTCAATTTCAGCTTCAGAGCTATGCAGGTACTTAAAAGTGTAATCCATCAGGTACTCTGGATCTACAAGTCTGTGTGAAATCTTGCAGCTGTCAGCATGACATTGCTCCCAGTCACATCAAGCATGTTGGATAGCTAATAGATGTTTTGAAAGGAGGAGTTAAATTGGCTTCCCAATAATCACCTCAAAAATACAGCATCTGGCTACAGCTTGGATGTTAAAATGTGATATCAGTCCACTTTGCTAAATCACACCTGGGTTTTGTTTGTTTTGTTGTTTTATTTTTTTTTCCCCTGAAGCTGCCATTTGCACTTGTGTTTAGCTGGCTGTTAGAGGATATTGTGTTCTTCTCTAGCAAAGTGTTTTGGCAGGTGACTAAGATCAGAAGAGAAACTTGTTAGGTTTTTTTTTTGTTGGTGGATGTGGCTTTCAGTTCAGAGGGAATGCAGGTCTTTCAAAGTGTGTAATGAGAATGCTGGAGGATGAGTGTAGGGCTTGCATCAGCTCTGATTAACTTTGCTTCAAAGTAAATGGCCACATGGTCAGCAAAATTAAGTTAACCCTTCAGTCATCCTGAGCAGTAAAAAAAGCAAGAGGTGATCTGGATGTCTGGTGAGGGAGTGCAAGGGGTGTTGCCTCACAGCAGGAAAAAATGCAGCCAGCATCTGCTGGGTGCTGAATTCTTCGTGAAGAGGTGAAGTTGCTCAGCTTTATCCTAAGAAACTGTCTCTGAAAACTGGCAAAAAAGTGTTGATGAAAAGGGTGATCCTGTAGTTAGCAGAAGAAATACGAAAAAGCATATTGCTAGAGAAGGTATGTGTAGGGATTAGCTGTGCTGCTGGCTGGGTTTGCTGCTTGCATTATGCCCAGTACTCATGTGCCCAGGCTTGGGTCCCCAGCACTGCACAACTTGTGCCCAAAAGCATGAGTGTCCATTATATGTCAGTCATTTACTTGTCCTGGATGTCCTTTTCCCCCCTACTTGGTTTGTCAGTTCAGTAGGGAGCTGCTTTAGGGGACAGTAGGACTGAGTGCTAGAACTCCTTTGTAAGTACTTGTTTTATGCTTTGGGAGACCAGCTGGATAGAAGGTGTAAGTAACTATGAATCGCCAGTCTATGCAAGGTGTTTGCATAAATTATTGGACAGACCACTTGGACTGGTTGAGCAGTGCTCCTACCAGCATTAAGAGGTCACTTAACCCTCTGCACAGTCCTGCTGTGGAGCCCAGTCATGCATTGCAGAATTAAATGAGTTCCACCATTTTCTCTTCTGAGCGTTGCCCAGAACTGATGCAAAGTGACATCTGACAGCACAGGCAAAGCACTGACAATGCTCTGAGACACTAGTAATAGCTGTAGAGCTAGAGTAGTTTTCCTTTATCCTTATTTTTTATTAGATCCTCCCCTTTTTGGTGAGGAAATGTTGTCATCTCTGGCACAGTTTATCCTTTGAAACCACCTTTGAGCCATTTAGTCACAAGGCTGACTGCACAGTGGAGTCAACATGCTAGGAATGCTTCTACCATAATCTCTTTAAAGAACAGCTGATACCTCAAGAACTTTGAGGGAAAAATATAAAAGGCAAAACATTCTTCTTGGATGATCCTTGCCAGAAGTTAGGAGCAGTGGGGGGTTCTGATGGGGGAGAGACTGACTCTGGAGCGAGCAGCATGGCAGCAAACATCCCTAGAAAGGCAGGCTGCAAATTCTGTGTAGACTCCTTGCTTTCTCTTCCCCCTTCTCAGTTTCCTTTGTTACTAAGGAGATTTACATTGAAACAAGCTCTGCAGGAATCCTCAGGTATCTGAGGCATTAAGATGCAAGGGCATGTTAATGTTTCTACTCTTTTATAATTAGTAAAGGAGAGACGTTAGAAAAGATTCCCATGAAACATTTTTGGGGCCAAATTACAGTAAAAAAAAAATTGTGTAGCCCTCTAAATATCAGTTGTGTGCTTATGGTCAATTTGATGGAACCCAGAGGTAATTCCAAGGCCAGTAGCAATGATATGGTTTACTTCACTAGGATATCACTAGATTTGTCTTTGTTACTTTTTAGTTTTGAGTTTTCCTGCTGTAGTTTGTTGCTATCACCATTGCCTGTTTCAGTAGGATATCTCCCTACTGTACTGAAGTCACCTGTGAGATTATGAAGAGCAAATTAAGCTCCAAGATGCCTGGATTTATTCAGATAGGTGTTTTAAAACATGACTGCATGAATAGGGAAAGGGAACAGTGATTATTTTTTTTTTCAGTGCTGGATTTACAGAGGAATAGGTGCCTGAGGAGGAACTTGAGGAGGAATTTAGGCACCTAAATCCAAAAGGATAATCCTTACTGCTCCTGTCTACCTCCATAAGAGGCTGAGTATCACCATCAGGAGGGTTCCCTAGGTACTTAAATTTCTTCCCTGTATATCTAGAATTATCCAGGTCTTGTTGATGCTGAACTGTTCAAATCTGATCTCTCTCCTAAACCCTGTCAAGATTAAGAAGCCGGGCTTTCTCCTGACTGCCTCCTGAGGGGCCCTGCTGATAGCACAGACGGAGCATGCCTGCAGCATGCCTCTGCACCAACAAAATATAGAGACAGCTGCTATTTACATTCCAAAGCAGAGGAAGAGTCAGGGATATCCTGCTGATATAAAATAGCACTGAATATTGAATGATAAGAGAGGAGCTGTTGCATGAGCGATGGGGTTTTGACCAGTCTCCCATGTGCTCCTCCACTGCAGCATTCTCAGCAGCCTTCTCATATTCCCAATGATTTTTCCTTTGCAGTATCCTCAGTTCTCCCACCTTTTCTGCATCCCTGTATCCCTGTTGTCACTTCCCTCTGCCTCTGACATCTTTATGCATATCTCTGTGGTGTTCTGGTGTTCTTCCCATGTCCTCTAGGTTTAGCGATGTTGTAGATTCTGCTTTCTCCTGTGTCCTCTGCTTGGCCTACTGCTGGGAAGGAAGCAGCTCATGGTGTGGGTTGTTGGGAGCAGTGTGTGTGCTGAGTGGTTGAGTATGATGTGTGTATCAATTGGAGAAGCTCTGCAAGAAACTGGGTGCTGAGCAGATAGTCAGTACTGTCTGCCTGAGTCCATGTGGTAACGTGAGGGCTTGAGTTTATTTACAGCTAAGCAGTCTGAAAGTAATCTTCATGCAAGGCATAAATGGTCAAAATGTAGTGAATGTGATGGACAAGTTGGAAAATGCTTTGGGAATGGAACTATTGGAGGTCATTGAGGGTGAAGGAGAATGGAAAGAAAGTGCAGAGAAGGGAGAAATTGGTAGATTCCTGTGAAGGAGCAGTTGAATTCTTAGAACAATAGTTCCCTCCTATTTCAACCCCTATTTCTTCTGCTGGTATCTTAATACATATCCAGCAAGCTAACATCAGGTCTTCTTTCACCTTGGCAGCACTACTGGTGATACTGTTATATAGTTCTATGGCTGCTGATTCTTTTTTCCAACACACTGACACTTTTCCCCCATGTTGATTATCTAGGTTCTTCTGACCTTTAGAAATATGGCACTTCTGACTGCTGCAGTGGAAAGCAGCCCTCCCATTTACATCTCTCCTCAATTGCCAGGGCATTACTATGATACAGACATGGTTGGTTTTTTTTTTTTTTCCAATATAATGTCTCCTTGTAGAGTTACCCCTCAGGAAATCAGCATCTGGTACCAATTATTGTTCTTTAGCTGAGGTGGCTGAATCCTCCTGCCTTACAGCAGTGAAGGTCTAGAATTCCTTTACCCCAGAGTGCATGGACACCAGCAGGAAAGGCAGAAGCTTTTTATGAAACAAGGAACATTGGCCATTGGCACTCTTCCCAGCACCTGTTGATAGTACAAAAGTGTGTGTTACAGGCTGGGCTGTACAATCCCATGGTAAAGAAACACTATGAGGCTATTAAGCACCCACTTTAAATTGCACCTTTGATCAAATTCCTGACCAAAGGCAGCATCACTGTGCAGCTCTGCCCTGTGCGTGCTTTGCAAATTGCATCCCCAGATGTATGAGGTCTCTGGAGACCAGAGGGGAAGGAATGTCATGCACACAATAGAGCTGGAAAAACCTTCTGTGTTAATGGTGTCCCATCAGTTCTTATCTGATAATCTCTCCTTTTGAAGGTATGTGGAAAGCCAAAAATAAGAACAAAGCAAAGCATAGACGTAGACTTGCCCTGACCTGTCTTCTAGACTGTATCTCTCTGGAGCTCTGCTTGCTCGCTGTACTTGTCTTGCTGTGACCTCTCTCTCATCCTTCTATCAAGCTCACTTGCTGGTGTGAGAAGCTCCCCCTCCCTTTCTTTCCAGCCTCTCCTGTTTGTAACAGCCTCCTCGTGATTGTCTGCCTTATCCCCTTTGTCTTATATTTTCAGCAGAGATTAGAAATATCTTCTTCTGAGTCCCAAAGTTCTGAATTTGTCTATCTTCCTGCCACTGCTTATCTTGCTACTGTACTTTTAAACTCTAATACACTCCAGGATATGATTGTCTCAGGGGACAATTGCACAAAGTAAGAGTAGTGTAGCAACCTTCCAAAAATCTCAGCAAAAGTGCTTTGTCAGAAGAAGAAAGTTCAAGGCATGAAAATGTGTATCTCTATTCGTTAGCTGTTGTGTTAGTGACAACATATGATAGAGGAGTGATTTCTGAAGTGTATTCACCGCACTCAACCCCTGTCTAAGACATCCACAGCTGCTCTTGTGGTAAAATCCATTCTGATCGATCGTGTACTGAATCACTTCTGGTTTGAGGCCTCTCTGGACTTGGGAAGCTTGCAGTGGCTAATTACAAGTAGTCTGGAAGGTAAAGGATTACTATTAGCACGATCTCTCTAACTGCACGAATGAGAAAGCAAAGCAGGAGGAGGAAGTGTGACTTGTAGTTGGTAGCAAAGCAGGGAAATGAAACCTGACTTCTTGCCCATCCCAACTAGCAGCAAAGGTGGTGGGCCCTCCTTCCTCCCTGCTGTGGTTCCCTCCAAATACTTTCTTGGAAGGTTTGAGAGTCACTTTGTGTTACCTAGTGAACAGGTTCTTATCCGAGTGCTCCAAAACCACTATTGGTGAGTCTCTTAAGCTCTTTCAGCTTTATGAAGAGGCTCTGAAGCACTCTGGTTTTCAGAGCCCAAAGAAGTATCAGATCTTGTCATTCACTGGGGAAGCTGGATTCAAGTTGCCTTACAGACTCCTTGAAAGCTTTAGCCTAAAATCTTGGACTGATAGCCTTGTGGCTTAGGAAGCTCTTACCAAATGCGGACACAGGTACTTTCTATTTGAAACTTTCCGGTTGCTCCCTAAGATACCTTTGCATGTTTTGCCTTAAATGAGGGGCCATCAGGTGTTGGGATAGTAACTAACAGTTTCCCTTTTTACTGTTGGCCACATGGGAACATAAACTGCCATATTCTGAACAAGGAGCTGGTTCTCTGTGGTTGTTTTTCTCTTTAATTTGCTTAATTATACTTGCCCTGAAAACAGCTTTAAGATACAGATCTAGCTCTGCAAATGATGCCCTTGCAGTCTTTGAAGTTCATTATCACCTTGCAGTGCCCAAAACTGTTTTCAGGAATCCCGTTGCTTTTCTAGTGGTTGGAGTGTCAGTGTGCAATCCAGTGTCTCTGCTGGAATCTGCTTACAGGGCCATGCTACAGTGTCCCTTTTAACTCTTGTGCTCTTTGTGGGTTCCTGTCTCATTTTAGGAGAAATACATGGAAAGGTGACTTCCATCTTCATGGAAGGAAAACACTTAAAAATATTAAACTTGGCAATGAAAGGATTACAAAAAGCTTGTGGCCTCTGTGGTTGCTGGACACCTAAAAGCATTTCCCTTCCATGGTGGGAGGAGGATGCTCAGCTGCCTGCTCCAAAACTGGCAGTTCCTAGTCAAGGAAAAGTCAAGCTTCCACCTGATGTTAACCTTGTAAAGCCAGTGAAACAATTCAACAGTTTAATTCTAATGCTGCATGTGTTTACTTGGAAATATTTTTTTTAAAACTGGCTTTACTTTAGGGACAGTAGGTCACTCTAGTTTCTTTGCTGTCAGGGTCAAAAAAAAAAATGAAAAGGCATGTGATTCCTGCTTCTGAGATGTTTGTATTGTTATGCTGAATAGCTGAAAAAATTACATTACAATATAGTATAAATAAGAGATGCCACCGACTGAAGTGTAAATTGAGCAAAATGTGGGGAGCTTTCAGTGCTACCAAATTTAAGTGGTTAGAGGGCAAGACTGGACAGAATTCAGGTGACAATATAAGGCACTGTTGGTCTTGTCCAAGTCCTGTGGTCAGCAAAAATCCTGAGTTTGAGGTGCCCATTTAATCCTAATTTTCAATACAAGTAAAATGAGTGTGGTTTAGATGCCAAAATTGTCAGACAAAGAGGACAGGGAGGAAAATAAACCCTATAGAACAGGATTAGGCAGGATTAAAGTCTGAAATCATCATAGAGCACTGGGTAGTAGGTATTGCCACAGTGAACTCAATGAAACTCAGTGGGACACTTGACATTGCACATTTTCAAGCAGCAAGTTGTAAATCTATACTCATGAAATCTTCTGTGCTCAGTCTGATGGGAACAGAAACACAGCACAGCTTCAGGTGCTGGTTTAGGGGAATAAAGCACAGGTAGTTGCCTTGCAGGAGCAGATCTCTGCTAGGGAAAATGGAAAGCAACTTGCATGATGTATATAATTATGCTCTTTTGCAGGGCTATGTAATTTCTATGAACTCACTGAGAATCCTTAAAACCTGACATTAAAACCAGCTATAGATATATTTTTAACAGTTGTCTAGATATAATTATATATTTGTATAGCAGTTGATATAATAGTTGCCAGTTCAACAGTCCAAAGCACATAAACTTTAGTTTACCTCTTATAAATTAAACCATGTACTTATGTATTTTGCTTCAATGTTGGGCTGAGTCAGATCAGAATATGTTTGAGTTCTTCTCATCTCTCTTAGTATGATGTTACCTTAGAGCTAACCTGTGCCTTGCAGACCTGTGTCAAAAAGGTGGTCCAGGGAAGATGTGTTCTTGCCCCAACACCATGTTTCATTAACTCTGTGTGCATGGTGCACGTGCTTTGGCAGAGCAAGGGGACCGGGACGTGGGATCTGTGCAGCAGGGCTGGTTGCAGGCTGGAGCTCTTCACTTAACCAACTGTTCTTGGGGCTTTGGATCAAATATATCTTTGAACTGTTGCAGACTTCAACTCTGCTAGCCCCCAACCATGAGGTAACCGTTTGCTAGGTCCAATGTGAGTCATAGATGGGGAGGATATGTCTGGTTTCCAATTAGAAAAAACTAATGGTGAAGCTCATAATCATGAGCGAAAGGTCTCTGCTCTGTAATGGGAACCAGCTGGTGTGGTAGGCCATTGCAGACTAAAATCTGTCTTTGCTCAAAATGTGGCCCCACCATTATCACGGTTGGAAACAATCCTTGGTGCTGACATGGTAATGACAGCTTCGTGTTTTAGACACATCTAATGGCACTAAGTCCTGATCTTAGCCAGCATTTATCAAGATAAGTAAGCCAGTCAGGAAAGAACATGGTGGGCTGACTGTTCCTTTAGATAACAACGTGCATATTTCCTGTCTTGGAAGAATAATGAACAGAATAGGACAGTCAAAATATTTCCCTCTGGAGAGACTCCAAAATAACTGACACTCACATGAGCTCAGTGCCATCAGTGATGAGAGCTCTCTCAGAAGCCTGGGAGAAATAGAGCTATGGCCAAGAGATGTGAGGGTTTTTCCTTAAAACAAACCAGAGCCTGGGAGAATAATTTTCTCACAACTCCCCATAGGTCTCACTTGCAGTTGGATCTCTGCTGGAAATAGGTCCACTATCATGGTCACTAAATGAAATGGTATGGTAAGTCCTTTAGGCCTTTTGAAGCTGATGGACAAGGTCCTGGTGATTTTGGTGAGGCTGGTTCTCATGTAGCATTGTTTTACATTTATGTTAGCTGATATTTTTGCTAAGGTTATCCAAACCGGTAGAGAACCAGGCCCTGCAAGTTCAACTTTATAACTCTCAGATTTTCCTCTTACTCTGACTGGAAAATAGCTCTGCTAATGACTTGTCTACAAAATAAAGTGCACACACAGATTCATACAGAGCTTAATGTGCTTGTCTGGCGTAGCCCCTCTTCAGCTGTTTGCCTTTGAGAATTCTGGGAAATGCATCTAACCAGCAAAGAGTCTGCTTCTAGAAGCTGTTGTTGTTTTAGGGAGGATCCATTAGAAAGACACAGCTGGGAATTCAAAAGGTGTTATTTAGAGTACTACTGTTCTTCTTTCTAACCAAAAGAGGAACGTGGCTGAGGTGGCTGGAGTTAGCTGGTGCTGCTTTGAGCTCCAGGAGAGCTAATGGCCTGTGTCACACAGGATCCACTTCTCCTGGGGTGGAAAAGTGTGCTGTAACGGTAGAGTAAGCCCCTGCAATGCTGCAGCACAGGTCAGAGCTGGAAAATGTACATAAAGGGCACTCCCTGTAGAACAGGTCAGGTCATGCTGCTGATTAAATGTGCCCTGCAAAGGTGTCATAACACTCTCCAGTCTGGGCAGCTGGGAAGTGTGAGAACAGGGTTTTGCAGGACTGGCTTCTGGTGACTTTTAATCCCTTTTCATTATTTCAAATGCAGATTTGTCCCTGTTGAGTTAAGCTGTGATGAACTGCAGATTGGTAGGTGAAGGGCTGTCACTTGTGCTGATCTTTTATCTTTGCTGACCTCTGTTCCAAGCTATTCACTGCAGATTTCATGAGTGTTCTGTATGGGCAGCCAAGAAAACTGCTTGTAGCTGGGGATGATGGGCTGGATGATGGGGTAGCTCTGTCAGCTTTTCAGCTGCCAAGATCCCTCTTTCCCTGAGCGTTTCAGGGTTGTCTGGGGGATGCTAGAGGTCATTAGGACAGTAGCATCTCTAATATAGGATCTGCTGTGCATCCAGCTGCAAGATGGACAAAAGGATGCCTTCTGCAGGTCTTCTGCAGATCTTCTGTGGAGTGAGCTAGAAAAGGTCTTTTTAGTCTTCATGGTACTACAGGGTTAATATTGGAATCCAAACTTATCGGAATCGCTCTTTGCTCACTGTCCCATACCTGCAGAAAGCATGGAGAAGAGACAGCAGGGTACAGTCATCAGCACAGTGTTTGGAGAGCAGTGACCACAGCTGGGAAGGGTGCTCACGTGCTTAAGGAGGAGGCAGGAATATGAATTTCCACTGAAGGCAGGCTACCTTGTTCTTACATGCTGGGGCTACTCACCAGCACTTGCTGTGTTGGGTGCTGAAGCTGCCCTGGACAGGAGCTTCCTCCTGCCTGCACCATGCAGCACCCAGGGCTCCCTGCTGCATGCCTGGCATGCAAGCAGGCACCAGGAGAAAGGCATTTCTTCATATCTGAGAAGCAATGAATGCTATCACAGACAGGGCAAACAGGCAGCTAAGAGTGGGTGGGAACAAACCCCCTACATTTTCCTTGGTTTGTTTTTTAACAATTGATATTTACAATGAAGTTCAATCCCTCCCTTCAAACAAATGTTTCTACATGGGATGGTTTTACTGAGCAAGGATGGTAAAACATCAGCAGTAAAATAATATTTATAGAGTTGTGTTTATGAAAGTGACTGTGGTTTTCTAGGTAGATAGATGCTGGATTATTCAAAATACTCTGTATGTCTGTCAAAATCCTTGTGTTGTGTGGAATATTTCCCACACAGTTTCTCAGAGAGCCTCTTTTTAACTGCTGGTGGTAAACCTGTAATGCTGTGTTAGGGTTTCAATAGCTTACAAAAGTCCCCAATTGATTTTTTTTTCACACATTTATTTCTACAGCAATATGGTTTTACATACTGACATGTGGGAATGAAAGAAAGCAAAAAATAATTGCAGGAAGTTGAATGCATTTCAAAACCTGTGCCTCAATGTCCCCCTTAACCTGGGGGTGGCTAAACTAGTTACATTAACAATACTTGAGGAGAGCTGGAAAGCTTGTACTTTCTCAAGTGAGGGATCACTTATTTTCCTCAAAGATGAAGTGATTTGCACAGAAAGCCTGAAACCCCCCTGCTAAGCTGTATGCTGACTGCTGCCCTGTGCATGTTTCTCCTGGTGCTGTTCAGAAGCAGCAGGAGCTGCACATCCTGGTGTCCATGATGGGGCTGTGCTGGCCGGGATCCTGGTATGGGGCCTGTGTCTTATGCAAGGCTGGGTGCCCTGCTTGCAGAGTTTTGCTGTGCTGTGTTTTTTCATCAGCTCCAACACCTTTTGCTGTAGCACTGCCTCTCTTGTCACCTCATGTGATTTCTGTGCAATGGAGTAGTGCAGGTATACTGGGATAATTGGATGTGTGGGAAGTAGGATCTGGAGATGTTGGTTTCAGCTGTGGGTGTCCTGCTGTGCAACTTTAGCTGACTCCAGTGCTGCTGGTCTTCACGTGGGCTGAAAACCCTCCCAGTTGCCTTTGTGTCCTCTGCTTGGCTGCTGGCCTCCAGGTGCTGTGTCATACAACGGAACAGGAAAGACACCTGATGTGTCATGAGTGACATTTATGACCCAGAACCTGCCCTAGGAATTGTCCGAACAAGTTAAGCTTCAAATATCTGCAAAGCCTTGAAGAAGTTTAATGGGCTATAGGCAGTTTTGTCATTTACATGGCAAACATCATTATCTTCCATATCTCATAATATCTTGTCTAAAGTCCAGCCTAGCTCTTTCAGAGCTTCTGTGTAAACAAACAGGCATGCATCCTACTTAAAAAAGAGACTGGCAATTAAAGAAGACATCTTGCATTGTACAAACAGGAAGGATTGTAAAACACACTTTGCAGGGAGTCAGTGGAGATGCATTCAGTCTAGTTTATAATCACAGTACAATGAAATACCCTGAACATAAATAGCAAGAAATCAATTTTCTTCAGAAAAAGCAAAATCAAGAACATTAAATGATCATTTGACTAGATAACTGCAGTTTACTCGGTGGTATAACTGTCAGCTTCCCTGTGCACAATAATGGAATTAATGCAGGGGGGGTATGGTTTAGATGTCTCCTCCTTTACAGTGACAATAACTCCCTTGTTTTCTCCAGTGAGTAGATGTTTATATTCTAATTTTGTCTCTGCAGGCTACTCAGAGCCTTAAACTTGCAAAAGGGATTTGCGAGCTGCTTGCTTGTCAAGAACAAATACGAGTCAAAAGAAACACATGACTTCTTGACCTTGAGTTCACTGAACCTTCATCTTGATGCTTCCGCACCACTAAGGAGTCTGCTTCTTGGAAAATTTAAGTTCTTAGATTAGAACAGAAGCTTCGACAAAGGCCCTGTCTGGCTTTACAAATACAACATCGATTAGAGGACTTCAAAAGAGCTTTGTTAGAACAATGAGATTATGAAAAGCAAATACTTGAGAGATAAGAAACCAATTGAGGTCAAAGTTGATGAAAACCAGGCTTTGGAAAATATGGAATTTCTTATTTGCATTTTGGCTACAAATCCTAACTGTTCATCCTTACTTGTTCTGTTATTCCTTTGGAGATGGGGGCAGTATCTGGCTGCCCTAGAAGTCAGGATGATGAGATGCTGTGGAAAGAGTTTGACTTCCATGAAGACCTCTGTTTTGGTGTGTGCCCAGGATTTATTTTGTGCTATCTGATTCAGATTGGTTTGTTGCATCTTCCAAGTTTTTATAAGTTTTTAAGGAGGCTTAAAGGAATATTTCAAATTCATACTCTTAATATCAGTGTTTAATAACTACATAGCCATGATATCTTTTTCCTGAAGAAATGTCTCTCAAAAAATGAGCCCAAATGTTTCCATGCAATGTTAGGGCTAAATGAACCTTTAATAGTTTTAGCTTTGTTCTCACACTTTTTGAAGCTTCCGAACTGAGTCTTTTTCCAAGGCACAAATACGAGACTTAATGCTAAGCTGAAACTTAGGAGAGATTAGTAGTTCTTATACAGAAATGTGCAAAGGAAATGCATTCTTCCACTATAGAACAGTGCATTTACACATATGTGACTGTGATGTGGATCTGTTAAATACTTCTGTTTATACATGTCCATGACATCAGAATTTTATTTTACAGTATCTACATAATAAAATTGCATATACTTTTCATATGCTCAGGAAATATCTTGTATGGATGGTAGCTTCTTTTTTTTTTTAACCAATTTAGTATGCTGGTTGCAATGCTATAACTCCTGTGTATTTTACCTGTTTAATTACAAAGATATTTGCATGATGAGAGCACTTGGAAAACTGAGAAAACTTGTTATGCTTACCCCATAATCTGCAGAGTTTGCTTTGATGATAGTATGTCATAATTCCTTCTGGGTGCCAGTCAAAACAAAGACTTTGCCCTGTACACAAGCAGTTCTTGTTTGGATGGTTTTGGTACTTTAAAAAGTGGAGTAAAATCCAGGACAAATTATTTCCCTTCCTGTAGCTGAATAAGGATAAGGCTGAAAGTGTGAAAAATCTAAGCTTAAAATAACAGAGGATTCTATACCCTTAACACAGTGCCCCTGTAATGCTGTGCTGTATCATGGACAGTTTAAAAGCAATAGTGGAAGGAAAAAAATCTTTTCAAAGCCTTTTACACTGTCAACTTTTGCTGAAAGAGGATTCTTCAAATGTTGGTAGTAATGAAACATGATGTTTTGAAGCCTCTAGAGTTAGAGTACATTTTAGATGCATCTTTATATTCATATTTTTCTACTGCCTTGCCCCATTTACTTGAATTAATAGGGTACAATTATTAATAGGTACATTTTTTGCCCACCTATCCGTTGTGTTTTAATGTCACTGAATTATGTCACTTAAATTACAGTTGTTGCACTTATGTGCACTCATGGATATTTTTCTGGCTAGAAGGAAGCTTAAATTTGTATTTTGAAGGTAAGACGGATGGACAAAACAAAGTATTCCGTGATACATCACAAAAAATGACAGTTGATATTGTGAAATACTCAACCATTACTTGCCTTGTACATAGTTCAGGTTCACTGACTTGTCTCTCTTTATATTCCTACTGGAGAATCAGTTGGTTGAGCTTGAGATGATGCTTATGTTTAAAGATAAGATCAAGGTCTCTGATTTGGGATATCAATCAGGGGAGGAGAGGGAAAATGTGTGGAGCTGCAACCTTGGAGATGAGTTGTTTTCTGATGTGATGTAAGCAAACTACAGCAGCCCTGGGTCAGTGTGCTGGCTCCAGCACTGGCAGCAATGGGTTAGGGAGGAGAAAGCAGATCAGGGTCTTTCTCTGTTGCCTTATTGCAGTTTTCCTCAGCCAGAAATTGAAGGTTGTAAGTTATACCTTGAAAGTCAGTTACTTTTTCTCCTTTCTTGTCTGTAAAATAGGAACAACTTTTCATTTTCTGAGTTGTTTTGAGATTTGTGGATGTAAAAGGCTTCATAGTTATTGTGATTAGCTATCCTTTTAGTGAGTCTATTTTCTATGTTACTGAATCAGACCCAACCAATCTCTTGCTTGCTCTTGAGCTCAGAAATTGCTGAGAATTTAATTTTTAGACTGAGATAGTTTTACAGCTATCTAGTAATCTGAACTAAGATTATTTACTGTCTCAAGTAGAAGACAAGAAGAAGAATAGTGAATAGCTTCAGACAAGATATACCACTGACATTCCTTAAATGCCTTGGGAGAGTTAATCATATCCCTGTAGCACCTCTTGCTATCAAACCACTCTTTGTCATGCATTAATGAAGGCACTATGCCCACCATGGAAGTGGTTAATGGGAGAGCAGTATCATGCACAGTGCTTTCCTGGTGACCATCCAACCACTGTTGCTCCCAGAGCTGTGCAGGTTGCTGTGTAATGCAGGTTTCTCTAGCTGGACAGTGAAAGTGTATCAAAAACAACCCAAGTGCAAGCTTATTTAACAACTCAAGTGGAGGAAAAGGCTCACAAGGTGTTAAAAATACCCCCACAAAGAAGCTGTTATGTTGACAATTTTCTTTTGGGACTGCTGTCAGGTCCAGATAATTTTTCCCCCCCCTAGAGCTGTAGATTGGATTTCAAGTGGACAACAGCTCTCTTTTCAAGACAGGACAGTTTCTGGCTGAAAGACAGTGGCCACACATAAAGCAGCTGCAGCTTGGGCTGCCCATAGTACCCAGGTGCTGCAAAGGGAGGCTGGCTGTTAATTTGGCAACCAGGCAGGGGTGAAAAAAGGTCAAGAAGAATCTTGCTGTTCCCGGTATCTGTCAGTAAGTAATCATGCAGATAAAAATCACACCACTCCCTCAGCTCAACAAAAAATTTCTTTCTCTATCTATATATCCATATAACATTACAATACAAGCCTCAGGGCATCTCTTGTCCTTATCTAAACAAAAGTCTTCTCTGAAAACCTTAGTCATGCAAGTTATGGCATGAAATCACCCTTTCAGCAGAAAAATGGTAATTTTGCATCTGGAGTCAAAGGAGAACTGGCTTGGTGTATAAAGCTATTATGTTTCTCAGACTCAATCACCCTTAGTAATTTGGGAGCAACTCAGATCACTCTAAGGTTTTTTTCCAATCCCATGGAAGCTGTACCTGGATTTTTCTTTGGGACCTGATGGCCTACAAGTTCTGTGTAGTGTTACCTGCCTTCTCTGTGAAAGGCATAAGAAAAACCACAGACAAATGAAGTGAAATGTGAATGACCTGTAAATAAAAGTCCGCAACACTGGATCATTGTACTGTGATTAAAGTGAGGAGGAGAAAAGGACTCTTGGAGAAAAGCAGGGAGTTTGTGTAGAACAACATGATGTTGGTGCCCTTTTTGTGAAAGTGCTACCAGTTGTCATGGTGGGTAAATTAAAAAATAAACTGTTGCATATGTTTATCAGTCACCACCTTTTTTTTTTTTCTCAGACTTGGTGCAGAGGAACAGACATATCTCCCCTATGCATCATATTTGGTGTTTCTTCTGTTCCTCAATCCTAGTTGTCTGTGGGCCAACACACTATTTTTGTAAACCAAGAAGGTGAGGAGGGAGCTGCCTGGTCTCTTTGGCCAGTGTCTGCACAGTTCTAGGTGGGCTGTGGAAGATGCAGGTAGGTAAGCAGATACAGGTATCTCCTGGGAAACAAATCTGTGTGTGAGGATCATTTTCCAGAACGAGAAATCTCAGTCAGTTCCTCAGTTTGTGTAGCATTAACTTGCACAGTTAACATTGAAAAGGATGTTAAAATAGTCCTTTAAAATAATTACATTTAATGATCCTTTTCTTTGTCTTCATGCTTTAAAAATAATTTGTTTGTCCTTATTAGTTCAGGCACAACACAGAACTGTGCTGACTCTTCCTTTAAATAATCCTGCTCTCAGCTGGTGACATTGTTCATCCCAGTGTGTGTGAGCAGCAGTTTAAAAGTTTGCTTTCCCCTTCCTGATAAAATTTAAATATGAAGCCTCTTGTCTTGAGCAGCCCTCTCCCTATCAGGGTGGAGAGATGCCAGGCAGAGGTGGCTGGGCTCATTCCCAGGGGTGCCAGTGCTCCATCCTGGAGGTGGCTGTTCTCCACAGCTGCTTGTTGTGGGATGGGGACTGTGCCCCAAGGCTTCCTTCTTGGGGAGAAGGAGATAAAGGAAACCCTTCTGGCTGGCTGGAAAAGAGGAGGAAAACTGTACGACCTTAAGGGGTGGCTGTTGTTTTCTGTAATGGCTTTTATACTTTTTTGTTTTCCTACTGCATTACTTCATGGGAGAGATCCTACAGCATTGGCTCCCTCCCTGCTCCAGACAGTAACTGGGAAGTCTTGATGTCTTTCCTTTATTATAGTGTCTCAGTGCAAAACTTAAAGATCTTTAAAATACTGCTGATCATTAAGAACTGCTCTCTCTGCTTGCAATGTTATTTCTTGACATTACTTTTGCCTTCCTTTTTTTCCTTCTTGGAGGGGTGAAAAGTAAGCTTGCATAGTTTTCCAGTTTTTTAGATTTTAAACAATATTATGTTGTTTCTGCTTTAGTTTAAAGTGCTTACATTCTGTCTCACTGGAGACCTGGTTCCCTGCCCCCTCCTACAATTCCCAAATGCATGGGGGTTTTGAAAGTGCTGCTCATACTTCTCACTTCACTGTTCATGATGCTGGGCAGTGATGCATTCAGATTATCACAGCATGGGTAAAATAATACCCTCTTCTTCACTTACATCCTATTACTGCACCTCAGAGAGCCCTGTCACTTAGATTACTCAAGGGAAAGTCAACAACATGCTGTCTTTTGATTTAAAATACAAGCTATTGTGTAGAGATTTAAAAAAAGATACCCTAATTTATTTGGAAATGGCCCATAGTGTGCTGGTACTTTTGTTTGTTTTATTAGACTGTGATTTTTTTCCATCTAGCATCTATTTCCAAAACCTACTGAATGATCATGATTTACTTTGGACATCTGTTAAGTGCTGGGCTTTCTGGGGAACAAAGCAAGGGAGCTGCAGTCCTGATGGGAATAGTGAAGGAGAGCAGAGAAACAGACTGTGATCTCCCAACAATAGAGTAATTTGATCACACAGCTTTCCTGCCATTCCTCTAGCTTGCGTGGTTTCTGCATGTATATGTGTGCATCTCTGGACATGTTATGATTAACTGCTGTTAAGTGTATTTATCCTGTTTAAGACCACCTTAAGCCTTTCCCTTTTGAATCTATTGCCTTTGTTTTTTTCCTAACAAGAACAAATCTGGAGCATGAGGATTGGCAAGATGCTGGAACCTGTTTGATTCCCCCACCCACAAATGCTCAGATATTTCTGTTTTCAGCTGTTGCTATTAGTGTATTCTCAGTTCTCCTCCCCTCCACCCCCAGTTGCAACCAGTACAAAAAAAAGGTTGTGTTTTTTTTTTTAATTCTTTCCCAGCAGCTGAAGCAAACTGCTGCATTGTAGCTTCCTCCTGCAGGACAGATTTACCCACTGTGGTTACCTTGTGGTTGCCACATGTTAGTTACGTTAAAGGCACTGCTCCCTAATCTAAGGAAACAGAAATCCATGAAATGTATAAAAACATTCTATCATTCTCCTATTTTCAAGAGCATTTCCTGTTCTCCCCCTCAGTAATTTCATTAGGGGTTCAGTCTGTTGGAAGGGAGCTTTCAAACAGCGTGTCAGGTGCAGTTGTTAAAATATATCATCCCAGTTTGGATTTTGGCAGGTGTGATAACCAGGAGCACAGAGGTGATTTTCCTGTATGAAAAAGAATGAGTGGTGTTTACCTATGAAGCAACAGTCAGTATCTAGGGTTCTAAATTGTTTGATGCCACTGCAAAAAGCACAGCAAGTAAGTTAGTTTTACTTAAGTAAAGGAGATTGAAATCCTTACAAAAAGGTGCTCTAAGGCTGATGCTACTTAACACCATTAAATACACAGCCAGAGATACTGATACCTGCTCTGTTGTACCTCAAGAGCAAATTAGAACCTGAAGAGAGGGTTAGAAAAAGTATTGTAGGCAATTTCTAAGTGAATTAAATCATCAATCCTCACAGTGGCTAAGAAACAGCAGTTGTTTAGATGCCTTGGCCACAAAACAAGCAGCACTGTATTTCAGACTTGACATAGTTCAAGTTTTTGCTATTGTCACAATAGGAAGCTTAAGAGCAAACAGGGCAGGGAAAAAGTTTTTGCTTCCAGTTTTAAGAGAAGATGGATCACTTGTGTAGGAGTGCTTAAATGACTGAGAGCTGGGGAGTTGGGAATGCTGACTCCCTCCAACTGCTCCAGTTCTTGAACAAGGCAGATAATTTTGTATCTGGACCACAGTATAAGGTCAAGTCAGATGACAGCAACAGAACTGCTTCATGAGTCATCTGCTTAATCCTGCTCCAGACAGAGGGCTCTTCCATTTGTTTTATTAGTCAGTCTGTTAGCTCCATTGTCTTGCTTTTAGATGTGTTGGTGTTTTTTTTTAATCTAAATTAGGTTCTTTTTTCTTTGCTTAAAGCTCTTGTGACAGTGGCATTTTCAGCCACTGCAAGGATTTTCTGCAGATTAGCCCTGGCTTGTGCCATTCTCAAGCAGAGTACTTCCATTCCTAAGGGGAAAACTGTCCAGGATGTTTCCCATGAAGTTGATTGAATTCATGTGAGCTGGTAAAAGACTTCTATGGGCTTTGAAATATGTTGGACTGTGCAAGGAATACATGTTACTTTAAACCAAGGCAGCAATACTTTGAAATGAGGATGGATACCGAGAGGTCTGTAAGACTGTGACCCAGGAGAAGCTCTTCTAGTAGCTACTAGAAATTTCTATATTGAAATCCCAAACCCTGTGAGATATTCCAGGCTTTGCTGCCAACCTGAAACCTGGGTTAGGGTTATGGAGGTCTATGAAACTTTCACAAGAACCATGGCCAGTTTTGGGTTTCAGTTGAGTTTTGCAATGGTGCCATAGGTTCATTTAAATGCTGAATATGTGGAAATGAGCTCCTTTCCTTCTATATGAATGTTAATTTAGTATACTTTGCTTAGCTGTGATGACAACACAGTTTTTGGAAATATTTTGTGTGCACTAGTCTTCAATATCAGAGTGATGTTTCTATTGTACTCATTTGCCAATGGTCCTAAAAAGCGTCAGCAATTAATCTGTTCCAGCTGGGACAAGAAAGACTGACAAACTGCAGTGCTGCATTGAAAAGTGACTAAAAATGGAATCATAGGCCATGTTTGTTGTATTTTCGTGACTGCAGCAGTTAAGGACTGATTTTCTAGCATTCTGCTGCATTTGGGATTACCACTGTGGGATGTCCTGTTCCATCCCACGGGATGACTCAGTGGGAAGTCTGCTCTTCTGAAGCCTTTGTGGAGGATCAGCCTCTGATAGTTGTACTGATGAGGGGGAAGGAGCTATTTGCACCCAGCTACCTGCTGTGGTGCTGCTTTTACTTTGACAACCTAGTGCTAGGATGGGAATCCTTAGTAAATTAGGAGTTAGCATGGAGTAGGAGGAGTTAGCACGTGTTGCACTCAATACTTATGCATTCAGATCAAGGATTGTAGTAAGAAGAAGAATGAATTCAGTTAGGGTCCTGAGCTAGAAACTTATGAATCTGGATTTGTCTTCTGCCATGAGATCATTGCCTGACCTCCTGCTCAAATGGGAAGTTTAGTTTCCATTTGTGGAGTAGAAAGATTATTTCTCCATCTGCCTTGCCTTTGTTTCTTTACCTGACTGATGAGTGAGGAAGGGTCTTCAATCAATGAAACAAGATTTCACAAAGCTAACTTCAGCTGAAGAAGACTGTTTTTTGTAGTATCTGTATAGGCCCTTTCAGAGGTTGAATCAGAGCTGTCAAATGGCAATTCCTGCTCTGGTTAAAGGTACCCTCTGCATTTCTCTCTTTTTCTATCATACACAGAATGGCCTGGTGCTCCTATGCTGGTGCTTGTGCTGCTGATACTCCTGAGCATCTACTTGCACATGAGTTGTTTCCTCTGTAATTTGTCAAGAGGGAAATGAGGAACAAAAAAAATTCTGCAGAGCAATGACACCCTGCATCTCCTTGTGGGCAGGATTGTCCTAACTGGCTGCTCCATCATATGTTTATGAGGAGGGGAACTGAGACTGGGAGGTTTTAAGGTCAGCACCATCTATTCAGAGCAAGAATAGAAGGTCTGACCTTTTTCAAATGGTAAGCTTTGTCAGTGCTCCTATTGGGATTTTTCCCCAGGTGACTGCTTAAATGTCACTTGTGGTAAACCAGGGGACTGGAAGCACTACGAGCTTCCCTTTCTCCTTCACAAGGCAGCACTGAGAGCTTCTAATGAGGTTATATGTTTTCCTAAAGTTGAAAACATAGCAGAGATGTGAATAGAATTTTTTTTTCATAATGTGTCTCTTTGGCAAATGCCATAGCTCTTGCAGATGTCTGTTTCTTTAGCAATGAAAAAAAATATATCTGGTACAGCTACAATTAACACTGCAGCAATAACTCAGTGGCATACATTCCTTGTGTTTATTGATTAGTGAACAAGCCCCCTGGGCTTTACACTGCTTCCAAGACATTGGGTTCCAGCTGAATACCTGCAGTGTGCATTGATCTAAGTGTGATTCCTCCTAAATATCGGCCGTGCTGTCCTATTGCATCACAGCTGTAGATGTGCTGTTGTAGCTATGCAAAAACCAAGTGGCTGAAGATGAAAAATCACCATGTGAAAAATGAAAGGCCACCTGTTCCGGTCTCTATTGACATCCATGAACACTCTCTGTCACATTGAGGTTACACCTGCATAATTCACTTGGCTTCAATAGAGTGACTTCTGATTTATATTTGCATGTGTGAAGAAACTCAAGTCCCTCAGGGACTATGGCAGCTCAGTGCTTCAAAGAATCAGGTCCCTGCTGCAGAAGACTACCAGATACCAGTGCTCAAAGTGAATGGATGCTCACCGCTTGACAGCTTTTGTTTTCTTTGTGAGCATGAACTACAGATCATTGCACAAGCATTTCCAGTATAGGTGTGGCTGCAGTAATTACTGCTTATTCTCGTGAAGAAACCTGCACTTACAAAACAGCAGATGAACATGCTGTCTGAAGGATCCCAATGTGCCCAGCTGAAGTTCAGAGGTTAGGAACTGTGGGATGAGTTGCTTGGCGAGACAAGGGCTTCAGAGCCTGCTGTGCTTGGTGGGCTTCTGGAAGATGAAAGGTGCTTGCTCAGTGCACCCTTCCATGGCTGAGTAAGTGCTTTACACTGGTACTGAAAGGACAGTGCAGGTGGTGAGGACAGAGGCAAAGGGAGGATGGATATAAAGGAGAAGAGGTATGGGGAGGGCGACACTGGTGCTGTAGGAGTAATGAGCTGGATTTGTTTCAGCTCATCAGCCTCTAATCTATTTTAAAATTGATATTAAAGTATGAAATAGTATGCAGCAAAGAGGATGGAAAGATAGAGACAAGCTTTCAAACCAGCAATGAGGTGCAGGCTAATTCTGCATTTCTATTCATAGTTGCATAGCAGAAAAACACAGGCTGCATGTGGAAGAGTGAGAAGAGGCTGATAAGCAAACCAGGGAGCATTAATACATAACTAATGGGGGATTTCTTCTTTCAGCTGCATGTTTCGTGGGTCCTAACCAAGCATAAAGATTCCCCACAAACTGTGCTGCCTTTGCCTTCATCTGGCACATTCTCACCCAGAACTTGCCAAGGAAGGGTCGTGTTGGGAGGACTCTGGCTGTGTTGCTCTGGACACAAAGTGGACTGGTTCTATTAACTGCAGAGCTGCTCCCTCTGGGCTCTGGTACCTGAGCTCCCCTTGCTGCCACCCAACAAGGATGAGATATTGACCTCAAGTTCTCACCCAACTCTACTTTGCTATGGCTTTAGAAGTATCCCTCTGCCTTTGCTCCTGGGGACATGTCCTCACCATGACTATTTTCTGCAAAGACCTGATGAAACGGATTTTTCTAAAATGCAGCTTTTCTTTATCTTGTGCTAATTTTCAACTAATACTGCAGCAGCAGCAGTAAAGAAGGCTGTGGCAGGTCTGCAGATGAGTCTGAGGATGTTACTAACAGACGAGACAGACTTTGGTGGCAGGGGGCTTGGGTACAGAAAGGAGAAACATTTCACCCTGAGCTCGCTCAGCCCTGCTCACCCAGAGCAGTCACAGCTGTTGCTTTGGATTGTGGAATAAGAAGCAGTCTCCAAGGTTCATTAGGCCCTTGCCTATTAAGGGCTTTAAAAACTAGGGTCAGGACCTTGAAACAGATCTGCAGGCTGGGAAGGAGTGGAGTATGTGTGCTATCTGTGCATTGCGGGGAGTGGTTTTGGTTCAGCTCCAAGTGGATCAGTGCCTGTGGTGCAAAACCACCTGGAATTAATTGAAACCACTGGTGGCTGTTTCCAGCAGAGGCAGAAGCAGGCAGAGAGACTGGGAACACACTGCCCTTATCCCCTTGTTACACTAGTGGAGGCACATGTGGGAGGTTGATGCTGACACTTCCCACACTAGATGTGCTTTGTGAACTTTCATTTCCATGGCTGTCAAGACAAAGTCTCTTGCTGCAATTACAGACATGTTTTATTTTCTTGTAATAGAGTGGCATGCATTTATTTTCACTCTAACCAAACCGTCCCAACCAGAAGACATTGCTTAAAATGAAGACAGCCTCTTATATTCAAATGCTGCTTTTCTGCACTATATGTATCTCTTTTTCCATAGGCTGTGCACACAGCAGAGTATCATCCTCTAGGATACAAGACTCTTTTCTTCAAACCTGTGGAGATGAAGGCCACCAGAAAACTTTCTCAGGTTTGGCCAGGATTTCAAGGTGAATCCCAAATGTCATTAGAAAAGTTTATTGGTTTGTGTCTGAACAGTGTGTCCTTTGTTTCCTTCTATTCTTCAGCTTATGAATATGGAAGAATATGTAGTGGGAAGAATCCTTATTCACAGCTGATGGCTTTTGGTGGTCCCTTAAGAAAGGCTCCATGCTCTTTGCTGATGAGGCCATTGACATTTTAGCATATGAAACAAAGTTAGGATGCTCTGAGTGTTTATAACTGTACTCCAGGAGAATTATCCAGATACCCTGTCCTTCACTTAAGAAGTGCAACTAAGTACAGATAATGAGTATATTCCAGCATTGATTTTTGTCTGCCTAAGAATCATGGGGGAGATAAGAGACTTCCTGCTCCAGAAGAGAGTTGTGATGGGAAACCATGTGGGACTATAGCTGCAAGTCTGAGTAGTGTAAGGTGGAGAAAGGCCACTTCAGGCAGTGTGTAAAGGAAATTGATTGCAACTTGCATTAATAAGTAAATTTAAGAATGAAACTGATGTGTGCTCCTGTTGCATTGTGTGCCTTGGCTAGAGGGAGTGATGTGACAAAACAGGGTTTATCTTGCTTGCAAGTAGCAGAAGAAGGAAGCCTCTTGTTTTCAGCTCTGTCAAAGGACTGCTGATGGGCATGGACAGCCTAGTCCATGGCCTACTCTGTCCTCTTAGTATCTTTCTTGTCTTTTGTCAGACCACATTGTTGCTGCAGCAGAACTTCAATTCACCTTTTCTCTGTGGAGCTGGGCCTTTCCTCTCTGCCCTCCACCTTTGGCACTTCTTGCAGAACACCCCTGGCATCACTGAACCTTCTGACCAGGACAGAGGGATCTGTCACCCCCTGGTGCAGCCAGTTTTCCCTGGAGCAGCGCTGATGCTCCTGTTCCAATTAGTGCAGGTTTTCCCATGTGCAGTGTGATGTCTGAATGAAATCTGGGACTGCAGCTCATACATACACAGATATAGCTGCTGGACCAGTAATTCTTCTGTCTCCTTTTCAGCTTGTAAGACATTGCTCTAAATTGAATGTCAGAAAAATGAGGTTCCATGTCCAAGAAGGAGGGTAGTGATTTGGAATTGGTTTTTCTTCTGTTTTGTTGTTCCACCCAGGTGTGGTGGTTTTCTCCCCACCACAGAGGAGGTAGGGGCCATGTTCTTTAAGGGGAAATTCTAGTTTTGAGTGATGCAAATAAAAACACCATGTGTGTCCTTTTTCATTCAAATTATATACAAAAAAATGGTGATACGAGACATTAGCAAAGGCAGAACAGAGCCTAGAGTCTTTAATCTTTAAAATCTATTTTACATGATTAAAAGGATCCTGCCTGGAGAAAAGCAAGACTGGCTATTTATATCTCCATTCTTCTCTCCTCTGCCCCCCCTTTTTTTTCCCAGAAAATACTGCACAGTCTTTCACATCTGAAAGACCACGGCTGGCTGCCATTAATTTTAATGCTAAATCCTCATCAGCATTTCAAAACATTATGAAAATGTCTAAAACTGTCTTCTAGTAGCTTGAAAATATCACAGGCAGCAACCTAAATAATACTGTAAGTGCCCTGGTAAGTACAAGAGCACATGCTTTAAAGGAACAGAGAAAAATAAAAGGCTTTAGACCACCAAGCACATGTCAGTTCCACAAGACAGGCATAAATGGATTGCAGGATTTCATGGATGCTGAGAGTCTGAATTACTGACTGAGCTACACCTCACTTAAAGAAAATGTGGTTTTCTTTTTTAGAGAACACATCAAATATTGAATGCTACTGTTGGCTGTGCAGGCCGCTCCATGGGCAAGTATATAAATAACCTTACATGGAGGGTTCTGTTTAGGCCAACAAATGTCATTTAAAGGAATGGAATATGGCCAGGACCCTGATATTAGTGCTCAGTTACTCTGCATTGATGATGGTGATGGATGCCAATCACACTGAAATCAGTGGTCATAGGTTAAACAAGTGATGAGACTGATCAGAAGAACTCTTCCTTCAGCCAAGCATTGAACCTGTCCTAAACTCAAATACATGTTTTTAAGTTCTGCTTAAAGCTGAGTATGCACTCAAGTACTTTCCTGCTTAGGGAAGGGCTGGACCATGAATTTCTGCATTTTATTTTTTAATTGGGAATATCCATGCTTGCTTAGTTCTCCATGGATGGGTTTCAGTGAGACAGTTATGCATATGCCAAATTTCACTGGGATTTCAGGACATGCTATTGCTGTCTCAAGCTCATTGGTATTTATAGTGCTCCAGCAGGCTTGGGGAGCTATATAAGGATTTCAAAAGCTCATGCTATTTCTATTTTCATTGATGATACTTCCACTGAAGCTCTGCCCTGCAATGGGTTGGCAGCAGAGGCCTGACGGGTGGTCCTTCTCCCATGGTACTGAGATGCTGCCAGTTGAAGATGATTATCCATATTATTTTTGCAACAGTGATTTTTTTTTTTTGGCTCTGAGTATTTTAAAGTATTGCCAAGTCTTTCTGCTTCTCTAAGCATTCAAGTGAACTTTAAACCCTTCTGTTTTTCAGATCTGCAAGCACATAGCCCCATTTTAATATAATTAAAAAGAAAAAGACGTAGTTATTCAAGGAGGAAAACAAACCTTTTTGGTTTTACCAGTTCCCATAGGAACTGGGACAAGAATTCCCCCCAAGCAAATAGAGTGAAAATCTGAGTTTTGGGAAATCCTAGGATTTGGAGGAAAATACAGAGTCAAAAAACGAATGCAGAGATGTGTAACTTTCATCATCCCCTGTGCTGCCTTTTCTTTTTGGTTAAACATCAGGTTTAAGTATCATCAACAATGTGAATTCTGAAGAATACGAGAGAATGCACTTCAGGTTAGAACGCTTTCTTTTATTTAGATATTAAAAAAAAAGCCACTAGACTATTCTTGAAATAAATCACTGAGAGGGTTAGATGGAGGCTGTGGAGGTGCACATTACATTTTTCATTGCCAGCTCCTTGTAGCCAAGGTACGTTGTCAAGACTAACCTTGGAAAAGCACTTTTTTCCCTTCTCCCTGCATAGCTCTCCATGGTGGAGATCAACATCATTAATGTTGATGGCTATAATTGACCACAAAGAGTAGACCTTTAGTCCCTACCTGATCTTTCAGAGTGTTTACACACTGCTAGCATGACCACACAGCAGACTAATGAGCATTATACTTGACAAATATTGTCATGCCTAAACAGGAGATGGTGCTTCTGCTAAGACAAGCAGCAAGCCTGGGGGGATGTCATGCTCAAATAAGAAAGTTAAGAATTAATATTTTTTTCCACTCACTAGAGGCCTGATCCAGATCTCCAATGTCAGTTAAATCCCCTCTATGAGCTTTGTATCTCTCCTATGAAGTAGCCTTTTAAATACTATACAACCAGATAGTATTATAAGAAATTTGACAGTAATAACAGATTGTGCAAACTGCTTTTTAACTGGACTGTTTCAGTAGCTGGACGAGGTACTAATTTGAGATGAAAAAGCCCAGGTCCTAATTCCATCTAGATTTAAATACCTGGGAACTTGATACATATTGAAGAGTACTCCAAATTTTATGTGCTGGAGTAGAACATGGTGAGCAATTCACAAGAAAATAGAACCTGTGATTTTATTTGCATTGAGCCTGTCATGTGAAACCCTGCACGGCTGCTGTGTGCAGTCTGCATGCAGAGTCTGGGGGAAGCCCCCTCTGCCCCACACCAAGCCTGCTCCTGTCTCTCAGGTAATGTGTTCCTGAGTTGCCTTCTCTCTGCTACATGTGTTTTATTGATTATAAGCATCATTAAAGTTTTACTTCTTGAGGTTCTCTTTTTACATGGTATAATTTATTATTTTATATAATTTAAAATAGGGAGCAACTCTTGAGAGATGAATGGGATTGCAAAGCATGCTTGCCTGAATATCTCTTTGGTCTGTTTGTCTGGGGTCTAGGCCTCACTGTGGATAATGGGTTTTGGTTAAAACTTGCTACTCAACTGTTGTCTCATTTTAATTTTTTTCTCACAGAATCCTTGGTATCAGGTAGTCATATCCCTGAAGTTTTGGGCTAAGCTAAATAAGTGTACAGTACAGCACAAGAAAGTGATGCTAAGTAGAAGGGGCAGCCAGGTTTGCAGCCTGCTGCTGAGAGCCTGAGCTGCCATGCTGGTGCTTGCTTTTTGCTTTGCAAATGTGCTTGTGCTCAGAAAGCTTCTGACTAAGTTTACTGGACAACTGAGTCAGCTGGCCTTCCCAGGGTGCTCTTCCAGTCCCTCTGCTCTCCCAGGCCCTGGGCTGGTGTGTGCATCTGAGACCAGTGTTGCTCGAGTGTGGTATTTGAAGTCTCTGGTTCTGTTATACAGATCTCCATTCTGGTTTTTATCATCTCTGCTCTGGGTCTGAAATGCACCACCACAGCCTCATGCTCCTGACTCTGCAGGCAGATGCTCACTCAGAATTTTTGGCACCCACTGCCAGGAAGCTCAGTCCTTGTGGGGCTGCGTTGGGCTTGGACTGGAGCAGCGTTTCCTGCCCGGAGGGCAGCTCTGTGCTGCCTCACTGCTGGTGGAAGACTTGTGCTTTAGCAATGTGATCTTGTAAGACAAAGCATTGCTGCTCATTCCAGTCTCCAGATATACATCTGGGTCAGCAGAACCATGCAGCCCCAATGAAACAGGAGGGGAGTGTGCCACCAGGTCCTTTGGAAGATGGTCCCATGAATGAGATGTTTTACTAGAACATGTATTTAGGGCCACAGTGAGCCAACTGATGCATCAGGATCTGCTAACTTTGTGTTCAGGGTCTCTTGGGATAAATGGAGAAAAAGGTTTATAATCTAAAAGAGCAAGGACTCTTTCTTTGCAGTGCTGGAAAGCAGGTGCAGGGAATGCTTTGCACCAGCCCCACTCACTTTCCCATGGGAAGGATATGCTCAATGCACCCATCACAGCCCCCAGATCCTAGAGAGCTGTGGCCATGCCCTCAAACCCCACTCAGAGGTGTGCAGAGTGCAGTGATTTAGCTGTGCATCCTCTTAGGACTGTCTTGATCCATGTTTGCTGTCAGCAAGAGCGCAGTGGGAACCACTGCAGATGTGTCCAGAGAGGCTCCAAGCTGCCAGGGCAGTTTTTTATCTCAATATCACCTAGCTGTTTTCACCTGAGTACTCTTATGCTGTTAATATATCAAGGGGAAAAACTCATCCAGGAGAGTGTATTAGGAATACCTAAATGAGGGTAGCTGTGTTCTCAGCAAAATATTGTTGTTATTAAATGTTCCCACCAGATACTTGGACAGCTTGCATTACAACTGCAAAGCTAACATTTCATTATAGGAAGATATATATTCATAATGGATTGCAATTTACCCAAATACACAAAGGGCCCCAGATTTGTCAGTGTGCATTTGCTCTGCAAGAAATACATCTCACTAAAAACCAGATGTCAAAATTAACAGTAGAGCTTTTGCAAAGCAGGGAAGAAAGCTGACATTTCAGAGCTGGCAGTCCAGCTGTGTTAACGGCGTCAGGGAGCCTTTGTGTTATTAAGTACAATGTTTAGCAGTAGAACTGCATTAGGAGGTTATTTAAATTATAAGTAGTGGGAAATCACTATGCTGTGTTGGTGGCAACAACTGCAATCAGATGAGGTCCTGGATACCCTCCTCTCTCCAGTATTTTCTCTTTCCCTTTGCTTGCCATGTTCCTATATAGCAAAATTTCAAGCAGAATTAGCTGTGAGGAAATTGGTGGGGATTGTTGTCAGGGTCATGTTTTGGAGAGAAATGAGGGAGACAGGCTTTTGAAAGCTGTTGTAAATGTCTGAGTGTTCTGAAATGTAAATTATTGATTCATACCCTCCTGTTTTCCAATGTGCTTTAGCTTCCTGGTAATTTAACCTAGTTTTCAGGGTATTTTTATCTGTGACTTTCTAGAGTCTCTGTTACCCATGTATTTTATCTCATCTCTTTCTCCTGTTCTTAGATGCTAGGTAGTGAGTTAGGGTACTGATTAGCTTGACTAATTTGTTGGCATAGCTTTCTGTCAGGGGAAAAAGGTACACATTTTAAAAAGCAACAATAATTAACTGCTGGAACAACATGAGCACTGGTGGATTCTACAGGCCTAGGCAATAGTATGTCAGGAGGTAATTTTGCCTAAAAGTTGTCTCTGGTTTTCTGCTGGCATTAAGTTTTGGAAATCCTGTGGCCTGTACTACATGAAAGATGGGTGATCTTGGTGGTCCATCATGTCTTGGGAGTTCCCAAACCTTGTGCCTGGAGCACTGTTTTTAGCTGGGCTCCTGCTTTCAGGAAAGGATGGGAGGAGGAAAGGTCTGGTCACAGGGACAGGGTCCATGCCTGGAGGAATGTGTACTACAGAGCTTGATGTCTGTATCTCCAGTCACATCAGACTAAAGGCAATGAATTACTTGTCAAGTGATGGGTAATCTTGGCTCCTGGGGTCTCTAATCACTGATTGAAATGCAAATTCCAATCTCTCCGAGCCTCGGTGTGCATGCTAGAGCAGATGCTGCATCAAAGGGTGCTGATATGGAGTTAGCCTGTTCCTGGGGGATGGGAGAGGGAAGGTGCTGTGGGGAAGCTGCTGCGTGCAGGTGCATCCCCTCCCTGCTGGGCTAAGAGGCAGGATGGACCAGGCACCCAAAAAAAAAAAAAAAAAGGATGCAAATACAGGAGAGATCCTCTCAGAGGACCCTGTGGGAGTCAGTATCTCATTGATAATAAGACTTCATGTCTTTGTGGGTGCTGTCCTGGCCACTCATATTAAATACCCCCAGAGAAGTGGCCTTGTTGGTGCTGCTTTGTCAGGTGGGAAAGCAACAATCCTTTTTATAGGCAGTGGGAAGCCCTGACTACCTGCAGACAAGGGAGATACTCAATGGCAAGGCCATATTTCCTCTTTAAAATCCAGCTAGCTAGAGATTGCTGTTGACCCCAACAGCATTATGTGACCTTACCTACCACACAGATATTTTCCTGAGAAGTCTGCACTTGTATAAAACTTCTCATTGCTGGGGAATTAATGCTAGTGTGGCCTTAGTGGCATGTTTTTCTTCATTAATGGTGAACATGGGAATACCTTGCTTTGCTGAAGGCCTCTTAGGAGAACCATGTTTCTAAGGGATAGTCTGCATTCCTCTGCACACTGGTCTCTACTGTACTTCTGCTTTGAAGGATTTTGAATATCATACTCTTATAAAATTTGCATTTCTTCTGACTGTTTATTAGTCATAGTAATTAACTCTATTTTTCAGACTTTCCCAAATGCAAAGTAGGTTTCTTCCACTTAGCTAACAGCTAGAAAACAATCTCCCAGCTAACAGGTAATATCAGTGAATTTTTGGCTCATAGAATAATTTATATCTTCTTGAATCACCAGACAATTTATTCAAGCCCTCTTGGAATCCATTCCCTTGCAACATGTAACTCTACTGCCATTTTATGATTAAGGTGAGCTGAGAGATGTTTATGATTTTAGTATGTTCCTGGATCAAACAGGCAGTGTCAGGATGCATGTTGCTGTAACCAGGTGGAGCAGTTACCAAGCTGGACTCTTTCACTCTGTATTTCTAATTTCTTTTTGCACTGTGTGTTTAAAAAAAATGAAACAAAAAGCAAAAGTGGGGGAAAGGGTCCAGGCCACTGTCCTCTGAACTGCATCCTGAGCACCATTCATTTGACTTCTGCTCGAGGTGGCCCTTAGGTCTGGAATCCTCCTGTGCTCAGCCTCGTACCTCTGCAACGGGGTCTCAACCATCTAAATCCTTGTCTTCAAGCACATACTGAACAACCCCCTCGTGTTAAGTTTTGTTAACACTAATTTGTGACATCTTGTGGCTTAAATCAAAGCACTCAAGTAAAAGTAACAATACCAGTGTTAAAATGGATGTTACAGAAGAAAATTCCTGTCACCTGACACTAAATGGGAATGACACCAAGTGTGTTTCAGGAGGTGTTTATAATGAGGAGGTGCAGGGCAAGCAAGGCTGCTTTAGCAGCCCCGAAGCCACCAGCTCTGGGGGCTGCTCTGCAGAAAACAAAAAGAATATTGCTTATTTCAAGTCTGTTTCCTGTTTTGCTCAAGTGCACATAAAAGCAGGAGAAGGCCTCGGCTCCTGCAAGTCTACAATTGAATTGCAGCTGTGTGATCTGCTGCTGCATCTGCTCAGAGACCGAAGCCCTGTTTGTGTGAGGTGCTGTGCAATCAGGGGACACACAAGTTATTCCTTGACCAGTAAAACTTGCAGTTGAGGAACCAGGGCAGACTATTACCTGAAATATTGCCTACAATATACAGCTCTTTCCTATTTGTCTCTCTTGTTTAACCAGTTTTTTTGTCTTCCTTTCATATTGCTATTGGTTGAATTGAATGCATCATTTCCCCTTCTCCTTTGTAAAACCTTAAGCTCTCTTGTTGTATTGTATGAACTTTCCATGTCTGGAAATACTGGGAATAGTGGAAGTCCTTGAAACCAAAACTGCAGTGTCACCCTGATGGTAACTTTCAAAGAAATTTCTGTAAGCATTCATAGTAGAACCATAATACAGAATTTCAAGGAGGCAGCTGAGCTGGTTGTGTCCATCTGCTTTGTTTAAGCAGGTTGAAGGATAAAACAAACCTCTGTCGATCTGTAAGCAGCCCAAGCATACTGGGTAAACAGACTGGATTATCAGTAAAAGAAACATCATGTTGTCTAAATTCCCATCCCATGGGAGGAGTAGGAAGCAGAGGAAAATGCCTGAAGATGTCGCCTGTGTATGAACTCTAGGCTGAGAGTGGATGGGTTATCACCAACATGGAAACCTGCTGGGTGGGCCTGATCTCATGTTCTGAGGTTTTGTCTTTTTCCACGGGTATTTGTCTGAAACTGCACAATCTAATGGTGTGAAGTGCAGGGCCAGAGAGGGAGGGAGAGAATGGAGAACAAACAGAAGAATTCGATACCTAGAGAACTCAGCTGATGTTGAAGGTAAGAAGTATGAAGTCAGGAATACAAAAAGCACATCTGCAGCGTGGAAGGAGGTTGTTTTGCTTTGTGTGAACCGTGAGTGCACTTGGGCCTCTTAGAGACACTGTTGGGCAGTAAATGACTGCATAGAGAGATGTGGGAATTGAACATACCCTGGGGAGGACATTTCTTTGACTTCCCCCAGGTTGCCAAAGGTGTGCTATCAGGACTCGGCTGCCCTGCTCACAGTGTCACCCTGTGCTGAAAGAAGTGGCTGCTTTGTGGAGCTTGTGGAAAGGTGCTGGTGCTCACCAGCTGCAGCCCTGGCCCACGCTCTGCTCCAGTTGAGGGAACATGAAGGAGAGCTGTTGCAGAGAGCTTGGAGATGGGCACAGCTGGACCTGGGGACAGGCCAGCAGGAATCATGGTAGCTCCCTCAGGTCAGCACAACTGCACTGATTCCTTTTAGTGAGAGAGTTTGACCTGACAGAGCTGCTCAGAAGTCCAAAGGCTGAGGTTTGATTTGGAGCTGGGGCACAGCAGACAGCAGTGCCATGTGCTGGTCAACCCTTCCTATTTCTAGTGGTCAGTAATCCCTTACTAAAGGCCATAAACCTGTGCAGGTGCTGTCATGTCCAGAATGTTTCTAATGTATTTTATTTCCTTTTAAAGTTTTATAACTGAAAAATGTTCTTGTAAAATTTCTCTTTTCCTTGTAGGTTTAGCAGAAACCCCACCTAGGGAGTCTGAATGCTTCACCATGGAATTATTTAGTACCAGCTCTGGCATATTTTTTTTTTGGCTCCCTGAATAGACAACGTGCCAAGATGTCCTTCGTGGCCTTAATTATCACAACTTCAGGCCAGCATTGCCTGCTTACAGCATAATCCCACGGCCTAGAGTGAACCCTGAAAATGCTTAATTAAATGACATTCCACAACAGATTAGGAGTCAGAAGCCTGAGATAAAAAGAGGGAGGCTGTGACCATAGGAGTAGCAGGTGCTCTTCATTTTCAGGGTAACACTTTCAACATGGACTGTTTCATTTTGAGTATAATGAAAAAACCAACATGAAGTGGTAACTGTTCAGGGTCTGCATGTGGTTTCTTGCATTTTCAGTGCAGAGGGGTTCAGACCCATCTCATCTCGGGCTGGTGTATGAATGGGCTCTGTGGGCTCTCACTGATTTACATCAGCTGAAGATCTGCTCTGTGCTTGGCACAGTTCGACTGTCTCCATAATCATGTGTGAGTTGTGGCCTCATCGTGAGGTCTGCTGATGTGAGCAGGCACAGCCTGCCAGGTCACACAGCCTGGCTCACACTTCACACCAGCATCCCCCAGCTTGGAGCCTGGCTGCACAAGATGGGCTGTGGGATGGGCATCCTCAAGTAATTTTTACAGCAGTGACCAGAAACTGTGTGCTTTCTTTTGGACACCTGGATGAGGCCGTTTGGCAAACTTGGTGGATGTCTTTGCTGCTTTTGCAGTTCTGAAATGCAGGGTGTCAGAGTCAGGCACCAAAAATCAGTTGGGTTTTTTTTAAGTTATGCTTAAAAAGAAAAACTAAAATCTTCTCTATATGTAAAAACTAGTGTGCAATTATTTGGAATAGACACAATCAAATTGTTAGGGAGTCCCCCTGGGAGCCAGAGCCTACATCTAACTACAGAAGATCAGCATACAAATACCAATGCTGCAGATAATGTTCCATTGCACGGATTAGGGCTCAAATCTTCAGCAAATCTGTTCAGAGCAAGAAAATGACATTAAGTGGGGCACGTGTAGCACACCGAGCAAATCTCATTCCAAGGCCCATCTATAAAAGCAGTTATTACTAATGTTGTGTTTTATCATATTATTCCTCAATTATTTGCTTCAACAACTCTTTTGGCTTAGCTGAACAAACTGGCTGTGCAGACACTGACCTGGAGTGTTTTCTTTACAGAGAGGAGTGGGTTGTGGTTGTGTTTTGTGATGTCTCCAGGGGTTTGGTGTGTGTGTGTGTGTGTGTTTTGTGTTCTCCAGTCCTAGAACATAATTTCAGCAATTAAACTACAGGAGGGGGAACAAATTAAACCTCTGTACCAACAGAGGGACAGTCATCAAGAGAAACAAAATGTGGGTGAGGGTGGTGCCAGGGGTGGGTGGGAGGGGATGTGCCAGGCAGTGGGTCTGCTTGGAGTTTCAAGGCACAGAGGGCTGGAGGTGGCTGCAGCTGGGCAGCATGTGTGTGGGATGTATCTGTGTCTGGAGACCTGATGTGCAACTATCTCATCTTACAAGTGAAAGGAGTTTAGTGATCCCAGCATAATCCCTGGTGCATATTTTGCCTGTGTTACAAAATGTACTACGTACTCTGATACAACTGGAAGGTTTGAGTGAGTAGAGGCAAGGATTTTTTTATATTTGACAGCAGAAGCAAGTGGGTTATTGCTAAACTGCATCAGTGAAGCTGTGCAAGGAAGTGTAGCCCACTGTTTCTCTATCTCTGCAATAGAGAAGATTTTTTTTTTGCTGAGCACGGCTATTCAGGTGGTGAGTTCTAGTGTGAGGACTGTCTCACTGCAGCTCAGAGGTTGCAGACACTTGCTGCATGGGCTTAATCCTTTGCCTCATCACTAGTTCCAACAGGGTGCAGAGTAGCAACGTGGAGCACGTACCAGCATCAAACCTGCCCTAAACCTGAGCTCCACTGGAGTTCATCTGCACCACTGAAACTCTTAACAGGGACCTGTCATCTGCCTGGATGGGACATGACTTTACCCAGCACAGTGCATTTACCAACATTAACGTTTATCATCTTCTGTTACAGCTTTCCTTTTTGCAAATAAAAAGTAAAAGACTGCAAAGGAAGCAAGCAAAATCTTACAGCAGATCCCTCTTTCTAGATATTCCATAGAGGAATAGCCCAGGACAATACATGTGGCATAAGGTTTTTATTTGCCTACAGGTGTTTTATGCTTGGAGCCAACATGTCTGCATTGATTGCTGTTCAGAGCTTTATATGTGATAAAATGCATCAGCTTAGGTTTGTTTTCTTTTATTTATTCCTCAAATAGAAAATATATCTTGTTTCACTCTGAAGACCCAGTTCTGCAGGGGTTAGAGCATCCTCAGTTTCTCCCAGCTCTCTAAGTTGTCCAGCAGCATGTAGCTCTTGGATGCTTTGCTCTTCAGCTGGGTAGATCAACCAGAGTCAGAGATTGGAGATGTTACCTCAGTTTAGTTTTCAAGAGGCATCTCTGTACGTGTGTGTTACAATCTGGGCTTCCCCTTGGCTGCAGCAGCTTTGTGCACTACTTGTACAGACCTCATCTGAAAGCCTCCTTTGTGGCTGGAGCAATATAAAGGTCTTCAGATCCAGTTTTCAGCCATGAAAGTGCTGCTTTGAAGTCTCTGGGCCTTCACATGCCCTCCAGACTTTCATTTAATGTAGTATCTTGTTTTTGTAGGTTTGTTTTTTTTTTTTAAGATTGCAGGTAAGATTTCAAGAAGCTGGGGATGTATCAAAGTATAAAATACTTGCTTGAGCCTTAATCAATCCAAACTGTTCTGTTAAGAGGGAAAAATACAGGCTGTTAAAGGAGGCCAGACACTTGCATGGCAGCAGATGTTTCTCTTTATTGTCAGAACAGCAATCTTTATTAAATACCAAAGAAATCCCTGTAAATCCAGGAAGGCAGTTCAGTCTCTGCTGAGGACACCTCTTCCTCAGGCCAAACAATCTTTTTGAAGGCATTTGTTTTTCCTGGTGTTCCTTCAATAGTGTTTCCGTGACATAAAAGCAAAAGGGAAAATGAATATTTAACTGTGGTAACAACCCAGTAATTGAAGCTTGACAAGAGAATGTGGGAAGTGAGGGAAAGAGCAGAGAAGATGCCTTTCACTCCAATGCTGTCTTCTCCTTGGTGCCAAGCCTAACATAGGGCTGTTTTAGGAGATCCTTTGAGATGCCCCAAATTCAACAGTGGACTGGTACATCTGCTCATGGCCTAGTTAAGGGCATATCTTCTCCTAAGAACATGCTTAGTGAAAAGTAAACAACATGTTATTCTTGCCCAGGATTTGCAGAGAGGGGCCTCTGTAGTATGGAGAGAGCTCTTTTGGGACTGGAGAGCGCTGGGCGTAATGAGTCTGGTAGTTTTCATTAGCATTACTAATGGCATCTTCCCCTTTTAAGAAATAACAACCAGGTTTCATGAATTAATAAAGGGAAGATTGTGATTGACTAAACAAAAGGTGTGCCAGTCTGTGCAGCTGGTCTGTTTTAACTAGGTAATGTCCATAGTTATGACGTTAATTTAATTCTCAGTTGAAATACTCCAGAGGAAATGTCAGATCAATAATGTAGAAAAGGGCAAAGATTTGCTAAGCCTGGCTGCCTTGTGTGTGTTAACTGCTGTGAGGTAGATACGGATAAATGCTGAGCATTAAGGTGAGTGATCACAACCGTCTTGGGCATCTGAAAATTGTTTCTGCATAAACACTGGACAAAATAAACATGTTCCAGGTGAGAAGCTGGGTGCTAAGGTAACAGGTTACTTCATATGTGACTCTGCAGTTAACACGCATGGGGTTGCTTTTTTACTGGCAGAGGACGGAAAGCCCCATTGCAGACCTTGTCCCATCCTCCCTAGTGCAGTACCAAGAGTCCCTGTGCTCTCCCCTAACGTGGGGTCCTGCAATGAGACACCTTGGAGCCTGCCTGCGTGTGAACCAGCACGAGCAATTAGAGGGCTTAAAGCTTGGTTTGCATCCAGTTTGTGTTTTGCCAGCAGGTTCTGTGGGTGCATCTCATGCTGGCCTTAAACTATGACCCACAGGAGATGCTAAGGAGAGGAAAGATCTTATGCCTGTTCTCCAGAGTTAGGGTGAGCTTTGTCTGCTTCAGGGTTTCCTGCTTGCTGTGGCTGCCTGCTCTGCCTGCCTGAGCCCTGGTACGTGCTGGCACTCCAACATCATTGCCAGAGCTGGGCAGGTCACCCAGCCTGCTGGATGTCCAAACCTGGATCATCATTCTGACTTCACCTCAGCATAGCCTGGAGATGAATCACATCCTGTGTATAGATGACTGTACAACACCTGTAAAATTAGCAGGTCCCATGTTCCTTGCAAGAATACCAAGGGACTGGATAGTAAAGGGTGCTCCAAAAGTGAATTCCACTTTTCCTTGTCAAGAAGTGCTTCTCTTACCAGCAGCTCTGCTCACCTGCAGTCATGGCTAGCACGCTTTCCTCCCAACAAAGTCAAGAGCAACTTTTTTGGCCTTTGGGCTGAATCTCAACTATTTGATAGTTGCCCAGTAATTTTTCCATACAATATTTGCTAAACTACTTAGAAACCTTGAGGATTTTTTATTTAAATAACGCTATCTCTTCCAGCACTGAGTGTGAGAGCTCTCCCAGAGCCAGTGCCCGTGTGTGGAGTGCATGGGAATGTGACAACTTCAGAACTGCCAAAACAAACAACAGGTGCCTGTGTTGTTTTGCGAGTAGGAGCTCCTCAACTATCAGACTTTGGCAGAGGAGATGCTTCTTTACAACGCTAATCTTCTTAACCCAAAGGCCCCTAGAAACCTGGGTGGTGTATTTATAGTATAGAACGCCAGGTTGGAAATTATTTTGAAATCACTGTTGATTAAAAAGTCTGCCAAGTGCCTTCCCAGCTACTTGTTAGTCTGCTTAATTTCTGTTTTCAGCAAAAGTATGGAACAGTATTAGGTTTAAGTAGGACTGAAGAAGACACAGTGACTCAGAACCTGTAATAGCCTTTTTCTCAGGGGCTTGGCTTACCTTGCTTGAGCGTGAGTGGAGCTACACCAAGGTCACAGTACCCGTACAAACCTGCAGTTCAGAAACACGGTGAGATTGGAAAAAAATGCTCACTCTGATGCAATTAGCCCTCATCCAGGAACTGTGCAGGTCACCCTGGTGTCCAAGCAGAGTGTCATGGTGGTGGCTGATAGGAGCTGTGCTACGATGGGTCAAGATTGTACTGAGCAGTCCTTTAAGTGGGACTTCTTTACTTCTCCAAGGGATGAAGTACCAACTGTTGGCTTTTGTGGGAGCTAGTAACACCACAGAATTATCTCCCTCTGCTCCAAAGGACCAGCTCATGCCTCAGTGGCCAACCACTCCATATTTACCAGAGCAGGGTGCTGGTTTCCTAGCAAGGTGGTGATGGCCAGGGTCTGTCCCCTGCATGCCAGGGAGCCCCTGCCTGGGCAGGAAGGTGTGGGAGATTGCTGCTGCTTACCATGGTGCTCTCTGGGGGTGCAGGGGCTTCGGAAGGAGACACAGGCAGCCTGGAGCCTCCATTCTCAGTGTCAGCTGGCCTCTTACTGGGTTGCTCCCAGCTGTGCTTTAAAAGGAGGAAAGAAAAGAGCTGACAGAGCTGGAACTGCTTTAAGGTGGAACTGAAACAATAGCTTGTGGCCATCTGCATCAGTTCCCTTATACCATGAATTTGACTCAGAGCTGAGTATTTCAGAGTCATGGAAAGAAAGGGCTTACTTCAATTTTGGTTCTAATATTGGGCAAAGGTCACGGCAGCTGGGAGGAGAAGGGAAATGAAAGGCATGGGCATGGCTATTTTCTCTGAACCAGCTTCACCTGTTCCTGGTTATGATCTCAGCAGAATATTAACTGATATTAAGCAAAGCCAAGAAATGAAATTAACACATGCAAAATTACATTACAGCTGTGTCAGGAGTCCTGCTGTCCAGCAGTGTTAGCGAGGCCTCCTGGTGCAAAATAACAAGGGCAGTGAGGAGAAGCTGGTGGCTGGGAGTGGAGCAGTTGGCTGGGCCATGGGCAGCTCACACCCAGGGCAGTGACACAGGGCTGGGGGAGCAGGGCTGGGTGCCCTGATCTGCCTGCATCGAGCCCAGGGCAGTGGCAGCTTTGCCCGCAGGGCTGCAGAGATGCTCTGCTACCTGTGTGCCTGCAGCTCAGCCTTCTCTTAGCCCCTCGTGATGCTTTATTGTTCTGTAAATCCAAACTTCAAACATGCCAGCAAACTCTAGGCTTGATGTGCAGAGCTGAAGAGCTTCTCCAGGGTTCTGGCCAATTTTTCAGACCAGATCATGGCATCCTGTGAGGGCTGTATGAGAGGAGCAGGGTTGTGGCAGCCAGCCTCAGTGGCTGGGCTTCACCACTCACCAGGACAAATGTCTTCACCTGTCCTCAGTCTTTTCATGGCTCCAAGTCCCTGTAACACTCTCAGAGATGTTGCAGATCTCTGCTCACACTCAAGGTTATCTGTAGCCTGTTTTCTATTTGTCCACCCTGGAGGGAATGCTTTCATTTCCAAAGTGTTATCCCTAGGGACTGGCCCTACAGTTGCTGACAACTGCTTGTCTTTCAAATGCATTAACTGGGGCTGGTGCCCAGGGAAACCAAGAGCTTGCTGCCCTTGTCAGGCTTCCCAGAGTGGCTGCTGGAAGCACAACACATCCCTCCCTATTTGTGCCAAAAATGCACAAAATATGGGCCGAGGTATGAAACAAGGAGTGGGACAGAAGGAAGCTTTTCATACACATTAATAATAGCAATAAGGCTTCTGAAACACAATTATATTTGAAGAGGTTAGAAGAGCTGATGGGATAAAATAGCCATGGAAAGCTTTTTTTCCTCTTGGCAGGTGCCTCCCTGGGCTTAGCCCAGTGCTGTGTCAGAACAGTGGTTAATGCTGGGCCATTGCTTCCCCCAGGGCTGAGCTTTGCACCTGGGGGCTGTGCAGTGTGGAGGGGACCCCCAGCTGCAGGCACAGCCCATCTCTGCTGCCACCAGCCATGCCTGCCAGGGAGTTGTCTCTTGGCTGGTGTGGCCTGGATGCACGTACAGGTAGCAGCAGCCAATGCTGTGCTGAGCTGGGTGCCAGGGGTGAAGGCAGCGCTGCTGGGGGCAGCAAGCCCGGGGCTCTGCAGGGAGATGCTGCCCAGGCCGTGGGTCTCAGCAAGCTTTTGTGTGCCTGGGCATTGGCCAAGCCCATGCTATGTGCCATCTGTTCCTTGCCTTTCCTGAGCCTTCGCATCCAGACACACCTTGCCCCGGAGACATGGATGCCCACCCAGGGGTGTCATGGGCTCTCTGACTCCTGTGCAGTTTTCGTGCTTTCCTCCTGTGGCAGTGCTTTCTCTGGAAAAAAAACCCAGATTTTTTGGGGTCTCTCCCTTGAAAAAGACTCAGGTTCTCCATGTACTCCCTTGCTGTGAAGTCTCAGGGAGAATAACCCAACAGCAGGCATTTCTCTGGCTCCAATGGCCTGCTCTGAGGGTATCCTCTAGGACAGGGCTCAGCGGCCCAGGCTGATGTGCCTGACCAGCTTTATCTGCTGGGCTGGCAGGAGCCTGGTGGGGCCGGGGAGGTGCTGGGGGGTGGAGGAGCAAGTGCTGGCTGTGGGAAGGCCTGGCTGGGATCTCCCACTGGCTGCTCTATTTGCAGCTCAGCAGGAGCCAGCAGCAGGCTCTGGCCAAGGCTCAGCTCTCCCCGGCTGCTGCGAGCTGCTGAAAATGTGCCAACACACCAGCTCTGACACCCCTGGCTCTGGTGTCACAAAGCAGGTTTGCACAGGGCTGGGAGATTAATACAAGTATTCCCGTGATGTGGTTAACGACATCATTTACTTCAGAGGCTCTTGGGACAGCACTGACACTCACTTTAGCAGCTGAAGTGTTTAATGTGTTCTCCAAGACGGTCTCTAAACACAGATAGGGCTGAGTGACACAAATGTATTTGCAGAATGTTTTAGGGTTAGCAGGCTCCAGAGCCGTGCAATCAAATGATGGCAAGTGTTAGGAGATGTTCTCCAAGAGGATCATGATTCTGTGGTTATTAAATACACTGCAAATCTCTGTATTTTTCAATACCTTTTTTCTCAAAGTATTACTCATGTAATTTTCCCTCTAAAGTTATTACAAGTGACTCACCTTTAGCTCAAGTGAGCAAACACGGCCAAGTGTTTGTGCTGTTCACAGCTGAGTAATTTTAAGCCCAGATCCTGACCTTAAGAAAGTCCCCTAGCAAGAGCTGGTGGATAAGACAGCACACCACTGGTCCCTGGGGCATCATGACTCAGAGGCACATTTCTTGTTAAAATGTTTCTGCTTTTAACTCGAGGCAGTCACATCTTGCTGACCAATGTCCACAGGGAATTGCCGGTCCCACCCCACACAGCCAGTGCTGGGCTGAGCTTCCACCAGCCCCGTGGACCTAACCAACCCACCCAAGCACTGGAGCAGGAGGAGGAGCAGGGCAGTACATCTTTTCTTCCACAGGCAATTAATCTAAGTCGTGATGAGTCCATGTGTTACTCCAGAGGGAGAAGTAAAAACGAGCATCCCAGCGGCAGAGGGAGGATGTGGAGCTGGGGCTTGGCTCCTCGTTGCAGCTGCTGCTGAGGAGAACAGCCCTGGTTTTGCCAGCCCACCCCCTCCTGCCCAGCAGAAGGCCAGTTTTGGTAGGGTTTTCTCTTTGGATCAAGCTCTTTTTTTTCCTTTTTTTCCTCTTAGCACCTGGGATCTGCCAATTGATTTTGCAGTGACAGCTAAGGGAAGGCAGAGCTGTGCTACCAGCCTGCCTGTAAAAAGCCTCTTTTGTTGCCTGCTGTTAATCTGAGCAGTTTTGCAGCTTCTTTGAGTGCTTTTGTCTCCGGTTTTGTTTTCGGTTTGGGTCTCCCCACCAATCTCACATGGTTTCCTGGCTGGCAGAATAATCTCTAAATTTAGCAAACAGAAGGCTTAGAGCATGTCAAACGAGCAGGTGAGGGAAACTGCCTGCCCTGTGAGAGGGGAGCACCTGCAAAGGCAGCAGATGGATGAGGAAGGATCAGGGAGCTGCAAGGAGGCTGGGCTGGGGAGGGGGAAAGGACTCCAAGGGGCAGGACTGGGGAAAAAAAAAAAATAGTCAGTGCAAAGGCTGGTGTCACAAACCTTCTGGGCAATTTGCAGAGGGGAAGGAACTTTGGCAGGAGACCAAGAACTCAGGTTCCTTGTGTTGGTGTGTATCTGTTGAAGCAAGGGAAGATAAAGGGAGAGGAGGAAGTGAAGCAGGTGTGGGGCTGGGGAAATCACAGCCCCTGAGTCACACATCACCCCTGAGCTGTGGGAAGGGTGGCAGAGCCACTGAGGGACAGAGATGTATGCTGTGCTGAAACACAGCTGGCTGCAACCAGGCTTGGTCCTAGTTTAGGATACCTGTGCCTTGAAAGCTTCTGAGCCCTGGAAGTTAGGTTTAATTATTAGCTAATTGGCTGGGATGTATCTCATTTGTGACAAACGAGGAGAGGAAAGTGGGAGGCTGTGGTGGGTGAAAGAAAAGCTGGTAATCTCCTACTTAAGGCAGCAGCAGAAGTCATCAACCTAATCTGTGGGAGGTAAATGGATGGGTTTTCTGTGCTGCTGTATGGTGATGTCTTATCTAGGTGTGTGTCCCCAAGAAGTGGAGGATGTTGCCTGCAAGCCACCACAGGTCAGGCTTTCCTGCTTGTGGATGTGGCTTTGGAGGTTGCCTGCTGTTGGGTTTCATGGGCTGATGCTCCTAGGAAGACAGGAGTAAGGTAATGTACATTACATTTTAAGTGGCTTTATAACCTAGGAAATTGTCTTTTGAGGAGATTGGGGGGAGTAAAGCAGAGAACTGTTGATGTGTGAACCTCTGTGACAAAGCTGCTGTAAAAAGACTGGAAATTTCTTTTGAGGAAAAGATGAGTAGCGTTACTCTCCCATTGCTTTCTCTTATACTGCATAATTTAAAAATGTGTTAGTATTATCTTTGCATGGTACAGGAATGTATATTCCTATGTACAGACAGTAATGCTGTCTGAGGGTTGTTTTAGAGCTCCTTGTCTTTGCTCAAGTAGCTTACAAGGTTAAATCCCAGCTGGCATCTCAGAGGAATCGTAGAACAACTGAATGGGTGTTGAGTTGTTAAGTTCAATCTCTTGACTTGGGGTGTTCCTCTCCTCGCTGTACTGTAGGTGTGCATGACAGCAGCTGGCCAAACTGATGTGCTTGTGCTCCAGCCCTTGCTTGTGAAATCAGTATAACAGCAGTTTGTTATCTTACACTTCTTCTGTAGATCAGCCCAGTAAAAGTTATGAGGGAGTGGTGGCAGGATCCATATCAGAGCATAGGAAAAGTTGGAAGGGAAAGAAATCAATAAGATTGAATTTAGGGTTGAAATGCAGCAGTTTTGGATTTAAAACTTGTGATAGTTCTGGTGGTTTAGGTGTTCCATCCCTTTGAACACAAATACTTCATTGAGGATCTATGGTGCAATTAGCTTCAAGGTTCCAGTTGAACTGGCTTTGCCACCAGCTCCCAGAGCCACTTTGCTGTGCTATGTGCTCCTGACATGCCACAGGGAAAGTGCAGAGCCCCAAAGTTCCCATTTACCTCCCTGCTCCTCAAATCTGGCTGCCCTAGCAAGGAATTGTGCCTTGGCACTTGCTGTGAAATGTTGGCCTCCTTCTTTCACTGCTTCAGTCTGCCCATATCTGAGACAGAATTATTAATATGTTTTTACCTTGCAAGATGCCTGAGGTTAATTGAGAGTTGTGAGGTGCTTAGGTGCTGCAGTGATGAACATGGTAGAATTTGGAAGTGGCAGAAATGCTGGTATTTGTGGGAAGACTTTTTAAAAACTAGTCTGGAAGTCATCAGAAAATATGTTCTCAAAAATGAAAGAGTAGTTCACTCTTTATGTAAATAGAAAATATAAAAAGTAATTATTAGGGGGGGAAAGGATATTTTTGTTCCTTTTTTAGCAAAACCCTTTGCTTTTACTCTTATCTGATGGCAAAAGAGATCAAACTGAACACTTTCTGATAAGAGTCATGTATTTGCCAACTGTTCAAACAAACTCCTGCAAGCTCTACCTTCAATATTTGCTTTTAGAGGTTGCTGAGGACAGTGGCTGCCTGTGCCCACAAGCCATGCAGACCTGGGGGAGGAAGCATGGAGCCTGAATGGAAAAATCCTTCAAGTGTGGGTCAAAATGGTGTTCAGTTTCTGGTAATGATGTAAAAAAAAAAATGAAATGGGGTATATTGGGTTGGAGGAAACACAGCTAGTTTCCAAGAGACCAATGAAGGAGAGGCAATGTTTCAATGCTGATGGTTGTTTCATAGGGCTTTGCAGAAATGTTCCTCCCCAGCAGGTTGGTGTGTTCCTGCTGGGGGCTATTTGGGACCATCCCCCACTGCCCTGCTGCTGCACCTGACCCTTAGCTGCTTTCAATAAGCATTAATGTTCAATAATCATTAATTTTATGCTTCTTGAGTCCTCATCCTGAAACAAGCCCCAGATGGACCTTAGTCACTGGTGAATCTGTCTGCTTGTCTCCAGTCTAGGGGCAGCAACCTTCCCTGTGGTTTTTTGCTTTGTTTTTAGCAAAAGGAAAGATTAAGTCTTGGATTTGAATCTCAGAGCTAGGTGTGCAAATGAAAAGTTTGCTCCTGATAAAATGCGTTGAAAATAGCATGGAGAGGGAACAGTATGTGCTTGAGCTACTGATGTCAGATTTGTTTGATATGCTCTTCTGGATGGCAGGAGTAAGGATGTGTTTGCACATGTTGGTATTTTTCTGCCTGTAGTTTGCTTTCTGTAAGAGAGAAGTGATATGAAATGGAAAAGCAAAATGGAAACTGGAAAGCTCGAAGCTTGTGTATTAAAGTGCAAATCATTATACCATAATCTAATGGAAACCAGCATTACAGTAGGTACCAGCAGATAACACTTCTGCTGCAGAGCAGCTGGGTAACCTTCATGGACATTTTGTTGCTCCATTTTCTGCATCCTCTCCTTTAGTGTCTCAATTCTACAGTTTCTGACATTGTCCAGCTGTTAGTGTGGGGAAGTGGGGTTCCCATTGTGATGTGGAGAGGCACCTGTCACTCCCCACATCCCAGCCTGCATTCCCATCCTGCTTGCATCCCATGCCCAGTCCACCCTTCCCTGGTATCTTCCCTACAGTACCAATGAGTAGGGAGCTGTACAAGGGTTTGGGTGCCCCTGGACACTGAGTAACTGATGTTAGGTACCCTGCAGCCACCCTGTGCACTGACAAGTTGTTGAGCAATACAGCCTGATAGCTGTGCAGGTGTGATCACTGATGTGGTGGTCCCTGGTCACAAAACACGGCAGAGCTGAGAGCAACCCCTGGGCCTCGAGACCCCTGTGAGCACAGGAGGTGGCCCAGAAGCACTGCCTGCCCCTTGGCTTGGGGCACTTCACCCTGTGAGACATCATGTCTGGGACATGTTTGGTCCTCTCCAGGTGGCTCTGTGGAGGGCTAGCACCAGGTCCCTAGAGGTTTCCTGGGGTGACACACTCAGGACAGCATCAAGCTTAGCGGGAAGGATCAGTGTTGGCAGCAGTGGGGTCTGTGGAGCCTCCTGGTCACCCTCATCTCCTCTCTATTTCCTCCTCTTCAGTAGCACAAAATGAATCCCTCAGAAGTTAACTAAATAAACAAATATGGAGCTATTTATTTTCTATTGTCACAGAAATGCTGTGGGCTCAGGCGGGATTTTGTATTCACTGTTCACATCTGCAGCCCTGCTGTGCTCGGGCTGGGGCAAAGTGTCCCTTTTATTTGCTCCAGCCTTGCCAGTAAATCAGATGGGAAGGATCCCTCCCTGCAGCCACCCCTCCAAACACTCTCCCCTTTCTCCCCAGTGCTGAGGGAGAGGAGCTGCACCATCCACATGGCAAACACTGGGCGTAAGGAAAACAAATACTTTTTCCTTTCTGGGCTGGGGGGAAGAGAGAAGCAAAAAGCATCAACTAATGTCGTTTTTCTCTCCGAGCTAAAATAACAGAGCAGTGCAAGCTAAGGATGCAGCTGTGGTTAAAAGGGGTTTTATTTTTATTTTTTTAATACACCACTGGGAGTTCAGACAATGTGTCAGTGATACGTTGCCTTTTGTAGAAAGCGGCTTCTTTGTCTCCACCCTCTTAGTCTATTTTTTTTTCCTTTTTTATTTTCTTGAAGCATTTTAGTCATTCTGTTGAGGGAGCACAGCTCATTTGGATGAAAGCCTCTGCAGTGACATCCACAGCTCGGATCCACAGAGTTGTTTGTTTCAAAGCAATAGTCTGGGAGATTTTATTGAACTGGCATCTCCTTCCCCCCCACTCCTGGGTAAATTAACGAAATGGATGTTCTGTGGCACTTGTTAAAAAGCAATAAATCCTCTTGTGCATTTATTGGTTTGAAGGTAAAGAAAAGAAAAGACATTTTTGTCTTGAGGTAGGACAGATGGTAAAACTCGGCTTGTCCTGGCTCTCCATCTCAAATGCAAGGTGCAACTAAAGAAACTTGAGAAACCAAAGATGCTCCTGGACCACAGAGGCCTGATTCTGCTGGCTACTGCCAAGCCAAAACCAAGGCCCCCATCCTGGGTATGTTCAAACCTCAGAGCTTTTTATCTCAGGCATTGCATGCTGTGAATTGAACCCAAGTGCTCAGCTCTGGAGGCACAGAGGTACCTCCAGGAGAAAGGAAACAGTCTGGGAAGGTGTAAATGAGGCCCTCAGCTTGCCAGGGGTGTGCATTTGTACATCTAAGTGCCTCTTGATGTCTATAGGCAACTCTGTACATCTTGACACTTGGTGTTTAGCACTTGATGATGTTAGTCTGCACTATGGTGCCCGAGTATCTCTCAGTGCTTGGCAAATCTTGATTAAGCAAACTTTGGTTAATGGTTTTTAATTACTTTTTTTTTCAATCCATATATTGTCAGGATGTGGTAAAGCCTCTTTCTTAACCCCTGGTGCTGAATCAATGGCAGTGCTTCAAACCAAAGCCAGTGTCCTGGAGCTGATTGCTGCCCTCGGCTGCTGACTCACAGCCCTGGATGGATGCAGCACCAGCTCTGCGGTGGTTTCTATCCCAAGATTTGGCCTCAGCCACCTGTGGTGGGACTCTGATGTGGAAGATCCATAGTCTAGGCTGACAAGTGACCAGGGTTCAGGAGAGAGGGGAGGTCTGATACAGGGTGTTCACTGCTGCAGCCCCCCAGGGGTCTGTCCTGTGGCTGCCAGCAGCTTGTGCTGATCAGAGGATCCTTCTGAGTGCCAGGAGCCCCACTGCAAGGCATGCATGTGTGGGGAGTGGTGTCAAGGCTGCTGGACCCTTTTGGTGTGTGAATTTCAAGGCAGGTGTGGGCTTTTCTGGTCTTCGAGGAAGCCCAGCAGGTTGAGGGAGTGAGATCAGGGCAGAGCAGGGACTGGTGACTATGGGTCAGCTGTGGCTTCTTTGCACTGTTATCTTGAATCACAGCAACATCATGGCACAAAAGGGATATTGATCCATTCTTCCTTCTTAACCTGACAGTGTCTCTTCTCAGTCTTTAAAACTTCTTCCTGGCTGACTGACTCATTTCACAGGCTGTGTGTGAGGGATGCCTTGCAGAGTGTTGGTAACATCAAGACTTTCACCTCAGAGGGGGAAAAGAAAGTGATGGGGGACACCAGACCCATGTGAGCCTGAGAGCCTGAGCCCTTGGGTGAGACTTTGCTGTGAGGGGACTGGATGATTTAAATGTGTCTAACTCCCAGCAGAAATGGAGAGCAGAAAGAATCTTAAGGATGTGGTTGATAGGCACTTCAGAGCTGCTCTTGAAACCACAAACCCCAACCTCTTTTTTTTTTTTTTCTCATCACTTTTGCTGGGATAATGCAAAAACAACTTGGCTTGTGACATAAAACTGAATTAAGGGATGGCTCTAAATATGATGATGGCTTGCAGGGGGTTCAGATGTTGGACTTGGAGGTGTCATTTTGAAGCACTGCAGGTTTCTCCCATTCCAGCTGCTCTCGTGGCTCTAGGGAAAGCAGAAACAAGGCTCTGTGCAGAGTGTACCAGGCTCTGCCAGATCAGCCTAGAGTGGGTCCAGTGGGGTGGCAGGAGCCTTGCTGCATGCCTTAGATTAGATAGTGAAAATAGATTCATTTCTTATCACTACACGCACCATATTTTGCAATTGGGTTTTAAGTCTTCTTGCTGAAAAGTCTGCCTGGCACTGCAAAAATGTACTTATGTGCTCAAACAGAAGAGACCAGAATAAATGTCACCCTCTTGCCATCATTGATGCATTTGGTGTTCACATTTGGCAGTGAACATGCTCTTCAGTGGTGAAGATTCTACAAATGTGGGCTTTGTGTTAATAAGGTTGTGGGGTTTTTTTGTTCAGATTAGGTGATTTGGAAAGTAGTTGCTCACCAGAGGAAGCCTCTTAATCTGTTTCCCTGCATCAGAGCACCTACCAGATGGGATTTTCTTTCTTTCTCTGCATCAGAGAAGGCCTTAAATGGCCATGTGAGCTGCATGCTGGCTTTCCCTGCCAATAAACCCCTGATGGTAATCATGGCCACGTGGTCAGTGTCCTTGATCCGAAGTTTGTCATCGCAGCTCACAAAGCCTTGGCTCGGTCTTTCAGCTGGAGTATTAAACCTGCTGACAGATGCCAGCTCTTCCAGCTCCATTGTAGTCTCTGGAGGGAGCAGGATCAGGAGTCTTTTGCCAGCTGAATTAGGGCTTCAGTGTAGTGTCAGGGAAAGGCAAATGTGTTTGTTCCAGTGCGAGGACAGGCTTCAACACTCCATGGTGGTGGTTGGAGCAGTTCACGTGGAGATACAATTGGTGTGTGTAGGAACCCTGGAGCTTGGGTTGCAAGTAGCAAACCCTGCCTGGCTCCTGGGACCTGATGCCTGTTGCCCCTGGAGGCCCTGGGCAGGAAACCTCAGTAGGGTTCATCCCTCTTTAGGATGCTCTATACCGCACAGCAAAGTATGGAAGGTGATGTCTTCTTTATTTACTCTGGGAAAAGACTAATTCCTTGTATTTTTATGGACCAACATGGGCTAAATCTAAGTGCCTGAGGCATTAAACTAGGATAAATAAACTTCTTTTCTGAAGCAAAAAGCTGAACTCTGTTTCCAAAACATTGCTGTGTTTAATTCAGCAACCTAAGTAGGACTCCTGAATCTTTCTGTGAAACAAATTATTAACTGGAAACAGCACAGAAGACTATTTCAAAGCCTTTTTCAGGTATCCAGAATATCACAAAACAGAATCACAGCCCAAAACTTAAACCCCAAACCACTTCTGAATGGCAGGTTTAAAAGCAACTTAGGTGAGAAGATGCCTGAACACGTATATTTTGTAGGTGGATGAGCAGCTATGAAATGTGGAGTTTCTTGCTTTTTGGAGGGTTTTTAGTGGGTTGGCTGAGCCTGATCTCCTGAGGTAATGAATAAGGATGGGAAATGATGTCTGCAGCTCCAGGGAAGGCGTGGGGAGTAAGGAGGGAGGAGGAGAAATATATTACCAAGGATTAGATATTAGAGATGGGTGGCTCCCTGGTTGAAAGGACATGGTTAGAAGGTTACCTCTGCTGCCCTGGCTGCATGGTGCAGGTGCTCTGGAGACCATCCCATGTCCTGTTACCACCATCAGCCCAGGGACAATTAAAACTTTTATGGCCTGGTTTTAAACCAAACAAACAATACCAGCTCTGTATAGTTTTGCATTTTTCTCCAAGGTGTCCTGAACTAACTTTTGATAAGATTTCCCTCCAAAGCTCAAGTCCAAGCTAATCTTTTTTGATGTCCCCACTGGTATGTCAGGTTTTTGGGGGCTGAGGCATGGGAGAGAGGACTCCAAAGGACCTGGACTCCTTGCCCTTATCTAGGAAGGGTAACATCAAATGTGTGTTTGTGGCCTGTCCCTGGCAGTAAGGGCTTGTGTCTGGCACACCCCCCTGAGCTTGCACTTGATTAAACATTAAAATTTCACCTCCTTTGAAACAAGAATCCTTTTAACCTCCTTCTGGTTAAGGAGATTTATAGCCCAGCCAAGGGTTGCCTGTGATGTTATGATGTCATGGTGTATGATGAAGCTTGTGCTCTGCTCCTCACTGCTCACCTAAAGCCTCTCCTACACATACACAGACCCTTAGATATTAAACCAGCATAAGGTGTCAAAACCCAGGCAAGCCACTGTGATATACAACACTTTCAGACTCTTTCTCGTGTTATGTTTCTTAACCTCAGACACTTGGACGTTGCTGCAAAATGAACTGCAAAGCACAATGCTGGTGGATTTATTGTGGGCAAAGTTCTCTGCAGTGCACATATCTCATGAAGTAAACATTCCAGGGGAAGAAATTTAAGTGTAGTGGATCTGTTTGTCTCCAGCATCTTCAGTTTGGTCATTTAATTGTATATATAATTTTTTTACAGTGCAAAGTTTGAACCATGGAAATAAATTAATCCCAAGGTCTCTGGCTTTCTCCCCAGCTGTTTGGCTTTTGGAGCCAGGGAGACTTGTTTGCTTTGCCAAGAGAGATGGACATTGATCAGTGACACTTAACCTTTCATGTCATGCCCCTTGGGAGCCATTGATGAGACTTGGGAATTAATGCCTCCAGGCTGGTCAGAGCACAGCTCCTGGGTTGCCTAATGTTCAGCCCCTTGTTTTGCCTAAATTTGTTACAAAACAGATCTGTCTAAATTGGTGTGAGCCCCTTTGTGTAGACACTCCTAAATCAGTTTAAGAGTGGCTGGTATTGATTTTAACTTAATGTGGTTTGTTACTGAAGTAAGCTGGATCAATAGTGCTAAATAGGTGCAATTTCTTGTGTTGACTATGCCGTGGAAAACTTTCATAGAAGAGATGAGCAGAAAGGGGAAAGGATTGAGTTTGTTCTCCTGTTGCTTCCCAGTGATCATGCATCAATTTTTATGGCAAGCTTTGGGATTTTCCCCTGAAAGATATCTCTTTGAATGAAGATTTTGAGGTGGAAAAGGAGAAATTCTGAATCCAAATCAGGAGGATCTCTAGGAAGGCAAAGCTTTTTGTTTTACTTATTTACCAGCTTTGAACAAGGAACACATGCAGGGAACCAGCACCAAAGGCTGCAGGAAGGACGTGGCTTTGTTCAGGCAGTGCTCAGAGCTATCCTTTGACATAGACTTTATACACAGATGTGGAGAAACCATCAGGACCCCCAGCCACTTCTACCCAGCAGTACTGCTGGCTGCATGTGTCATGTTTAGAGATCTTCTTGCAATAGTGAAATTAGCAGGAAGGCACAGAAATACCTTTTAGGATCCCTGTGTGCATGCTTATAGCCCTCCTGCTGCACCTGCCACAAGATTGAGCAAGAGAAGCAGGATCTGGGGTTCCATCAGGAAAGATGGAGTTGAGGATGGCTGTAATGAGGATGAGTTGCCCTGTCTCCTCATTAGGACTCAGGCTGTGTTGAATCCGATGAGGCTTTTTGCCTTCAACCTCTCTGTAGGCAGCAGTTAGCTCTCACTGTCAGTACAGTGGGTTTCCCCTCATGCATTATGCAGCAAGCCTGGCTTTCTCAGTGCCTTTCCAATGCTGCTGAGCTCAGTGCTACTATTATAGCCCTCTGTGTCTAGCTACAAAATTTAATTTATTATAACAGCTAACATCAGCTATGGATCCGTGCTGGTCATCAGAGCCTTCAGCTGAGTCCCTTATGAGCCTCCTGCTTCCTGTGAAGCAAGTGCCTCCCTGCTCTGTTAGCACTAACCATTCCAGTGGTGCCCCCAGGCAGCTCCCTGCCTCTGGAGGGGCTGGCACAGGGGCCAGGCTGGCGGTCACCTCATACCCCTCCTGCTCTCACAGCCTTTGCAACAGGAGAAATCCACACAGCCACACTATTGCACCTACTGACAGATCCCCTGTGTGTGTGTGTGTGTGTTTGTTTTCCACCAGATCTCAGGCAGGTCTCCCCTTTTCTGAAGCTCATCCCTGAAAGATGGGTGATGCCCTGGCATGCTTGGCTCATTGCCATGCACAGCACAGTCCAAGTCTCATTTTCATTCCAGAAACAAAAGGTCTGTCAAGTCGTTTAACTGCAAGAAAACACCAAATAAGAAATAAAGCCCAATTAAGAATAAAGAGAAGGAAGAGGCTCAGTGTAACAGATTGCTTTGATAAGTGGTTTCGTCAGCTCCCTTTGCACGCTGTTGCTATGTGAACCTGCTGCAGGACCAGGGCTGGCTCAGGTGCAGGCAGGACAGGCAGTGTGGCTGGCAGGCTGCTGGCTCCTGGCTCTGGGGGCCATGGAGGAGACGTGGGTGTCCTCTCAGCAGGGGCTGTGCCACCAGCCCTCAGGCAACCCTTTCCAGCTGGTGGTGGGCAGTAGTCAGGCTGTTGCTCTCTGCCATCTCCCTGTTTCACAGGGGCAACCCCACAGTGAGCTGCCGTGGGGTGGGCTCTGAGGCTCTGCCCTGGTAGCAGCAGGACAGCAGATGGAGGAGGCCACTGTCACCATGGCTGGTGACCTTCCTGCAGGCACCCCTAGGCTATTCCCAGGAGCAGTTCCATCCTTGCAGGTTTTTCACAGGCTTTCCCGTGACTTTTCCCTTCCAGAGATGACCACTTGAAACAAGGCTTCTGCTTTCTGATGCATTGAGACTTGGAAATTTGCCACTCATCACAGCTGTGCGTTTGAGCCTGTGTGATTATTTTGGGAAGTGAACCATGGTGATTTGTGTGCATGTGTTTTATTGGTGAGCAGGATGTTCCCTATCTACCTCTCCCTGGCTGTCTGCATTTGCATTGGTTAATAAAATGGGTAATGTTCAATGACTTTCTGATGGGTGAACAAGATTTGGCATCCAGGATGTAGTAGCTTTTCATGAAGGCTAGAATTTCATCCTGGGAGACTGAACCCTCTGTGGCAGCCATACACAATCCATAATAACTGAAGCTTTTAACCCATCTGTAATTGCTTTCATATAGAAAATGATTGCTGTAACTTAACTTCATAATTCTAAATCAGTGGCTCTCGGTAGGAGTTCAGATGCTTTAATTTGCCCTGAATTATCTGTAGAACTCACAGGCAGTTCATCTATGCTCTTTTCTGATTATGTTCCTTGTCACTCTGACCCAAACTTTGTCTATTTAATTTTTGTCTCCTCTGTCTGAAAATAGACCCATTTCCAATGATATCTCACCAGTGGTAACGATTCTGCCTGCTGAACAGAGAGGATGTGCTCTCAAGCTGTCTCTCTTGGAAGCCAGCCCATGCTTTGAACCTGTCACGTGTCACTGACTCGGTTGAAAGGGACCAAACTGTGGTCCCCATCCTGGGTTGAAGGTGTAGGTACTCACCAAAAGGGCATAATGGTGGTGGCCTCTGGGTTGGTTCATGCCATGGTTCCTCTTCTTCATCTGCAAGGTGAAGGGAAGGACATTGTGGCTGTCTCTGTGTGTACCCAACACCTGGGGGTTTCCTGGGTACAATGTTAGATGTACCACGATGGCACCTACTGCACAGATGTGGTGTCAGTCAGGAGGCACCTCCCTAATGAGAACCAAGCTCATGCAGGGTTGTTTGACAGTCCCTAAATGAGCAGAGTGGGCACTCCTCCCCTCATGGCAGCAGCTGGCTTGTGTGATTTTGAATGACAGCAGATGAAGGGATTGCATTATGGCTTGTCTCTAGAACTGTATGTCTGTGTCAGCTCTTTGCTAAATCAATAAACAGGATGTGGAAGGAAAAACATTTTAAGCTTCTTATGTCTTTATGCATCAAACTGATTGGGTAATGAGAAGGTTAGATGGTAGCAAGAATCTCATTGTGCCTGGTTGATGAAATTTTTGTCAAATCACAGGTAAGGGCTGGGTCTTGGAAGATGCTGGCAGGTTCCTCGACCAGAGAAGAAGGCAATCATGTGGAATCCTTTTCAGTGGTAGTTACTATGCAGTTTGGTTAGAAATCTTCAACCAAGGAGCCTGAGGTACAGCATGAAGAAGTGGAGAAAAATCATGTAGCATGTTCCAACAGACTAACAAATTACTTATGGAAATGCACTTGAGAATATTCCTCAGTAATTGGATTTCAGCTGTTGTTTCAGTGTATGTGCCCCCAGGCTGTAAAGGTAAAAGGACTCAACTGAAATGCTTTGAAATGTTCTCTGGCACCTACCAAATGTGTTTACTATTAAAAAGTGAAATCTGCAAGTCAGAACGCTGCTAAGTGCAGTTTAAAAACAAAATTGCACCCCTGAAGCATAGCTCAGGGTGCTGAAACATCTGGTTTATCCAGACAGTCTCAACCCAGAGACATTCCTGTGACTTGAGTTGAGAAGTCCTGTCTGCTGTCTTCTGCTAGGGTAACACAGACACGTCTGTGTTGTGCACCGGGATGTCGAGCAGGAACCCTGGAACAATGGCTGATTTCAGTTGAGGAGTCCATGTGGCCTGGAGTAGTAGCAACACAGGAGGGTTTACAGGATGAGTTCTTCAAGGTTTGGTACCTCTTGCATCAGCTGGTCCTACCACTGGACCCAAAGCTGCTCTTCACAGGCTGGAAATACATAAAACCTGTTGCTTTTGCAGAGCAGGAGGAGCTGAGGCTCCTTGAAGTACCTGCTGTGTTTTTAACACAGAATATATGTGTTCCTGGGAAGCTGACCCTGGATGCTTGGCACCTTTTTTTTTTTTTTCCAAATGTAGTGACATCTCTGGTCATGACCTTGATTCTGGAACCATGGATGGAATAGGGAGGAATAAGCTGTCAATGCAAATCGTATGGTGGCCACTGAGTTTGACATGGTAAAGGGGGGCGATTTGAGGTGGCAACAAGTTGGATATAATTGAGTCTGGATGCTGAGAAAGTGTCCATGGGACAATTTGAGAGCAGAAGGGAAACAAAGCCTTTTTCCTTAGCCGTGTGTATGTCTTGAAGCTGAAGCTATGTTGCTTGTTTGTCTATTATAAATCAATATGGTGGTCCCAAGCGTCCAAATTCTGATTATCAGTGGCTGCTCACACTGGGCACGGCTCAGTCCACTTCAGTGGAGTTGTATCCTGAGGTGAACGGGACTAGTCTTGCACCCCAAAAACTCTATGTACAGTTCCAAACCTAACTGTGAATTTAAGACATTCTATCCTGAAAGGATGCTGACATGGATAATGGGAGGGTTACTTTGTGGACTTTTCTTCAGAGGTTACCTTCCACTTGTTTTACACAGGATGACATTTCTAAAATTCTATAGAACAATAAAAAACAAACATCACTAACATGTGACAAGTAGGAGTTTGTGTGTGTGGTTTTTTTGTTTAGTTTTTTTTTTTTTTTAAATTTGAGTTTTGAGTGTAAAACAAAAGTTACCATGTGTATGTTACCCCTGTCAAAGAGCAGGGCAAGAGGATTATTTTTGTTTCTCTATTAGAATAGCATTTAGACAGGTTACTTTCAGGGCTGGGTTGGTGTGGCAGAGGTGACTGAGAATCACCCTCTTTCCCCCCAGCTTTACTTTTTGGCTGAAGAGAGAGCCAGCCACTGAGACCTGCATGCCTCCATCTGAACCTGTCACATCTCTCTGCCCTTTGGAAGGAGCTAAAAGCAAACCTGGCCCTGGCAAATGCCCTGGTTCGCTTTGCGGGAGCTACGTGGAGGGAAATAAATCTGCTCTGCCGACTGAGACAACTAGTTCTGTGGGTTTATAAATGCTCCAATTGAGTGTTTTGACACGGCAGTCAGATATAGTTAATCTTTCCTTTGACCTCCCGATAGCGGCGCGCGGGCTGAAACCGCTAGTTAAGCACGTCCGTCTCCTGTTGTAGCGTTCGCGCTCCAGCGCGTCGCCTAATCAAGTGTAATATATCTCTGGGTAAAACACACACAGAGCTTTTCACAGCTATTTAAACAAAAAACAGACCTCGGTGCATTAGTTACATGCACAAGGCACACAGAATCGCTGTTCCTGTGGTTAAGAAGTTGGATGGGCTGGGTTTGCTGTGGGGAGGAGGTGTGGGAAATGTTGGCTTCTCTCTGCCTGATTATGAAAAATACCATCCCAGAGGATGTGCATCCTGGTGGGTGGGTGAGTTTGTGCCTGTAGTCCTGGGTGGTGATTTTAGGATGGGTGGCTTCAGGCGATATCATGGGGATCTTGAACAGAGGCTGCTCATGTTATCTTGTCTCCATGTCTGATAATGGTCTTTCCTATAGTAAAGGGCATCTCAGGAGAGAGGCAGCTTTGGGCAGGACAGTAAGCTGCCAGGATTAGAGGTGTAGTGTTAATTTGAATTGCTGGGCTTTTCTGTTTGGCAGCACGGCTGTGTTTGTAAAACATTCTGCCCACAGAGGCTTGGGGTTGGCTCCAGTATCTCGGAGCAGTCTTTCTATGCAAGCCTAGTAAGACCCATTTGCTTTTCTTGGACTTATTCATCCCAGCTTTTCTCAGAAGAAGCTGGGGATATTTTGACAAGAGGTGTATTAAAAGATGCTCTATTTTAAAAAGCATGTAATGAGGCAACAGCAGAAGATACCTGTGTGCAGAGACCACAAAGGTGAGGCAGGCAAACCACAGGAGCTCTGAACTCAGGTGGCTGGGTGAGCTATTAGATGGAGGGAGGGAGGTGATAAGGAGGTCACTGAAGGGAATGGTCTTTTGTCTTAAGCTGGTGCAGATGGCTTTGATGGGACAGGTTATTCAGAAAGGTGAGACCAGGTGCCAGAGAAACTGGTTCCAGAGTATCCATGGGACATCACAGGGCAGCTCATAAGACAACCAGGAAAAAAAAAATACAGGAATTGAAAAAAGAAAATAAGAGAAGAAAAAAACCCCATGTTTCACCATTGATCCAAATATCGGTTAGGTCTGCTAGACAGTTGTGCCAACAATGCACAAGGTAGTCTGACTTCTGAGGAGCTCAGTGATTTTTTTTTTTTTTTTTTTTTTTTAAAGGCTGAGAAATACTGGACTGGATGACTTCCTGATACTAAATCAAGCTTTGTTTTCCTATGATACTTTGATAGTTTTCCCCCAAAGGACCCCAGGTGCTTTCTCCTGTACTTTTTCTAGCCTCCTGTTTGATCTCCTTAGAATACCAGTGGGGATTTGCTGCTGTGTCTTTATTAAAATTTGACAAAACTTCTGAGAGCTCTTTTACAGAGCAGCTTGTCCTGTTGGATATTGAGACATTACATAGCTTGGGATAAAATATGTCCTAACCCAAAAGTCTGGTATGCTGAAGTACAAGGTTCCTGCAGGCAGTACAATGTAGAATCCCTATATAAATGTCTGTGTGGAAATAAGACTCTTAAATCTCTTTTGAATCCTTGCACTTCCAAGCCCATCACAAAGCCTGGCCATGACCTCTGTGCTCCCTCCCTTCCTCAGGAAACGGAGCTCAGCTCTCCTTTGGGAGACAGAGGTGAGACCTGCCGAGCTGATGTTTATAAAGCTCTTTGAAGGTGAACGTTGGCATGTATCTGCAGCCCCAGCAGCCTGTCTTGTGTGTGCTTATTAACATTCAGGGAGTGCTCAAATAGCAGCTCTGTGGAGGGATGTTAACTGGACTGATAAATCTTGTGTAAAAACAAGACTCCACTGCACCGTTAAGAGCCCCTTCCACCTGGGGACATCAAAGCCCAGCATGAGCATGGCTTGATCCTCCCAGCAGCCAGGGTTCCTTCATGCCAAGGTGCAGAGAGGGCTGGGGGACACCCCTGATTTTGGCAAGAGAAAAGTGGTTCTTGGTATTCTTTAACACCTCTGCATTACAATAGTGACCTGGTCTGAAGCTTTTATAAATAGAAGATAAATATGCTCCTAGGAGCTGACTGGTGCTCCCTGGAAGAGGAAGGTAACCTGCAAATCACTGCAAGCTAGAAAAAAATGTCATAGCACATTTTTAAATTCTGCATCTTCCATACCATGAAAGGTAATTGGGTGCCATTATAAAATCAAATAGTAATGCATATGAAAGCAGTCATGGCAGCACTGGATCCAGGTGTCTGCCATGTGCAGAGTGCTGCAGAATTGCCTCCTGTGCCCTCCTTTAAGGACTGCAATCCCTTCAAAATGTATTTACCTCCATTAAAGCTTTGAATCCAAAGCAGGTTCCTCCTGCTTTGAAGCTGCTATTAAACTTCTTTTCTTGTGGCTTGCAATAAGTTACTACTGTTAAGAGAGATGGAAAATTTCTGCCAAGGAAAAATCACCAGATCAAAGAATAATTTAGGTTGCCAGGGACCTCTGGATGTCTGGCAGTCCAACCTCCTGCTCAAAGCAGGGTTTACCTCAAAGTTAGGTCAGATTGTGAATTAAATGTGATGACACTTATTTATATAGCGATAATCATGTCACACTTAAGCATGTCAGTTTATATTCAGACTGGCTTTTCTGAGTAAAGGGATAACTGGAGAAAATGGACTGGGATTTTTGAGATTGGCATCTAGAAAATCACTAACCATCACCACCTCAGGATATGTTTTCCCAGCCTGGCACAAGCTGGCACCTGAAGGATCCTGTATGGGGCAGGAGCAGCCCAGCTTGGGATGAGTGTCAGATGTGGGCATGGCTGTTGGGAGCCAAGGAGGGTCCTGGGGTCCCCCCCAAGCCCAATCCCTCAGGTACCATATGTTCAGTCCTGCTGGACATACCACCTTCACAAAGCAAAACGTGCCCTGAAACCTACCCACAGCAACCTCAGCACAACTCTTGCAGCTCTGCTGTGTCCGCTATCCCTGCTGCTCTTTTCTCCCGGTCATCCAGAAGGAGCTGGAGGAAGAACAGAAATAGGAAAGCTTTAGTTCAGCAATCCATAAATCTTTTCATTCTATGATTATTTATGAACTAGATCACAAGCTTATGACAGTAGCTCTTAAGAAAGAGCTCCTGGCTGCTGAGGAGTTGGCATTGCTGTTGTCCAAGGGCATTAAATATGCATTTGACACAGGTGACTGGTGGTTTCTTCCATTAACTCATGGTTTGCAGCTTTCAGCCAGTACTGCAGGTATTATGCACAAACACGTTAACACTTGGTAATTCTACCCTAGAGGCTTGTTAGGAGTGCATTACCCTCCCTCTGAGATGCAGCAAAGTTCCTCTGTCTTGGTTGGATTTACTTTGCCTGTGGTGCCCATCCTGCACCCAACTCTCCTGCCTTGCTTATTTGAAAGCTCTTTCCTCCAAACTGTATTTAGTGCTTGGGGATGGAAACCTCAGTGGTGGGGCAGGATCGATGCAAGTTATTCTTGGCTGCCAAGTACAGCAGCAAAACATGACCCTCCTGCTGCCTTCACTGCTCCTGCTGTCTCGGGAACATTTTTCAAGTATTTTTTGTTGGGCTGATGCCAAAAGAGGCATCCTCATGGCATAACACCCCTCAGCCCTGTGTCTGGAAAGGATGGTCCTGTCCCTGCAGCCCTGCACGCTCGTCCCTTTCTGCTGGGTGAGGGTTGAGCAGCAGCAGCAGCACCGGCCCAGTGTGAAGGTGGGAGGGGCTGATTTTTAAAGTTGCTGCAGGATCCCATGCAGCTCTCAGAAAGGTTTGGCACTGCCACTTCTCAGTGTCACTTGACAGTTAAAGAAAATGCAAGTGGTGCAGCAAGGAACAGAATAATTAGATGTGACAACAGCACTGGGAAACAACATCAATTTAGAGTAATCTACTTGGGGAGGGAAAATATTATTTCCATTGTTTGCTGCTTCTTTCTCTTTAAAACCAAACATGGATTTCCAGCTCTGGTGTGGGAGTAGACATACTTCTTGTGTCTAATAATGGTTTTGATAAGAGTATTTTAGGTACCACTACTGTGGAACTTGTCACTTAGTATGAACTGAGGAAAAGTTGCTGGATTTCTTGAGTATTTGAGAATCCTGTGCAAAATTTCCTCCTTAACCTGGAAAGTTAGTTCTTAGTTATAGATTATATAAAAACCTGATTGTTATTTTTGTGGGTTTCATAAATCCAGAACTTTTCATGCTCCAGTTATCCACGTTTGAGGTGTGAAAGCTCCACAGCTTTGTACTATTTGTCAAAGGTGGGAAACCCAGTTCCTGAACTTCTGGATGTCTGTACCTGAGTCACCATGCCTGTATGAATAGACTCAGATGTCACAGTTGTAGCATTTCCATGCATTTCTTGGGGATGAACGATGAACAAATGATGGATTAGGCAAATTAATCTATGGTTTGTCAGGCGTACATTACATAAAGTTCAATTTGAGTTGATGGATTTATTATTTATTATTTATTATTTGCTGTGAGTCAGTAAATGGTTCTTCCTAACATTATGATGTATGATAGCAGCCCATGGCTGAGCTGCTGTATATAAAGGTCATCGTTTCTGTAATTAACCCCATTTTTCATGGTCTTTTAATGCCAATACATTAATTTGCATTGGTCTGGATTCTGGCAAAGAACTGCACTCTTTTGGGTTAGTTTTTCTTATGCCAAAGAGATCCCAACATGGGACTGTGACTGCAGGTTTTTGGGGTACAAACACATTCTTCAGCAGATTGCCTGTAGCTGAGTTCTTCTGGCCCAGGAATATTTTCAGGGAGCAGGCTCTTGGAGGGAAGATGACTGAGCTGCCCCAGCGGGGAGCTACTCCTGTTGTGCCTATTCCTGAATAGTCTTAGTGAGCAGAAAAAAATGCTCTTTTCCTCTCCTCTTGGTGCAGGAATTGAGGCCTCCCTTCCCTATAGGGCTGAGGCTGCATTGCTGCTCGTGTGCAGCCCCATCTTCCCCTCTGCCTGTGAGCACAGTGGAACAGCAGGGTCCTGCCTGCCCCCTGGTCCTGCTCAGGCAGCAACAGGTTTTGTGCTGAATTTCCCCTTTGTGGCTTAAATCAGAACCTGAAGGCTGGCAGAGTGCCCTGCTTAACGATACCAAGGGCTAATCATTTACAGCAGAATGCAAAGGAAAAGAAGTGTGGTTTTAATCTTTACAAACGTACTGAGATAAGCCAGGAGACAGACTTATCTTTTGTATTACAAGAAATGGAGGAAAAAATCCCCACCAAAGAACATTGCTGTACCGTCCTTGGCCTTTTCTTCAGCCTTTGTCTTTCTCTCTGTATCTTGTGCTGTTGAATTAATGGGATATGAACTCTGAATACTTAAGTGATCTATTCATTTTAATTAGCTTCCTAATAGCTTCTGGACAGTGATCGAACATAATGTCAGGGACTATGCTGTTTACCAGCAGGGTGCTGGTGAGATGCCTGCTGGTGTGTGGGTTCCTGCCCTGCTGTGGCTGCTGAGCAGCCCCCGGGATTAGAGAGTTTTGGACAGGTTACACCAAGGGAGGGTGTGAATGTGAGGGGGTGGAAGAACACAGCTGTGTGTTTTGGTGGCTGTGAGTGCCTCCTCTGTGGAGGCTTCGTTTCCCCAGCATGGGTGGGATATCTGGTCTGCCTGGAGGTGAGCAGCCCTTGTGCAAGCTCAGCTCTTGTTGGTGGGATGGTCTCGGTGCCAGAATCGGCTCATTCGTGCAGAGGCTGCTGGTGCTCCTCGCCCCCCTGTCACTGCTCCGGGGAGAGGAACCACCTCCTGCTGCAGCCTCCAAGCTACCCACAGGGGAAGTGTTCCCACCAGATGGGCCTGTCTGGATTCTGACTGCATCCTCAGCAGGAAGCATAAGGCAGGAGGCTGGGGATGCGGAGGTGAGGAAACCAGCAACGCGCCTCGCCTGGCGCTGGGCGCGCTCGGAGCTGTGAATGGGAGAGGAGTCGGGAGCTCTGGAGCAGCCAAGACTGGGGGCAGAGAAATTTCCACCGTTCCAGTTTACTGAAGCTGTGAAAGATGTGATAGATGAATCACTTTTGCAGCAACCTTCCCTGCCACCAGCTTTGCTGAGATGTTAAGCTTTGCTGTACGCAGTGTGTACTTGAGGAAAAGATGGAAGGGATGTTCTCTGAATCGAGGGAGAGTCTGACGCACAGAGACATTTTCAGGAGAATCATTTACATATGTATTCCCTTTCTAAAAATATCAGTCACAGAATTGCCTCTATTTTTGAGTGCAAGGCTCTGTAGGCTGGTAGGTGGAGAGAACTGGGAATCTGCACTTGCACGGATCCAAATACCAAAGGTCTGTGGGGGTCGCAGCATGGGGTGCCTTGTGCTTTGCTCTGAAGGCAGAGCTTGGAGACAGCTAAACCCCAGGTTGGGGATTAAAAAAAGAGTATATTCAGCCTGACAGTGCCTCAGAATGCCATCCACTTGTGGTGGTCTGATGGGAAAGGATGGAAGTCGGTCTTTGTCTCTTCCTTTCTGGAGAAGGCAGCACAGCTGAACAGAGGGCAGTGAGCTGCCCTGGAAGGAGTGAAGAAATATGTAGGAATATTTCATTTCCTTGGGCAGTCGCTAAGTGAGCTGGTAAGAAACTGTGTTACACATCTTGGTGATTTCCCTGGAGGTCAGTGGGTAGATGTGGTCAGCTAAAGAGCCTTTCCCGTTACAGTTGCCCATGCATCACACTGTCCCTACATCTGCTCATGCTGGAGCCCTGTGGCCCTAGCCCCATGCTGAGGGAGAGGAGGGATGCTGAGAAGTTTCTCCTGTGCTGCCTCCTGGCACTGAGAGAGGAAAGTTTTCAGATGCTTTTGACATTGTCCCGCTTGGCTCTGACAAAGTCAAAGGTGCGTCTGGGTCTGCACTGAATTCAGCCTACAGTTTGTAAATACTGGAGTTTCATCTCAGGAGGGTTGGAGCAAACCCTGTTTCTTTGTTTGAAGTGGTTCTTTCTTATGCCCTTTTTGTGTGTTGGGGGACCCCAACCAAAGTGTGGTCCTCGAGTCGAAGTGGACAAGACTATCCTTAGTGTCCATCCTGGGGACCAGGTGGGAGTGCAGGATAAGAACCCCCCCCCCTTCTGAGGTGCTTAAGGCAGAACTTGTGTCTTGACTTCATAATAAATTGAGTAATTCAATAGAAATACACATTTGTCTTGAACTTCTGTCATGTAACATCCTACAGAAACAAGGCAGGGGGAGTGCTTTGAGGTCACTCCAGCAGTCTTATCCGTCCTCGGGTCTCCCATCTGGGATTTACCTTAACCTTTGCTTTGGGCCTGTCAGGGACTGATGAGAAAAGAAAGGCAGGGAGTGGGGAAAGGTACAAACTGGCCATTAATAAATGTAAGCTGGAAATAAAACAGATATTGCTATCGCCAGAGGGGTGAGGTTATGAAACAGTTGTGCAGCAACAGTGTGTTTGAGGGTATTTCTGGAGCCTGTGAGGTTTTATGATGATAAATTTATGAAGGGGATTGTACAGCCTGGACTTATTTGTTAGCAGGGACCGGTGTCTGTAGACCCACTGCTGGGAATTTTGCAGAGCAAGAGCTACACTGATCTACAGATCATCTGTGAAGATGTTGCCCAGCACGGTTACACTGAGAGTTACAATGACTGAGCTGAACCAGGGCAGGAGCTCTCCAGTGGTGCTGTGGCAGCCTCCTCCAAATGGGTACACAGGGCTCTGACTAATGGGCAGAGAGGAAAACATGCAGGGCTGCAGCTGAAACCTCGGGGAAAATTTGTAGGTTTTTTTTCTGTTTTCTCTGTTGGTTTTGTTAGTACGCTCAGGAAGTCCGATTAACGCCCACTCACTCCAGTAAGACACATCATTTTGCACCTTATTGTGTCTTCTATGAAAAGCTGGTACTGAGGAAGCAGTCTTGTGCTTCTTTGAAATCAACTGTCAGGAAAAAAAAACACATCACCTCAAACAAACAAACAAGCACACAATCCCCGAGCATGCTGGAGATTGATTTGTAGCACTTTTCTCCCCCACCTTATCTGCTCAGAAATGTTTTGGCAAGCCATAAAAAATCAGAGCCCTTTGCTGTCAAATGCAATCTACTTCCAAGGGAGCTACATTAAGGGATCCGGGTGGGTGTCTGGGTTCTGCCAAGGAACTGTGCAATTCCCATTGAAGGGATGCTCATCCAGAAGAGGAAAGGCAGCTGGGAGATATTTTTGCAGCCTGTGAACGAGGACAGAAGAAGAGCAGTGAGAGTCAACCATGAGGGCTGCAAAGCAAGCAAAGGGAAGGAGAGGCCACACCAAATGTAGTACAATTGGACAACAACCTGCCTACTCGTTCATATCTAGTATTTTTCTAAGTGTTGCAGTTTTTCTGCATCCCGTTAAGCTTTTTGATTTGTTTCCATCTGTTCGATATAGATCACTTCTGCAGTTTACTTAAAACACAAATACCCTTTATGAATCTCTACAGATGGTTTTCAAAGACTTATAGAAAGACAAAGATAAGATCAAGAAAATCTTGAGTGTTCGCCTCGGGGGAAAAAAATGGGACAGTCGCTTTGCCTTGCAGCTGCAAGCCACGTCAAATCAGACACTTTGATATGTTTCATTTTCTGTCTGAAGTCGACATCTGAAAGGCAGGCTGGCTTATTTCAGTCAATGTGCAATTTCTGTTAGTCGGGGCTCTTTCTCAGCGTCTAAAAAAGATGCTCATTTGCATCCTAGAACAAAGACAGCACTTTTCCCCCTCTATGCGTCTTTGCCAAAAACTAATCATGCTGCAGAGTGTGTGTGTGTGTGTGTGTGTGTGTAGGGAGGGGGCTGTTTTTTTGAGCAGTTCTTTCCTGCTGCGTTGGCCTGAGCTGGAGCAGGGATGGCTGCTTGTCCTCTCCATAGTGGCCTCAGCTGAGGTGAAGTTGGGTTTGCACTGATGTTGGAGTCTTGGCAGCTGAAGCAGAACCTCCTAATCAGGGTCTGGTTGTGCAGGGGCAGTTGGCAGGCTGTGGTGCTGCCGTGATACTCCCCTACAGCCGTGGGCTGGGTGAGTGGGGTCAGCGTGCATCCCCACGCTGAGGCCCTGCCTCCAGGACCCCTGGGCTGGGATGTAAAACCCTAAGAGCAGTGAGCAATGCAAGGTGAAGAGGAACACAACCACTGGAGGACCATGTACTGCTTGGAGAGTTTCACTTGCTCTTTGCATTACCTTCTCCCTTAGCCTGGGACTGTGGCTGGTATAAACGACATTAACTCTGTGGGAGATGCTAAAGCCTGTCTCTATGTAATGCCTTGCTTGTCTATTAAAAAAAAAACAAAATCCAGTAATTTCTCAGAGAAACCACATGAAGTAGGGTAACTGCTAAATATCTGCTGCTCTTCATCTGCATTAGGCTCCTCACTTGGGAGTGAGTGGGAACAAGCACTTGTCTTTTCTTTTTCGGGCTCATCTCGAAGGCATTGGAGATCAAAAGGACTCGCCTCCAGGGCTTTAATGGATACTGATGGGGGCTCTTGAAGATTCGCCTCAGGCAGAATAAAAAATCTGTGCAGAAAATTAAGTATTTGTATTGCAGATATGGAACCGGCAGAAAAGGGAACGTGTCCACCTTAAATGTACAGCGTTACTAATAGCTGATTGAAAAAAATCCAAAGCACTAACTTGTAGGAGTCATGCACGTTAGCACTGGGCTTTATGTGCAAAGACAAGGTGTGTATTGTTTGCCCAATTAAAAAGATAAAACCCGTAGACCACAGTCAGCGAAATGAGCTGTGAAATGAGCGATGACTCGCTGAACAGGCAGGTGCAGGCACAAAAGCATATGCAAACTGCTCTACTTATCTAAAGACAGGTTTATTGCCCGGTCATCAATTTACACTGAGGTTGCTTCGGGAATTCCTGGCTTGCCTTTGTGCTGTGCTCTCAGATAAGCTGTAAAAGGAGCAGCATCCCCCCTGGTTTTCTTGCTTTTTGGAGCGGGAATGGTTTTCCAGGGTGCAGAGAAGGTAAGAGGTTAAGTGGAAAAGCCAGGGTTTGTCCAGGGAGGAGCTGGCTGGGAGCACCATCCTGGCACTGGTCACAGTGCCCCGTTTAGGGCTGGTTCAGCAGTGGTTGTGCTGCTCAGGAGGTTCTTCCCCGGAGTGTGTCCTCCTCATAAAGAACTGCATCCAGCCCTGAAATGAGGGGATGTGAAACAAATGCCTTGTACGAGGCTTGCTCCCAGGCATAAGGAGCTCAATTAGGGAGGGATGGATGAGCAGTTCAGCTTGTTTGTCTGGACCCCAGAAGAGAGATTTTGCAGTGAAATGTGTAAAAATTATAGATTCCTGTACTTACCCAACCTGCTTTCTGTAAAAATGAGTGCTTGGAACAACTGAGAGATGAAGTTTGCAAACATGGTACTGAACCTGGATTTGGGGCACCTGTAGTCACCTTGAGCTTTGTCAGCGTTTCTCTGCAGGGAGCTGCTCAGCACAGTTTTTGTCTGGGGCTGTGAGTCCTGGAGAGGGGCCATCCCCAGCACGTGCTGCACCAGCAACAGGCAGCATGAACTAAAATACTAATTTTTTTTAAACCATGATACGATGGATATACCAGCAGGTTGTACAAATAAGGGCATATATGCAGTGTTGCTTGGTGTGATGATGTTAAAAACCATTTTGCAGAATGTCCTTGCACACTGAATTTGCAAATGAAGCAGGCTTCCTCCTTCCAGCTTTCCTCAGAAGTCCAAGAGTCTATCCTTCCTGCAAGAGTTTTACAACCATATAATCAAGTCTTTTCGAATGCACACGTGTGTCTTAGGATTTAGGATTTGCCTCAAACAGATGATTGTTTAGAAATCTGTGTTTCTAGAGATGAAATCCTCTTATGGACTTGGCTGTGAGACTTCAACAGAAGACAAATTTGGGTTAATTACTCAACACTTTAAACCTGAAAATGGTAACCATGTTAGATTGTTTTGCATCCAGAGGTGCAGAGACTGTGAACCAAATAATTGTTGGAAAATTTCAAACTGCTTGAATTGAGCATGTAATCCACAATGAATAACCTCACCTGACGAAACTTTGCAAGAAATAACTACAGCTTGATTGTTAGCTGCTGAATTTGCTGCTCCTGATCTCGAGTAATAGAGACACATGCTTTTTAACTGAGAGGGTCAGGAAATCTGAAGTTCATAAAGCAAACACATCTGGCAGTTGTGCTTGTGATGGATTTCACACTCCAGCCCAGCTCTCTGACATTTGTCTCCAAAGAACATTCATTTCAAAAGCAAGGGTGAGAGCATGGCTGAGACAAATTGGTTATCAAATTAGACTGATTATGGATTTTTTCCTTTTTTGTAAGACCCATTCTGTGAAATTTCCTTTTCTCACTCATCAGAGTGTCTCATACTAAAGCTTCAGATCTAAGCCCTGCCAAACCTCTGCCTTTTTTTTCAGGTTCTGGCCCATTTAGATCAGTTTAAAAGGGACTGTGGTTACCTCCTAAACAGACCCTCACCAAACATGAAGCAGCAGAGCTGCTGGAAGCAATGGTGCTGCTGAAATAGAGAAGGAAACAGCTGTAAAGAAAGAAGGATAATGAGCTGAGTTGACATTTCAGTGTTTATGTCCTTTGGCTTCCTGAACAAAGTCTTATCATATGGCAAAGAGAGAGAAAGGACTTGTGGACACTGCCTGTAAAGCTTCTCAACTGATGTGGATCAAATAGGAGTCTTTTTAAGTAGATGAGTGTGTGCCTGTGTGCATGATGCAGGGGAGGTCTCTAGAGACTGATACAATAGAAAAGGGGGGAAATATAAGTTTTTCCTGATCAAGTCAATACAAACATTTAGATGCTGCATGATAGAAAGTGTTGCCATTGCCCTGTAAAGGATCTTGTAACATTCACCTACCTGCTCTGTTACCCCAAGGTGATGGCTGCTCCTGCACTGCAGAGCCAGGTCAGTGAGGACTTGCTTCAGGACATACATGAGGACATGCTCCAACATGGCTTTGATGCTGCATATAAGTCCTTTTTTGGGAACTGAGGAAAGACGAAGAAGAGACAAGACAAGGGACTGAGCATGATAGGGCCCTGTGGTGACATAAAATCTTACAACTGTCCAGTCTGGGAACTGTCACTGGCATAACACACACCCATAGGTACATGAATAGCACTGACCTTGTACTTTCAGTGCTTGTATTTGTTAATTATTATATATATATATGTATTTATTCTATCCATGGTCAAGAGTCTGGTAGGTCAAAACTGCCTTGAAAATAAGAAAATCAAAGCCCTTGACTTTATTCTTGACTTTGCATGTACTTGCCCGTAGCCATCCACTGTTCTATATTCTTTGAAAGAGTTCTGGGCCATAGTTGTTGCTCATTCCTGGCCACTGCAGGTTTGTGATGAAGCTGAGTTACAGCTGTGGCTGCAAAATACTGTGTGGTGTGCAGAGCATGGGGATGTGGTTCTCATAATGAATTCAATTAAACTGCTTGTTAAAATGCAGGGTGTGCAGCACTGCTCCTCCCACCCTGCAGTGCTTCCAGCAGCTGTGTGCCCTTGTCTCCCTGCCCTTCACCTTGGAGGGTTGCTCCACCTTCTCTTTGGTTGTCTCCAACTGATGCCAGCTCTTGGTTCGCTGCAGTTCAGGTGTTGCAGAATGGGAGGGAAAAGATGGTACCTGGTATCATGCAGATGTGGGGAGGCAGAGCAGGGCATGGATCCAGGTTTGGATGGGTGGAGATGACCTTGTGTGATGGAGAGGATATTTATGTTCTCAGAAAAGACAAATGAAGAGACGGACAGGAAGGATTTGGGGGCAGACAAAAGATGTGTCAGCAAGTGTTAACTGATGACCAGACACTCACAAGGGAGACAATTTGTGAGTGGAGATTTTTATTTTTTGCCTTTCTATTCCTGACCTTTGCTCTAGGGGACTGAATGGTGCAGTCATCAGCTCATCCCTCCACATGCAAGAATGCATTTTTCAAAATCTATCCTCAGCTTTTAGGACCTCTGGGGAGTCCTCACAGCAGCGTTTGAGACAAATCCCTCATGCATAAAGTAACCAGGTTCTTCAACTCACCTTTTAGGAACTGCCTGTCAGCTCCCTGCAGAGCCGGATGCCTGGCCTAGGAGCTGTGCCTTGGGAGGGAGTGTGAGCACAGTGATAACAAAACTGTGCTGTGATCACCCTCTTCTCCTTTGTGATACAGGAAAGCATTTGCTTACCTGGTAAAGAGAGAGACTCACAGGCTGCAGGGAAAAAATATATATGAAATTGAGTCCCACTGCTGTAGAGAAAACAGACCAGAGTTTTGCTTTGATGAATAAGAAACTGGTCAACTAAAAAATGGTCCTTGGGATACACATTCTCTATGTCTAGGGAATGGGGAATGTGTGGCATGTGTATTTGTTTTTAAGAAAGTAATAAAGTACCTTGAAAGAAAGGCTTTAAAAGGTTCCAACAATCCCCCAGCTGTTTGCAATTTTCCTCAACTACTAGAAGTAAAATGTTAGTTGCATAGATGCTGGTGTAAGGAACTAGCTCCTTCAAATATCCTTCTGCACCTCAATGTTGGCTTATTCATCTGCCATCTTCAGCCAGGAAATCTTTAACTTGAAAGATCGTTTCACTGTCTGTTACAAAACACCTGAACAGCTTTTCACAGCATACGTAGTTTCCTCTCCCACAGGTGATCTCAGGCATTATTCCCTGTGCCCAGATTTTTCTGGAGTTTTGGCTCTAACTGAAGTTCCTGAGTGACTTGTTGCAGGTCACTTGATGTCTGTCTTGGAAGTATTTTGTTAAGTTGCAGCTGAATGAAAGTTTGCCACGTTCAAAGAATTAACTTCAGATGACTCAGTGGAAGAGCTCAGACTCACAGTTGTTATTTTGCTCCAGCAGTTTGTTTTATTGCAAACTCTTGAAAAAATTCTTATCCCTAGGAAACACCTCCACTGGGTTAGGCAGTGACTGAGCCTCATCCCAGCTGTATAAAGCAAGGCTGCGCTTGCTTGCAAGGCTGGAGTGTGAACTACCTGGCCCAAGAAGCCCCCTGCCTGGACCTGGGAACCCCTTATCTGGCTCTGGCAGGCCCTGGGAGCCTTCTGCTTGCTCCAGCAGGCCCTGGCAGGCATGGCACAGCTGTGTGCCCTGGGTGAAGGCAGCCAGGTTCAGCTGGAAGTGAATGGCTCCATCAACCCCAGACAGGAACTGCAGGAGCTGGGCAGGGCCCTTAGGCTGGGGTGACCCCTCTGGCAGGTTTTCCAGTTCATAGTGTAATAACAGCCCAGTTGCATGAGACGCGGTCTCCTGCACTCTGGTAGGAAATGAGCAGAATTGTTTTTTTCCAAAAGTTTTTAAGGTGGCTGGACTTGCCAAACCCTCCTTGTTACAAACCAAAGTTTTTTGGGGAAGTCTGGACTGTGGATAGCAAAGCTGCTTGTGGTGACCCTTCTCTTTGCTGTGTCACTTCACCAGCCTGCTGACCTGGAGAGTTTTGTCCAGTGTGATGGTGTTCTAGCAACATCTCTCCCATGAAAGCCATGACTGACTAGAGGAGCACGTCTCTGCCACAACCCTGGTTCTGCACATGCTCTTAAGGATTTCTATCCTAAGCCTTTACATGTGAATAACCATCATGAAAATAGTTGTACATGAGCATTTCTCCATTCAACAAATTCATTTTTCCCCTGTCTCAATCACAGAGGGGAAAAAATTGTCTGAGCTTCAGCTGTGAAGGCTGTAAAACTGGCATTATATTTCCTAAAACAAGTGGTGCAAACTGGAGCCATGCATAATGCTGAGTGGGCAGCTCTGCAGCTAAGGTGCAATAGATTATCTAGAGCTTGAGCGTTGAAGACCATCAGTCATGTGGTTTCCAAGAAACTGAAAGAGTAGTCTGAGAAATTATTTGCAGAGAAAAACTCCGTGACAACGTCGGGAAAACTAGCACATTTAAACTGAGATCTGTTAACTAACAGCCTGGGCAGCACACTTTGCAAACACACTTCTTCTTTTCTTTCCCTAGGTAAACAACCCCTGTGGTTTATCTAAATTCCTGTCCTGCCTCCAAAGTTAGTTTCTTTGAAGGATAATGAATGAGAAACAAGTTAAGACCTGATGTAAGTGACTGTCTTACAGGATCCCCAAGGGTCTAGGGCCATTTAGAGCTCCCATCCCTGCTCTCACTGAGGCAGGCTGCTCAGCAGAGCAGGAGAAAGGCTTTTTACCTAACAATTAATTTGCATGACAAGACGTGGTGAAAAGAAAAAAGCAGCAGAAGAAAGGAGCTTCCTTTGTTGCTTGTTTATTCTTGAAACATGCTCTGTACACCTGACATGTTTGCTGGCTTCATTCTGGATCTAATGCAAGAAATTGGCACAGTCTTACTACTGTGGTTAATTTTAAATGCAACAAGATCACGCTCTGGTACTTGACACATCTCTAAGAGCAACATCATGACACTGTTGACACTGAATGTTCACTAATGGCACCTGCTGCCAAACTCAAATGTAAAATGAGTGGGATAACAACAGCAGCATTTAAAAAACTTCATTCAAGGGAGCATTTAAAATTTTATCAGGTCTAACTGGCACGGTAGATTTGTAAGTGTGGAGAATATCCAGTTTCCATTGCTTACTCACAAGCTTCAATGTTCAAGCCAGTTCAATCCCCAGTGGCAGGGACAGCCAGAGTTAGAGCAGCCCAGTGCATGGGCAAACAGGGATCGTGGTGCCTGGCTGGATTCATTCAAGGATCTAGCTCCTGTTTGTTTTTTCTCTTCTAAGCTAAAGCTTGGTTATTGGGTAATTAATTGTCTAAAAACAGTTATGTAGATACTTTAGAATATGTTGCTTTAGCTTTTCAGTCAATAAAATAAAATATAATAGCATAAAATGAAAATCAAAGTTCTATAAATAAATCTGACTGATTTAATCATTAGCTAATGATTTGTTTGTGAGGATGTCAGCAGAAAATAATTACTCCTTTCTGTGCTATTGCTGTGAACGTTTCTAAGTGTTGATGCAGTTATATTGGTTTAAATGTACTCCACAAACACAGCTATAGTATAAACACTTTATACAAATAGAAGTTCATTCACAGTTTTGCTAACACAGGCTAAGTTCCTAAAAAGCATTCTTATTTAAATATTTATTCAAAAATTCATTGGATTTAAAAATGCACACTTAGTTCTGACACTAGAAGTCACTCATTTAAAGCAGCAGGACCAGGTATGAGCAGGGATCCTGTTTTTGGAGATGGTGGCAACAGGATCAGAGGAAAAGGTTTTCTTTTTGTACTGACATTTAAAATCCTACTCTCTCCCAGGAGGAAATAACTGTAGAAGTAATCAACATGTTTCGAGTCCCAGTGGGTTTCCAATATCTGTATATCAGTGACATTTGAAATTTAAACAGGCTGAATGTTTAAATTTTTATTTGGGGGAAGGTTATGGTTTTAAATTATTTTCAAGTGATTCTACTCACAGAAATGGGGTTTGCAGGACTTCAAGTAGTCATTTGGGGCCAAAGGATAAGAAAGGAGGAAGAAAATATTGTATTCTCTTTGTATGACTTGCAGTGAAAGTCCTGAGTGGGGCTTTTCTGTGCAACCTCAATTCAGTGATGATGATGATGATAAGTTCCTCCAGTTGTTAAGTACAGCTAATAAAGTTGAAAAACACCTTTTGAAAAATGATTAGGTAGATAATAAAGTATGTCAACTTGAAAATATGCATTCTTCATGTGATGACTGGAGATAGTTTATCATTTTATGAGTGACACATCCATTTATAAATATTTATTCTCTCCAGTGGTACTGATAAATCTTTTGAGCCTATAAGCCCACTGATACATGCACAGTATTATCATTTATCTTTCCAATGCATTTTATTTATTATTGACTAATTGCCTGCCAGATTGTAAATATGATAGGGGTGGCATTGTGCTTTGATTAACTGTATGTTAAAGTACCCAGAGGAGTTTAGATCTAGCTCTGAGCAAAGACATCCAAGGCAATAAATTGTATATTTTGAAATCAGCTATGCAGTATGGAGCTGCAGCACTAGTTAAACAAGCTGAGCAGAGGCATTTTCCAGTGCAGTTTATTTTGATTAATGGGTTCCCAAAAGCCTCTTGCTGCTGTTTACAATGGATTTGCTGTAATATTTACAATAAACTGGGGTTAGTCAAGAGAGTTTTAATGTACTTCGGCAGGTTACTTGCACTTCACAAACTTGGGGCAAGAAGTACAGTGCAAAGTCAAACCAGTAAGTGCTTTGTCCTTTTGGGCACATGTGTGGTTTTTTATTTGATTCTCTCTCCCCATTTGACTCCCTTCTCAGACACTTTCTTAACCAAATGTTTAGAACTGGCTTAACACATCTTGAACCATCTATGTGATGGCTGGAGATAATTTATCACATTAGAGCTGACACACCATTTATAAATATTTATTCTCTGTGTGGCACTGATAAATGGGCTGAGCAGTCGGGGCACGGGCGAAGCCTGGTGGCAACGTTCCCCTGCTCCTTGTCTTCCTCAGGCAGGAGTGGGTCTGGCCCTGTGTGCTCCTGGACAGGCTGGGGACACAATCACAGCAACATCTCTTGACTAACTCCATCAAAATACTTTGTGTCAGGACCTTGTTAACCACCTGTTCTCAAACATCCTGGGTGATGAAATTCAACATTTTCTGTGGCACAAAAGCTGTAGCAGAGGAAGGTTTTCAAGCAGCTTTTGACACGCACCACAAGCACATAAGCTTGTTCACATCTTCATTTTTGTATTTTGGAACTAAAAAGAACAAATGTTCTTGTCCTGCCCAAAGAAAAAAATCCTCTGTGGAAGCTGCTTGCCTGAAACAGGGCACAAGATGGGTGATGTGTTAACTGGCAGCTACGTTTTGCCCTGCCTTTGCCTGCAAGGAGCTCCCAGCCCCTCAGCTTTCTCCCTCTTTTATGAAAATTGAACTAGTTTGTCAGGCCATATTTATACACCACGTAATTTGACAGGAATTCTATGGTAATTAGCACCCACTAATCACTGTCAGTAATGTTAGTTAGCTAATTGTACCTTGGGCATTAAAAACCAAAGCAAACTTGAACCCAGGACGTAATTTTGTTGAAATAGATGAAATAACAAAATGTGTGTGTTCTGCAGGGAGATGTGGCCAGGGAGAGAGTGACATGTGCTGTCATCCTCATCTGAGTCCTGCAGAAACATCTCCTTTGGGGACCTTCTGGGTCTTCTCCAGAGGTCTCGTAACCTGAACTTGTAGGATAGTTTGTAGATGGTGCTTTGCAAACAGGTAGCAGGAGGGTGAACTGGAATCCCCAGGATTAGAGAGCTCCAGAGGCAAAAATGAAAGCAGAAGCCAGGAAAAGATATTGTCCTGCTGGATGAGGCAAGGAAGGAATTTGGCATTTCCAATCAGAAGAAACTATCTTATTCAGATTTTTAAAAAAATGCTCATTTCTTTACATTTAAGGAAAAAGTGAGCGTCATTGTCCAGAGCTGCTGCAGCAGCCTTTCCTCCACAGCTGCAGGACAATCTAGCTCTCTTTGATTTCCATTATGCCTTCCAGTGGATCTGCGATGTAATTAATTAATTGATTTTTGCTGCCAGTCCCCTAATTAACACTAAATAAAAATTCGTGCCAGGGTTAATAGCTTTAAAGGTTGGAGGCAGGAGCTTCTGCTGCTCAGGTCCGTTGTCCATTCTGCAGTGCATTTGGGTTATATTCCCTGTCATGCTTTAAATTCCTAATCAATTGAAAGTTAATTTCATTCTTAACTGAAAGGGAGCAAAAAATGGGTTACTGTTGTGCAACTGGTTTTGTTTTATGGCCTTTACAGGGCTGCTTTCCTAGCACAGTTATAGTACCACTGGGGAGACTGGGGTAGTACAGTAGAAACCTCATCCTGGGGTGTAAAACGATTTCCCAAACCAGTGAGATTTGTACTGTGGAAAGACCTAGACTTGTGTTCCTTACTGGAAAAGCTGTGTTCTTTCTTGCACTGCACAATTACCAAGTGGATCCATTATGTAGTATTTGTACAATGCTTTGAGCATATAAAGTGCTAAGTAATACTATGTGCAGCCTAGTGGAAGTTTACTAATAAAAGGCCAGGTCATTTTTATCCATTATATCTTACTGAACAACGAAGTGGCAACAGATTAGACAGGATTATTGAAAATATTGCTTTATGTGTTGGTAAGATAAATTATTTGAACAATTGTATCCCCTCATGGGAACAGATATGTTGAAATGCCTCTGAGACCTAAACTGAGCCTGGGGAAGGTGGCCAGCCCCTGTACTGCTAGTTAGGGTGTCTGGCTTTTGGTAAGACATTAAAGCCTTGAAAATGTCCCCATAAATTGATATGAAAAAAGTAAAAACGTTCTCTAGTTGGCTTAAAAAAAAAAAGAAAAATAGGAAAGAGATTCTCCTTCTGACTGCTGCTTTCCCAGTCATGTCCTTCTGACTTCTTGGTTGCATGTGGGAGAATTGCTGAAGCTCCTTCTAAAGCATCGTAAGAAGATTTTGAGAACTTACATCATAAACAGTGAAATATGCTCTATTTGACAAAAATGAAGTTTACTAAAGATGTCTACAGAGTGGCTATGAGACATTGCCTGCATTATTTCCAGTCAGTGAAGAATTAGCATTTGAGGAGGGACCAAAGCAGTTCAGATATGAACAAGAACACCCAGGGCAAATACCTTGTAGTTCTAATTGTTGTCCATTGTGCTTGGGCAAACACATGAGAACATTCATGTTTAAAGGGGTTTTGTGTTCTCCTAGTTGTTGTTAGCAGTACTCTCCTCCAGAAATGAGGAAGTGTTTGTCTTCATTGATTCTCTTCCATTTTCCACTGCCTGGTGTTCTCACTTGCACTTATGTCACCTCAGTGTCAGCAGCTGTGCTGTGATGCATCTCAAAGCCCTTCAGTTCCCTGGACTCAACACGGTGCTGAGCAAGGGGAAAGTCAAGCTAAAATCTCTTCTCTCTCTTTTTTTTTTTTTTTCTTCGTTTTTGTCAGTTTCAGGATATTTGTAGCACTGAACAGCCTAGAAAGAAAAAGGAGCAAGAAACCTAATTTCAAATAAATGAATAAAATATGTTGTTTTTTTTCAAGCAAGGGTGGCTCACAAGGTGTTTGCAAGAGTGTAGGATGCTCTGTCTCAGGTGGGATCACTATAGCTGGTCTCCAAACATTCAACTCTGATTTATATATTTTTTTATTTGTTTTGGTATCTACTTTATTCTTTGGTCCAACTGAAGTATCAGTTCCATGCTCTTACTTTCATGATCTGCTGCTCATTTGCTTCTCTGTGCAAATGCTGTGCTCAGGATACTGTGCCAGCCTTTAGTCTTGGCCATGCTAATACATAATGCAGATGATAAAAGCCAGTGTAACAGAAAAGAGGTCCCAGGGAGAATACAAACCATGACAAAATAAGAAGGAAGCAGATGGTTAGGTATTAAACTGCAGTAATAAAATAACATCTGGCAGAATATCACACACACACACACTGATGCCCATCTGAAGAGTGCACTGATTTAAGTAATATGTTTCTCATTTTGGTGCAATTAACACCAAAATTTGCATAGCAAACAGTGGCAGAGCACACAGAGGCTTCTTTTGAAAAACGCTGTCCAAATACGTCTTCTCTACAATCTCTACGAGGAGATTGGCCAAGGCAGACACTGATGGCTTTCTATACTGTGGTGTAGAGCAATTAATGAGTCATACCTTCCTGCTGGCCAGAGAAGCCATTATTCTGTTTACATGCAGCCTGGCAGATGTACTTGTTTGCAGGGCTGGAAATTGAAAGATAAAAGAGGAATAGCATTCGACCAAGTGGAACACGGCTCCACCCTGCGCCAGAGAGAGAAGGATGCTCTACAGATTAGGTGGGTCTCTAAAACCCGTGCAGGCCAATCTGAGTGCTTCAGATCCTCTCCCAGATTTCCCCTTGTGTGAGCTAGGGAAAGAGAAACCTCGGGGCTGCGTTTTTCAAAGGAAGTTGGAGGGAAGATGAAATCCTCGTCTGGTTTAACGAGCCACACGGCACCAAATACCCTGCAGTCAATTGGGTAGTGCCTTTCACAAGCCCTGACCTGCCCACAAGCCAAGCCCAGGGCCTGAGGAGGCTGATGAAAGAAAGTTTAATTCGTGTTGCTGAGCACGTGGAGTGCTGCCGAAGGGATGCGCTGGGAAAGCTGCGTGTGGGAACACTGGAGAGCTGCTGGGTGGCCCAGATGGAGCTGGGCCGGTGACACTGTACTCTCCCCAGGATGGGTCCCTCTGCCTTTGGGACCATTAGCAGGCAATGGTGCTGCTCCATGGTGGAGCTCACGGGCCCCTTCACCACTAGCTTTGATGATACCTTGATGACTTGAGTGCACATGAGTAGGGTGATGGGGAGGGTGGAGGAGAACTGTGTGAAGGGCTGCCAGCAGGACCCTCCTGCTGTGCACTGGTGTCCTGTGGGGAGAGCAGACAGCTCCCTGCACACAGCACCCTGCACTGGCCAGGTGTGTTTGGAGACCTAGAGCTGGAAGCTGCTTCTGGTGTGCTTCAGGATTGTGCTGTTCTCCGCAGCAGGGTGCAGTGTGTTCACCTCCCTGAGCAGCTTCAGCAGAGGCAGACATTACCATCCTGTGGGAGCAAATATCTGATAAATGGTTTAGTCATCAAAAGCCCATACAAATAATGACATGTGGCAGATACTGGATCCCCAGTGGGATGTGCTGTGTGAAATGAGATGTCCTGTGCTCTGCCCCAGAAAAGACAGCACCAGCTTTCCAGCAGCCAAGGGCTGGGCTGCCCTGGAGCCTGGCATGTGTTTCAATGTCAATGTCATTTCCATTTGGAAACTTCCAGTCTAACTTGGAATAAAAGTGATTTCGTTTTGAAACTCCCTGGGAAAGAAGAGATTTAAAAAAGAAAAGAGGCATGGGAAGATCTTTGCCTTCATATACCTGCTTGTCCCTAGGAGTGCAGGAGGGAGGTGGGTGGCAAACACTTGTCCTCAGCTTTGCCATGGCAAGAAGGGAAAGGCACAGGGACCCTTGGCATGGGGAAAGGCTCTGCCAAATATACAGAAATTTTGGCCACCTGAGCTGGGCCTGGTTGTTGGAAAGTGATGTCCGTTGAATTGTCTCAACGTAACAGGCTTTTGTGGTGTGGGCCCAGCATGCCACAGCTGGCAGCTGTTTTGCCTGCCCTTTGCAGAACAGCCAGGCTGGCCGAGCAGCCTGCAGTGTTCCAGGGAAGGGAAAGTGTCTTTCTTTCTGTTTTGTTGTGTTCAGTGAAAGGCCTGATCTCACTTCTTTTGAAAAAGGTGACAATAGTCCCATTGATTTCCTTAGAAGAAGGGAGTGAGAACATTTCTAAAGTTCTTCTTCTTTCAATAAAATGGAATAAAAGTGGTCTTTCAGCACACCTTTATTCCATTTCCTTCTGATTTTTGTACAGGGGTTATCTTCTGGAAGCCTGCAGAGCCCCATGCACAGGCAGATCCAGATTTTGATGTGAGCCCCTGAATGCCGTCGTATTTTAAGTGTGAGTGTGGTGATTTGCTTCCATCAAGTACACTGCTTAGGTCAGGTGGTGTCTACTTTCCTATGACTATCTTTACAAGTAGGAATAATGAGAATGCTCTGCTGGTGTATGTTTTTCTTAGAGCACTAGCAGATCTAGGACACTGACAAAAAGAGCTGAGGGGTGTCTGAAAGCTAGAAGGATATTTATGAGTGGAAAAGGTTATTTATATTAACAGCAATGTGCACTACCACAGCATTTCTGAGGAGTAACAACAGGCAGAATTTTGCAGTTTTAGGGATGCAAACAGCAATCTTTTTGCTGTTGTTAATTGTCTTGAAATTGGATTTCCAAAGGTAGCAGCCTTAATGTGCTTTGCTCTTTGCTGGGGATCCCCTGGGAGTGTGAGCATATCTCCAAGAAATCAGGAGAGAAACATGCAGTGTAGGCTTAGTCTCAGGCACACTGGGAATCTCTCTCTCTCCTCAGTGGGCTTTGGATTGAGCCTTTGACTCTAAAATGAATGTTATTAGAATAGTCCTATTTCTTATTCCTAAGGAAATATTGTATTTAAGAAAATATTGCTGCCAAAACCAGGAACTGAATGCCTGCTCTGCAATCTGCTTGCTCCTGTTGCTGGACCACCTCCTCCCTCAGCCAAACTGCAGTCCTTCAGGGATATGGCAGCTTTCATCTGCATGAACAGACATTCATGGTTCAGGTATCATGGTCCCACATATCATCAGATGTCCACGGCTGCATGAGCAGAACCACTGAGAACAAGCCAGCATCCTTCCTGGAATGACTCCATCCTGCTCTGTACAAGTGCATCTCTGAACCAGGGACCCTGCTGCAAAATCTCACACTGCGCACACAGCCTTTACTTTTGCTGGGTTCCTTCTAGGTTTAAACACTCCACTTTAGTGCAAAATGGGGCTCTGATTGTGGCTGAGGAGCAGGCAGTGGGGTGAATGTGGAAACACTTGCAGAAAAATTGCCTGCTCCAGATAGTTTTACTTTGGTTTTGCATTTCCCTGCGTTAATTTCTGAAGATGGCTTAATTTCCTATGTGCTGCTTGTATTTTGCTTCTATGTCTTCTCTTCAGCCTCCCTCAATGGTATCCTAGTGCCTGCCTTCTCAACAGTAATAATAATAATAATAGCTGCAATATATTTAATAGCTACCCACTGCCACCCTCTCTCAGCCTGCTCCACACATTCCCCAGTGCATAATGCATTTCCAAGCTAGAAGTCAGACCTCACTGTGAGCTGCTCTCTTGAAAAAACTCCCTCCTAGCAAGCTCCCTGTTTCTCTGGGAATTAGCAGGGTATGCAGAGGCACCAGGAGAGGTGTTTCCCTTCCCTTTGTGGGTGTGAAGCACAAGGCTTGGAGCTACACCCACTGCTGCAGGCAAACAAGGTTGTCTCTGCAACCCAAAGCAGAGCCAAAATTACCTGTCCTCTCTGCAGGGGCACTGATGGGATATGTCATCCTGTCCCCAGCCATCCAAGCCAGTGAGAAGAAGAGGTGCAGGGATGGAGCTGGGTGTTAGAAGGGAGATTTTGGTATGAGAAACAGGAAAATGCAGAAACCAGTGTAGCAAGAGCCTGAATGAAGAATATGTGTTAAATCTTTCTATGGTGAATTCAAGCCAACTAACCCAGGCTTACCAGAAGCACCTTGGAGTGGCCAACCTGACCATGCAAAGGCCCCAGTCTGATCAGCATCCCACTCAATCCTAAAAAAAATGGTGGATATGAGGGCCATGGGGGGTGGGTTTACATTTACCTCAAATGGTGATCTCTTCAGGAATTAGTAACCAATTTTGTTATTAATTAATTTGGCTTTATGTACAAGAACAATTTAAAGCAATTTGCTCACATGAATTTCTGTACCTCCTGGTGTCCTTCAGGATAGGCTTCTTTTGCTGAGGAGAAACTCATCAAATGACTTGCTGAAGGTTTAATAAAAAAAATAAATAAATAAAAGGAAAAGAAAAGGCCATGGCAGAGCTGGGAAATGAACCCAGGAATGTTGACTTTGAACTACATGAAACCAGTTGTACTACAGTAGCACGCTCGGTGCTTTTGCTTGGTTTTCAGCCACAGCTTTAAAGTTTGGCCAACAAAGTTAAGAAGTCAGGAGGGGGGTAATTTTTATTCTTCAGATGAAGAGACTGAGAAATCTAAAGGCCTGGTGCTCACAATAACTTATTATTGCTCTTTATTTGATGGAGTGACTCATATAGCACGTAGCTTTGGGAGCAGGCTTGGGGAAAGCTATAGCTGAAAACACAGTCAGCTGTAAAAAGCTGGCTATTTCCTACACTGTATCTACTTCAAAAGAATAAAATAGATGTCTCCTTTTCTTTATCCAAAAAGTCACTTTAGAAGCAGCTTTCTTTTGTTATCTTCCAATAAATGTCTCTCTGTAATAGTGGAATTTACTGCTGGGGGTGTGTGTTTCTCACCACTGCTTCCCCTTACAAAGGAGCTAATCTATCTTGTGCTGGGAGAAGGCAAATGATGTCATGTTTCCTGTATTTCAGCCTACTTTCCAGCTGCTGCAGAAAGGCAGGGCTGTAGGTAAACATTTCCCTCTGCAAGAGCAGTGGGAGCTGCCTGCCCCTGCCGGGCTGGGGCCGTGCTGGGTCCACGCTGGGAGCAGTGGGACAGTCACAGCATTTCTGCCTTGACTGGTAGAAATGGTTTTGGCCAGTTTTCCCATGTGGCTGTCTGACTTTACCCCTGCAGCGGGGGCAGCCCAAGCACCAGTACCAGGATGAAGCAGGCTGGGGTGCTCAGTCAGGAGCCAGCACCCTCCTCACCCGTGTCCTGTCCTGGCACGGCAGGTTGGGGTGCCCAGCCTTGGCACAGCCCGGCACGGAAAGCTTGTGGAGTGCTGCCCAAAGTGGTTCTACTTCCAGCCAGAGAGTCCTTGACATTCATTAAGGCTAAATTCACTCTCACATTTTAATCAATGAAATGGAAAAACAACAGAACAGGAATGCATAAGCAAGTCTGACAGCTTTTTTTATTTTTTTCCCTCCTGTATCAGCAGTCTGACAAGCTCAGGATCAGCCCCGCCTGCGTGCTGGATTCGCCCAGGCAATTATCATAAGTACAGATTGAATAATTAGGCATGCGAAGACCCGTCTGGTACCTGCCACATGCAGTGACTCAACCCGTGTGCAGGTGCATGTGGCTGCCTCCTGCGCCCGCACAGCGCGGCCCGGCCGCCTCCAGCCACCCGCCGGAAAACTCGGCTCTTGCCACCGTGTCTCTTGTCTTGCCCCCCTAAAGACAAGGCTGAGAGCCCCGCGTCTGCAGAGGGGAGGCCCTGTGCACTTCACCTTGGGGCCCTGGGCTGCCTCGCACCAGGTGCGAGGAGGCTCCTGGGACCCACTGCCCTGCTGCTGCTGGGCTGCAGAGCATGGCTCTACCCATCCCTCCAGCCGCTGCTGCACCCTGCTTCCCACTGACCCGCTGCAGCAGCGCAGCCTTTGAAGGAGGGCTGCGATCTGAAGGCTCACAATTCCCCATCGTGTTGACAACAGCCCTTCCTCAGGGAATTTCTGCTCCGTCCCCCCAGGAGAGCTGTCTGCAGCCCCACGGCACTGCTGCCTGCAGCTTCGCTTCTCTGTGGGTCTGCCCCTTGCCTCTGTACCAGCAGAGTGTGATTTTCCTTATGTTTTATACCTTGAGTGCAACATAAGAAAATAAAAATGAGTAACAGCTTGTTTCCCAGCTGTGGATGGGGCAAAAATTTTGATGAATGGAGGGACTACTTGCATGAAAAAGAGCATGAATGATTTGCAATGAATAATAGTCAAGGGCTACCTTTTTTTTTTTTCCACTCATAAATTGCTTTTAAACTTTTTTTTCCCCCTGAACTGTTAGTCACTAGAGCAAATACAGAGCAGCTTGTTGGAGCATTTGTTTTCTGCTGCTCTTTGCTGTGGTTGGCCATGCTGGTCACTCTGATTGATGGGGAAATTCATGCTAGCAAGTTTCTTCCCTTGACACCTTGAGGTTCCTGGGGCTTTGCATACATTTTTTTCACAAGCAATGGCAGATACTGAAAAATGCTTTTTGTTTGCTACTGTTTCTAATTCAGAGATTATTGCTTCTACAAGTCTCAACCAATATTGGAGCTTGACAGAGACCTTGGTTAAGAATTAAGTATTTTCTGAAAATTACATATGGAGTTTTGAGCAGCTGGAGAATCACAGTTCACCGTTTCCCCCCCTTTTTGTGGAGTTTTGCTGTTAAAAAATAACACACCTGTCTTTGTGGAAAAGTTAGGTGGAGGGTGAGGAAGGGACTTACGGGGCATGGGTGAGGCTGTCCCTCACATCTGTCACTATTTGTCCTGCCTGTATTTATATAACAGGCTGCCTCTTCTGACCTGCTCCTTCTAAGCTGTTCACGTGGAATATCTGGGAGTTTGATTCTGCCCTTCCACTCCCCTGCCTTTCATCACCTTTGGTAACCGACTTATAATTCAGTGCATGGTAGAATTAAAACCCAATCCTGTCCCTCCAGGGTAACCTCTGTCCCTTTCCTCCGTGCTTGGAGTGCCTGTGCAGTGGGGAGGGGCTGTGGGAAGGCTGGCAGGAGGAGAGGTCATTCCCAATCTGTGTCCCCTTCCCTGTGCATCCCTGCCCCACTCCAGCAGCTCAGCACAGGGGAAGGACAGAGGGTGTCCCCTGACTGGTGGATGGCTCTTTGCACCTGAGCTGCTTCTCATCTTGCATTTCTTGATCTCAAAATGGTCCTGAATAAAACCCTACCCCTGCTCAAAGCTGGTGTGTAACTCTGCCCTGCATTCACCCAGCTCCTGTGGGAAAGCTGATGCCAGGAGAAGGGAAGTGAGGTGCCAGTGGTCACTGAGTCATGACTGGGCACCAAGGCACATTCACTGCAGTCTAAGTTATTTTGGGATCTCTTCCCCACCCCTCAGGTTTTCTATTCCTTTTCCATTGACCTATTCTAATCAGCTGAGGCATTTTCCCTTTTTTGTCTTTTGCTTGAACTCGAAGCGGTGTGAAGGACTGACCTCTCTTCCATGTACATGATTGCATTTTAAACTTTAATAGCTTCCATACCATTTCCTAGGAGGTGCTCTGCTCAGCTGAAGGTCTGTACATTTCACTCACGTTTAGGGAGCAGCCAGAACGTGATGGAAAAATACAGTCTGTTGGGTCTCCTCCTCCAGGATGGACACTCGAATTTAAGCTATGCTTCTTTCTAAGCTGAATATATGTGGGGATGAGGTTAATCTCATAGGGTGCTTATTGACGTTATGCAGCTGTAAAGAAATCTGGTTTGCTATGAAAAAATTGAGTGTATCGTAGCTAATGCTAATTAAGACAAATCTTAATAATGTGCAGTGATTTCTTAATAGATGCCAGCAGAATACGCTTAAGGGGAGACAGTGAAACACACCCACAAACCCCTCTTTTGCTCTGTCATAATCCCTCCTCTGAAGTGCAGAGGAATATTGGATTTCTGGGTGTGTGTGTCTGCAGGGTTGGCAAGGGAAATCAAAGCAATTGAGATTACAACAGTTCTGCTTATCCTAAACTGAATGTGGGGTTTTTCTAATGTTTCAAGTTTAATGACTTATTTCCTCTTAGTGCCTTTTTGAATAACCATGGCCTTTCTTGCAGTAAAGGGAGACAGCTTGGAAACACAAAAAATGATCTGGGAAGAATGGTCTGTTAACACGGATCCCAGAATGGAGAGGTTAAAGCCCAAATGACTTCCTGGTTGTGAGGTATGTGAATTATTAGCTCCTGGATGGATAGCTCTGTTATGAACTTTGATGTTATGAACTTTGATGTGACAGTAGCTGTTCAAGGGAATGAAAAAAGGATGTGTGAGAAGTCTGCAAAAATCAGAATAAGAGCTTTTAGCTTATAGACTCTGTCTTTTTCTTAGTGGATTTGTCTCTTCTCAGAGGCAATTAACTGCATCTAGGAGAGGGGTGAGTTGAGGTTTCTTCTTTTCTTCTCTTCTTGGAATGTCATAGAGTACCAGGTAGGAAGGGATCTCAGGGATTATCTAGCCCAGCCTTTCTTGGCAGTTACCAGGTTTAGGAATTGATATGCAAAGTGTGAAATTTAGCCCATAAATCAGAAGTTTAGCCCATTCCTAACATCACAGGGAAAGCAAGTGAACACTCCACTGAAAAAAACCTGCTTACTTCCTGGAAAAATTGTCATTGTAGCCAGCTCCCCGGGTAATCTCTTGCCAGGCTCTGTCTTTTTCAGCATGGTCTTTTGCAATGGTGATGATGGACTTCTGCTCTCGTCTTTGTAATAAGGTCCCTTTGCTGAACACTATGGGTGGAGCAAGCCTGGAGGGGTCCTTTAGTCTGTCCACCCCCCTTCTGAGACAGCAGTAATTTTATATCCAGACCTTTCCTGATGGGCATTTGTGCAACTCACACTAAAGGGCACCCAGAGAGGAGCATTCCCCTTCATGTGCCCAAGACAAGTCCATGGTGTATCAGTGGTTTCTCCACATCCTAACCTGAAAAGGTGTAATCTGAAATTTCTTCCTTTTTCCTCTGCAGACTGAAAGGCAGAAGAGCTGAGTCATCCCCTGAGAAGACATTTCCCACAGAAGATGTTATGCTGTGTGATCCTGCTATCTCTTGCAGTGTTGCTGGAGGAGCTACTGTGTCACTCCAAGGCCTGAAGGAAGATAACACAGTCCCATTCCTCCAGTCACATCTCTGCAACAGAGATAAACTCAGTGTTTGGTGCAGAACAAGTATCAGTAAACTCTATTTGGAAGCATCCTCGTCTGTGTTGAGACTTTACCTTTCAAAAGTGATAATGTGAAAAACATCCTGCTTCATTTTGCAATGGAGATCTATTTACACACCTTATCTGGGTGCTGTCCTGTCCTTTTGAAGGCTGTGCCTTCTGGGGTGACTTCCCTGTGCTTTTCTTTGTCAGAGTGCCAGCTTTATGCCAGTGATCTTGGATAACAGGTTACGAGGCCTAAAATCAGTTCCCATTTCTGTGATATATTGCTTGTGATTTAAAGCAAGTCACTTAATTGTCTTGTTCCTCATCTGTAACATAATACTGCATTTTCCTCCCCGTTGTCTGCCTGCTTCCTGTGGATCAGGTGGTGGTCTGGGCATGGCTCTCCTGGGTGCAGGTATCTCAGCAGACTGTTTTGAGCCAACAAAGTACTCTGGGTGATTAACTTTTGGATTTGGAGCTAAAGATATGTCAGTTTCTCCTTGTTTGCTGCTAACCAGACTGAGAGCTTTGTGAAGTTTTCTGTGATTTTTAAATCCCACCTTCTTGATTGAGCTGATTATGTGAGAATCTTGGCTCCTGGGGTTTTTGAAGGGTTTTGTCTTGTCTTTTAGAGGTACATCACTAGTACAAGTGCAAAAAAGAGCCAGAGGGTAATGTCCCCAGATGGTTGGAGTCTGTTATTTCTTAATTTTGAAGAAATTTGGACTAATCTCATGACTTTCCCCAGGCTCAACACCTCAGTCTTATGCATGGGGATGGACCAGTGCTGGAGTCAGGGTAGAAGCTATTTGTCCTGTCTGCAAACCAGCTGAAATGTATACGTACCCATCCAACCCATTGTGGAGGCAAAAAAAAAAAGTCCTCAGAGCCAAACCAAAAGAAGCAAAGTCCTGCCAAAAGCCCCAGAGGCTGAGGGCCCAGGAGGCAGCACTGGGGGATGCGCTCAGGGCAGATGTGCAGCAGCCAGTGCTGAGGGGCTCGGGGCACAGGGGTGTAATGGAGCACTAGAGGTTCTTGGAGCTGATCTGACCAGCATAGAGTCCCAACAGTTTCCTTTGGACAGCTTCCTGCTCTGGAGCTTGCACCTTAATAAATGTTTCTCTGTTTTGTCACCTAATCTGTTTACCTGCTGGCACAATGCATATATTGGGTAGTAAGAAATAACAACTGGGAAAAGTAATACATACATATTTAACAGAAGCATTTTGGAGCACAGAAAAGCTGAATCTCTCCATTCAAGTTTCCCTCGGGGTGCTCCAAAACAGCCACAAGAAGTAAAAGTAAGTTATGTATATGTGCTGTCCTATATTAAAGGAGCTACATTCATATCTTTCATTCTCAGCCTCTGTCTCCTCCTATTCAATTTACAGTCTAGACTGTTTAAAAATATCTTGTTACTGCTTTTTTTCTATGGGGAAAGGGCACTTGTGAGACAATGCACTCAACTGAAGGTTACACAGATTTTGTGCATGTTGGTGCATGATAGCAGGAGAGGTTCCAGCAAGCTCCAATATATAATAAACTGTGAAGACATAAATTGCATATGATGAAACCTTTGATGGTGGGCTGTTAGGAATTCCCAGTGCAACATGCCACATCGCCTTTTACATCAGCCCTAACAATGCCACTGCCAGACTTGTTGGCTCCAAGGGGTTAATTATACATTATGGATGAAAACAACACAAGGATGCTTGTTAATACTCAAATCATGGCATGGTAACCCTGGGTGACTCCCTTACTGCTGCTGCCAATTTGCAGCACTCACCTGGGGCAAGATAGGAAAAGGCTTGTCATTCCTCACCCCCTCCACTCTCTTTCCCTTCTCCTTGCTGGTTTTTTCCTATTTGCAACACCAATTTGCTTGTCAAGGCAGCTGACAGGTGAAAAGTCTGCCTGATTATTGAAATTTTAAGGTCAAAAGAAATAGAATCCATCTGCCACAGGTGGCAATTTGCAGGCAGTGCTGGTCCAGGGCAAATATGGACGAGGGGCAGGTGAGGCAGGCAAAGGAATAGCTGGGGAGTGATAAAGCAGGGGGGATAAAGGGGATCAGATAGAAGGTTTTTGTTCCTGTCCCTTGGGCTAGTGGTGGAGGGGGGGAGCCTGAAGCCTTGATTCTCTGTAAAAAAACTGGCTGGGAAAGCTGAGTGATGTCCTTTGATGCACTGAGAAGGGCTTGGCTGTTACCCCTCTTCTTTTGCTACCTCAAATCCAGGAGCTCAAATGATTTGTATCTGTCAGAAACCAGTGCTGGAATCAGAGAGGTGAGCTGAGATAAGGTGTTTCTCTAAAATGTTACAGAGTGGAGATGTCATGTCACAAGGAAAATCTGTAGAACTTCCAAATTACCTTTTTTTTTTTTTTTTTTTTTTTTTTTTTCCCCTCAAAAGACTGTAATGAGCTAAATTAACTTCTCTAAACCTGGGATGAAGTTCTGCTTTCAGCAGTTGCAGGCATTGCTTTTTTTTTTTTTTTTTTTTTTTTTTTCTTCTAAAAAATAGCTGTAATGAACTGAAACACTAAAAACTCTGCTCCTGCTCTGGGTGAAATCTCTCCTACTGTGTAATTACAAAGCTGAATTGTTGCTCTCTGTTTGTGCTGATAATTTTTTCTACCTACGTGCACTCGGACTGCAACCAAAGTATTCAAGTTAGGAGAAGTGTCTAAACACTGGCTCTAGCAAACTTCTGTGCAGATCTGGGGCACTTCCAAGTTGAAGCTGAGTGTTTGAGCCATGATGGATGTAGAAAACCTTGGTAACAAATGTTGCAGCCAAGGTTTTCTTCTTGTTTCCCTTATATCAGTAAGAGATTTGCCTGGAAATCTCATGTTGTGATCCTGGAAGGCCCCTCTGCTGCTGGTGTGTGGGGAGGCTGCTGCTTGGGCTGATGTATGTGATTGTTGAACATGGCTGGGTTTTTGGCTTGCAAAAGGGGGCTGTACTGGTGTCTGTGCTGCTCCAGCAAGAGGGAATCAATCACCAGCATGTGCAGATCCCAGCAGCTGGTTGGGGAGCGAGTATTAATCTTCTGGAGGTTGAGCTAATTGAACTTAAAAATGTTTCTAGTGTGCCTGTGTCCATGTCCCCGTGCAGCAACTAACCCCTGCCAAAACCCTGGCAAAGCCCATCTCATAGTCTCTTTCCAGACTGAAGGAATGTTTGACAGCTTAAAGAAGGAAAAAAATAGAGTGAGGGAGGAAGCCTATAGTAAATAAGACTGTGACCTTACCTGAAGTATTTCTGTGCACTGAATCTAGCCAAGGACTCTTGAATAAAACAAGCTTGAAGTTTCTAGGCCAAGTAGGTTTTGAGATACGGCTCTACGATAAATTGTTAGAGGAATATTTCAAAGGCTGAATTGCACCTCATTTTTCAAAGTTCCATATCTCACAAACACCTTGTCTGATCTGCCACAAATTTTGTCAGTAAATTATCCCCTGGCTACTGATTGCACGGGCAAAGTCTTCAGCAAAAAAGCCCCACAAATCTTCACTCTTATTTTAAACACCTCCCTCCCCAAGGTGAATCTCCTCCTCCCCTGGGTATTGGCAGACCTTTTGGGGTGCTTTTAAAAATAAAAAAATAAAATCTGTATAATCAGCACTGGTTAATGCTGAATGGAAAGCTATGGAGCTTCTGGCCTTGGTCATCCTCCTACAACCTGTGGTTTATGGGAATGTGATTGTGGAAATCTAGGCCCAGTTTTGAATGGGGTTGTAATGCCTCTGCCCCATAGCTGCCTGCTGCTCCTCCATCACAGGCCTCTGTGGGCTGAGGGATGCTCCCTCCAAGGCAGGAGGTGAGGATGGGGCTGCCCTGGCAGGGTGGCACAGCCCTTGTCCCATGGAAGTGGGACAGCACTTGGCAAGGCAGACCCTGCTGACTTTGGGGCTGCCTGTGGCCTCTTCGGTGGCTCCCCTCACTCCTGGACCTCCTTTCCCAGACACTGAACTTTTAGAGGTTTGAAGGAAGGAATTTAACTTTTCGCATGTGTTGTTTTCAAGTGCTTTATTATAGGGGTCTTGGATAAAATAGGAAATGAGAAATGTAAAGTATTTGTAGGTTCTTTTATTTTGTGACTGAACTTCAGGTGAAAGCAGAGCAAAGGAAAAAGCAAGGGGATCAGAGGCAACAAATAAGGCTAAGACAGCAACTGAGCAGGGAATCAATGCTGCTTAGTGTCATCCTCCTTAATTTCTATTTGGAATAATTAAACTCGAGGCATTATGGCTCTCTGGCAAATGCATTCTTAGAAGAAGGGCTTGATAAATCTGTCCTTCTATTCCACAACATAGATAAGCACTTTTTTCTTCCCCCCCATTTATACACTTGCAAAGATAAGTCTCTTTTATAGTATCTGTGTTCGGCTCCGCGGGGAGTTATTAACTGAGCTGGCAGCACCATCCAGCAACAGTGGGACAATGACCCTTTCCAAGTAATTTGTTCTATGACATTATAAGGATTCAAATGAAATAATCATTTAATAACAGACTGAAGAAATTTAGCATGTCTATGCTTATGATGATTATTTCTTTTTGCACGGGTCTCTTCTCGTCTTCCTTTGGCTCCTCGGGAAATACAGTAATCATAGATTATTTTTTCCCCATAGTTAGATCCTGCCTGAAGCCCCTCAGATTTTCAGTGTTAAAAATTTCAATTAAGGTTCACAAAATTAACAGCTTCTCAGACTTAGATATTTGATCCATATTCTTATGTGTGAGACAATTATAATAAATGTACAAAGAAACCATTGAGGAGGTATCCACTACACTGAAACATGAAGGAGGAACTTGGGATGGTCTCTTTTAAGATCTTAGTAGCCTGTTACAGTGTTTTGAAGTCAACGTTTCTAAATAACCAAAAGGTAACTGACTTGGGGAAGTGTTTTCATCTCCAATCAATTATCTCAGCAATTGTGTTAACTTTCAGATTGAAATCCTATCCATCCTCATTACACAGATATAATCAATATCAGTAATTTAGAAAATGGTGAATATCTTCATTAATATCCAGAGTTATGTGTGGTTTAAAACTCATTGCATTATTAGCCAGCTATTATTTTGTCACAGTATGAGACTTAAAAGTCATTTTTCAGATATGCCTTGCTAACCCATGCCAAGCTGATAATCACCTAAGAAATCAGTGAATAAACAAGCACCACTTAAAATGTTTTTTCACCAGCCATTGTTTTTCTTCAAGCTGCTGCCTAACAGCAGCATTTCTGAGCAGAACCATCACTCTGCATTTATTAAAAATACTATTTGCTTGCTTTTTAATGTGCGTTTCCTCAGCTACCAGCTGCTGGGCTAACCCTGTTGCTGCTGATCCTTGCAGTACTGGGGTGGTGTGGAGAGGGCTGCTCCAGGGCTGGAGTTGGGACACACAAAGCAGTAGCTGGAGATGCTGTGTCCCAGGATGGTGTGATCCATGTTGGTGAGCAGTGTCCATGCCAGCAGCATGGGCTGAAACAAAGGGGTGGGAGCTCAGGTAATGGGGATCTCTTCTGTTGATGTACAACTGTTGTGGGACTAGAAGTAGAAATTACAGGTTGAGGAGGTATGTGAGCAGAGGGGGTTGATTACCCATGAGGACTCTGACCAGCACACTGAGGTATGTGTTTTCCACCTGGTGGGCCCCTTCTGGTTCTGCTTTGGCTGCCACAGTGACAGAATGACTGTAGGTGGGGTCTCTAAGGTAGTAGAGGGAACAGTGTTGTTGGCAGGGTGTATCTGGAAGCTTATGTGGGAAGCTGTCCTATACATCTGGTGAGATCCAAGAAAATGCCCTGATGGAGTGAGTGTGTGGTTTTCTGGGAAGCTCTGCCTGAGTGGAACTCTGACAATGGCCCCATCCATCACAAGTCATGGCTCTTATCTCTGCAAGGCGTGGAAGATATGCCTCTTTCAAAAGGCTTTAGGTGATTTTTTTTCTCCTCTGCATGTGTCAGGAGTTGCTTGGAGCAAGCTCTGTATTTGTTGGTGGCATGTGAAACTGTATCTTCCAGGAAACTTCAGAAATATTTTATGAAGTGTAGTAATAAAAATATCCATGTGGTGCAGCCCATGCAAAATAACCCTCTTGGCTGGGAGTGGTATGTACAGTTTCTGTAGTGCACAATTCTTTCATGAGAAACTTTTGCAGATGGATTTCATCTCCCTGGTATTTGAATATCCATTACACAACCCCAAAAAGCTTTTCTAGGGCAGTTATAGAAGTAGTTATCTGTGACAGAATTTTCCAGCTCAGGCTGGCCCTGCCAGGTTGGATCCAGCCCAGTCCTCCTGGCTTTGCTCCCAGAGAGACCCCAGAAGTGATGCTGAACCAGTTAAGTGGGGGCTGTGGGCCATGGTGCTCCTGCTGGGACCTTGGGGCTGATGGTCGTGGGAAACCACTCGAAGGATGGTGGGGAAATTCTGCAAGAGAGGCTTTGCTTCCTAGGAGGTCTCAACCAGAGGGATGATCTGGACCACTTCTGAAGAGAAAAGAAATATTAGAATGCACCAGTGATATATCAGCTAATTAATAGAGTTCAGATCTGGGTTTCTGCTGCTGTGCTCTGTAAGGAGGTTGCTACGTGCTTGATAAGAATCCTCCTGTGGCAGCAGGTACCTTCTCTTTCTGCTGGTGTTGTGAGGTCTTTGGATATAAGGTTTGACAGGATATGAGCAAGGCTAGTATGCCCAAAGGACAAACTGGGCAGTTCTTTAGGGTTGGTGCTTCTAGATCTGACGAGTGATCACATGCAAATTACCTATAATGAATGTTAATTACTGGGAGAGTTACATATTTTGCTTAATTCCATTTTGGCAGATTGTGCAACTGTGTTTTTATATACCTGGTACTTGAAACATTTGATTTAAAAAATAATAATCCTCTTTAATTACAATTGCTTTATTAAAGGTTGCAGGGCTTATATGATCTCTGTAGTAAAACTTTATGAATTCCTCTATCTAGATAGTGATCTTCTGGCTCTTTCTCCAAAAGAGCAGAACAGAGTTTGCTAACCACTCATGGCTTTACTTGCCAGCCTTTCCCAGCTTGGATCCCATTATTTCTAGTAAATGGAGATCATGAGGATGGAATACTTTGCCAAGGATGTCTGTAGGTGGAAGCCCAACTGTCAGCTTGACTTAGTTCTGATAATTGACATGGACATTGGAAGCGGCTTCCCTCTGTACAGCTCAGCTTCCCATGATTTGCCTCATGAGAAGCTTGGACACCAGCTGAGGGTTGAGCAAAGCTCCAGTGAAGATGTGCCCTGGTCCTGAGTGTGAGTGCACCCAGGATGCGGTGGCATTTGGGACCTCCTGCAGTCGGTGCTGGTTCTGGATCTGAGCTGCACTGGGTACCCTGAGCTCCAGTGGGTGCCAAGGTTCTGCTCTCAGCTCTAGTTTAATGAGTTTTGTTGCAGTCCCAGCCCATGGCTTTGCTGGAAGACAGCTGGGATGACTCAGCTGCCAGTGGGTCAGACAAGATGTCCTGCAGTTTAAGTCCTTTTGTGTCCGCACTCTAAAGGACTGGAAGGCTCAGAATACCCTTTGTCTACTATTAGGGGACAGTTGCTTTATGTAATTGCCTTAGCCTTGTGGGTGGGAGGAGATCAGCATCTCAGCTCAGGAACAGCCTTTCAGTGCAACTCCTAAAAAAGCTCTGCCCCACACTCTTGCTGTTTTTCTGTTTAACTGTGTGACCTGCAAGAGCCCCAGCTGTGTTGGCTTAACCTGGCAGATTTCTGTGGTCTGTTTGAGCAGTTATGTTTCCTTTTCATAACCCATCTGGAGGAACATCTGACTTTCTCAAGTTCTTCATGGTGAGCTTGTCCTGTGTGGCTCTGCAGACAGGTCATGCATTGTGTTTGGCAGCTCTGATGACAATGAACACACCAGCCATGGCTGTTCAGAGCCCTCATGCCCGTTTCCACTGCAGCTACAATCACTGGCTCCGTGACAAGTTTCCTGTCCTGACTCATAGTTGCTGAGTAATTTTTAATTTTGTCTCCCTCTAAAGGGAAATGGCATTTGGTCTCAGATTTCTTTTGTTATTATTTTTAACGTATGACAAGGTTTAATAAGTTTTGGTTCACACATTATTTTTGCTATTAATACTCTTCCAGTTTCAGGCTGGTTGCCCCTACAGCATAATTGCATCTTAGGCTCTGAGCTGGAGTCACTTGTTGAAATGGTTGAGGTGATTTGCTGCAGCAATTCCTGTCTGTCTTTCTTCATCTCTGGCCAATGATAGATGGTCTGGGGAGTTATAAAACCACACAATGGATCTATCAAAAAAGTGCATTTGAAGGAAGTTTTTTCCCCACAGTGGGAGGTGATGTATCCCTCCTGTGCTTTTGCGCTTGTTAATCACGCTGCTGCTTTTTGCATTTTAGCAACATCAAAACCTTGTGCAGATTTGTTCTTAAGTGAATTATCCAGCTCACGTGTAGGATCTTCTGTGTGCTCTGATTTACAACAATACTGATGGTGAATGGACTTCTCTGTTGTCAGTTGGGTGGGACAGTAAAAGCCTGTTCAGATGAGTCTTCCCTGGTGATTTGGGGTGCTAAATTTCCATGACTTGTGTTACTGCCAAAGGATACAGTGCCAGGGTGCAGTGAGTGAGTGGAAACACTTTCTTGGTTCCATGAACCCTGCATCAGACACAGAAAGCTAAGTCACTTCAGGAAGACACTATGGAACTTACCACTGTAATTCAACACGTTTGGGTTTTTTGTTTGTTTGTTTTTTGTTTGTTTGTTTGTTTTTTTTTTGTTCCCCCCCCCCCCCCCAAGTAGCAGCTCTTTCCTTTTTGTTAGCATTCGAGGCATAAGGCATCAAATTCAATCTCCCTTTGGGCTTGTAGCTGAGATAAGGTGGGCAGGTTTTACTGTTGCTCTCAGACAGCAGGTAAACTGCTCGAGATTTTTAAATTGGAAATATGCTAAGCTCTGTGGGGTGAAGAGCTCTGAGCTCAAGGGAAGGTGCTTGGGACGTGGGATCATTCAGCCAGCAGCCAAGGCAGCAGCTGAGCTCTGCCCCAGCCCCACGGCTGCGCCATCGGGGCTGGGCAAGGAGCGAGATGTGCAGCCAGCGGGTGGGAGGAAGGGAGGATGGCAACAGCCGAGGTGAGGGAACTGGCGATGGAGAGCTGTCTGACTGCAGCCCAGGGCACTGGAGTGCCTCCCAGTCCATCCCAGTCGCTCATGCCTGGGGTGGCTGCCCTCTCACCGCGCGGCAGGATCAGACCCCTCCTGGCCCAGCCACCTCCTGCTGCCGCCGGGAGCTCAGCACCTTCCTTCTCAGGCAGGCCGTTCCTGGCCCGGGAGGAGCCGTTCCTGGCCCGGGAGGGGCCGTTCCTGGCCCGGGAGGGGCCGCTCCTGCACGGCCCCAAGCCCAGCACCGTGTCGGGGCGACCGCTGCGCTGCTCGCTCCTCAGGCAGCGCCTGGCTCCCTGCCAACAGCAGCAGCAGCAGCTTTTCTTTCCTGGCTAATCGCTGATAAAACAGGAAGACCTTGATCATCCCTTTTGACATGAATAACGATGTTATCTCCTGTGATGTATGACCCAGAGCCAGATAATGTCCTCTGGCAGGCCTTTTTTCTCATGAGATGTAAAATACAATGATTATGTTACAAGGGGGAGATAAAGTGGCACAATCTTCACTAGTTCAAATAACTAATTGAAGCAGGAACTAGTGGAAATGGCTTCCTTTGTTCCCCAGCCATTGTTGATATAACAGTGCTTATAATGAAAGCCAAAACTGTTGCTCTCTCTTTCTTTCTTTTCCTCTTCTCTATTTTTTTCCCCTTTTCAACTCAAATGCTTTTGCTTCTGCTTCCCCCCCTCTTTGCTTCCCTGGGGGAGCTGAGGATAGTGATGATTTCTAGCATGGGGTCCTTTTTTTCCAGCAAGTCTTGTGTGTGAGCATGGGGAGGATGAAATCAATAAGTAGCTCTCATTCTTTGTTTCCCCAGAGGACTTTTGAGAATGGAAAAATTGAGACCAGCGCTCTCCAAACCACAATTACACTTTTTAAATTTTATTTGCTTTCATTTTTGTGAAAGCAACAAACCTAATTACCTGGCAGGGATGGTCACCAGGGGTATATTGATATTTCAGTGAGTGTACAGTACTTACCACAATTGAGTTCAAATATTAAAAAAGGCACCCTATCTCCCCAGCCCTCAATAGGCTGGCATATGAGGTGGGAGGGGTAAGAGCACAGCTCTACATGAGGGGTGATACTGTACAGTTGTGGTACATCATTATTAAAGGTGTTGGGAGGCTTGATTGTCCACAGCTTGGTCTGATGACTGGAAAAGGTGTGATGACATGCTGCCTTTTCTCTCATGTGGGCCAGACGAGCCCCTTTTGGACCAAAATTGGCTTCAAATATGAAATAAGAATTCCTTTAAAAAAACCCAAACATATTCCTTAAGAAGATTTAGGAATGTCTACACCACATTAAGGCCAGTATTATGTAGGAGATTGTTGTCAGAGGCCATCTACTATGGGCTTTGTGGCTGTGGTGTGTTGTGCTGGTGAGGAACGGCCTGTGCTGTGATGACTCGGTGACCTGGGCAGATTAAGTCAATAGAGAGACATCCTATCATGTGGCAGAGACACATGGAGAATTTAAGAGACTTGCTCATATTTCTAGATGACTATGACAATATCACTATGAGATTAGACTTCAGCTCTTATGATCCCAGACCTCTGATGCTGTACTAGCCAATGCTTTCAGAATCACTGAACCTTAATCTTATCAGGATTAGTTTTATGGCACTTTAAAAAAAAACAACATCTGATGTGTGTGATGCAGATTCCAGCTCTGCTTTGTTCTTTGACTGTAGTGTCTGGGAAACCAGAGGATTGGCAGCTGGTGCTTTCTTCTTCCTTGAGGTCCAGTCCTGTAAAGCTCAACTCTCACGGCTGCAGGGCCCAGAAATCTTACCTTGAGCCCAAATAGGTAAGAAACAGCTGACCCTTGGCTAGCTGAAGATCTTTAACTGAAAGCTTTGCAAGGCATTTTGGATGACCCAGCTTTGTATCAATGGATGATATAGATGCAAAAGGCTCTCAGATTGCCAAAATACCATGAAAATTTTGCCTCCAGGTTACATGTGATAGTGGAGTCTTGACAACAGGATTTGTGGAATCTCTGGCAGGAGTTTTTTTGTTAGAGCTGTAAAAGGTTGCTCTGACATGCAGGTACCTCCTCAGCTTGTTTGCTTCCTGATGTCCCTCTTGATGCTCCTGTTTTGGACCCATGTCTGGGGACACTGACATCCTCTTCCCAGCAAGCAGCAGTCACTCATGAGTGTGGGTTGCTTTGGTGTCTTTCAGCCTCCCTGCTGCAGAGTTTGTGTTATTTTTCTACGCATTGCCATGTTTGTGTTGCTATCCTGCTTGTTGCATCTTGTCTGGTGCCTGTTACTGTGTGTTTCCTTATCCCAGTGCCAGTACGGAGCTGCCTGTGCCTGGCTCAGCCACCTGAGGACAGAGGTGGCAGGAGGGTGATGAACCATGGAGCAGAGAGCAGGCTGGGTGAGGGGGTGGGGGGGAGAAGATGCAGGACAAGCCAGACACTGAGTGGGTTCAAAACCTCTTTGAAGATGGAGTCAAAGTCCCAAAACACTGTTGAAGCAGTGTGAGAAAGCGCAGAGTTGGGCAAGAGTGGGGCACCTGGGTGCTATTTATGGCTGAGCTACTGTGTGACCTTGAGCAGCTCACTGCACCTCTGAGTCATAGCTCTGCCTCCCGAGCTGCACGATGAGCAGCACACGAACACCTACTGCATTCACCAGGGTGCTGTGGGCTGCAAAATTCTAACTCATTGAATGCAGAAAAACATTTTTTTTTTAAGATTTATTTTTTTATCTGTGATATAAAGGCTGCAATGCCATGGTCTGATCCTCCTGAAGTTTGCTTGCTGTCTGGGTGAGTGGCTGGATTTGACTTCCAGAGGGTGCTTTGTTTCCCCTAAGTGCAGGAGGAAATATTTGAAGAATTGGGACCCCTGTGCAAAGTTTTATGGGTTACCACATGGCCACTGTGCAAATCAATTACTGTAGTAGGTCTGTAATGAGACTAACTTAGAAAACAGTTACTGATTCTACGGCAACTTGAGCAGATGCCAAAAAATGTGGCCAATAATTAGTGACTGGCCAAAGGATCCAGGGTTTCTCGGCAGCTCTGGCTCAGTGCACAGCTCCCAACACAGCAGATTCTGGAGATGGACCTGCTTGTGAGGGAGGTCAGATTAGCTGCAATTTTAAAAAATATTTGCTTGTGTCAGTCTTTGCTAGAATCCTAGTTTAAAACCTTTCAGGTGTAAGTATAAAGCTTAAAAGCTTTTCCACAGCTCCACCCTTAAGAATGGGTTTAATCCTTTTAACAAAGCTCTGATTTGACAGTTTATTTCGCTCCAGGCTTTAACTTCAGTGGTTGCAGCCAAAACCTGACAAGTTCTTCTTGTTAATTCTGAATGTATTATCCAGTGACAAATGTATCTTCCACTTATATGTGACACTGAGAATGAAATGCATATGATCAAATTTCTTATAGCTGGAGTGGGGCTGGTTGTTGAGAACATCTCCATATCTTTGCAGTATGACAGTCAATCCAAACCCATTCTTTTTCAGCAGCATATCTCAGCCTAGTTTGGGACACTCATGATGGGTTGCAATCTGCTGCCATGCTCTGCAAAGATTAAAGAAAGGCTAAAAACAAACCTGTCACTTTCTCTGGACATTTTCTTGTGAAATGCAGAGAGATACATCACTAGAATGCAAAATAAATTCATATGGAATTTTTATGCTTTTTTTTTTTTTATGGACAGATGGAGTCACTGTCATTTCTGGTTTCTCATTTCTAAATACAGTGGTGTTATGTACAGCCTCACCACCTGAAATCTTGTCTTGCAAGCCAAAAGAGAATAAAATGGATCTTTACAATAAAGCTAGAAAAGTTCTTAATTCTTCTAAGTTTGCCAATACATAGGAAGCAGATAATATATTTGATGAACACAGACTTCTCTGTTCATGAAGTATTGGCATGCCAATGAAATTTATTTTCTGGACTATAGTCTGTGTCATGAGGTTGGGTTTTTCTTTATTTCTATAGGATTGATATTTTGTTTGTGATAGATTAACATCTCAAGGAGCATCATGATGACTGAGTGCAGTGGACTGAGAGCTAGATCTCTGGCACAGTCTGTTACCCTGTTACTCACTTAATCTCTCTCAATCTGATCTCCTCTTGCTGTCCATCTTCTGTGTGTTTGACTGGACCAGTAACCCTCAGACCAGTGCCATCACTACTTGGTCCTGGTCCTTTTGAGCTCCATTGTTGTTCCTGTGCTTTCCCAAGGCCATGCCATGCTCCCTTGAAGGCTGATGAGAGCAGAAGATGTAATGGGATACTAACTTCTGGGTGTTTCTCTGAGAGCAACTGCATCTTCCAAGTGGCTATCTTGAGACCTTTCCATTTCCTCTTCCCCCAAACAGTGCAAGGAACCATGTGGCTTTTACAAATAGATGAAGAAGGAGACATGCTAATGGGCAGGATGTCTCTGGCCAATGCTGGCTTCTGTCGCTGCAGTCAAAGACAGGAGGGTGAGGGAGAAAGTCAATTTCCTGTTAAATTAGCTTGGCTGTTTCTCTAAGAAAGGTGGAATTTTAATGAAAGTGCTTATTAATGGATGAGCCCAGAGGGAAGTGGATTTGTGGTGAGGCCAGAACTTTATAAGGAAAGCTTTACCTCGTAAAAGGCCACAAAAGATGCTTACAGGACTGTACTTGGTCTGCTCAGGAATTGGCTGCTTGTACAGAGGGGACAGTCTTCCTTTTCCCATAAAACATGCATTAAGGGTGCCAACTAAGTTGGTTCTTTTTTATATCAGTCACAAAAACAGTGGGAGGTTTAGTTCCTGTCAAACTTTATGGGCCATTTATGAGGAGGCCTTCCCCAGAGTATTTCACAGGCCAAATAAAAATAAATGGCACTGAAAAATTTTATAACACAATGCATGAACTGTTGTGGCAGTGGGAAAACATGTGCTGGAGACCTTTTCTCCCTCCCCGTGCAGAGGAATTAAAACGGAATTTTAATTATTGTAACTTTTATGGGCTTTTTCATTTTCAAGCATTACTGTAGTCTCGTGGTTACCTTTGGGAGGGAGGGAGAGATTGTGCCTTTGTACAGAGATGAGAAAATGTGGTGGCAGAGGTGCAGGTTCATGGCCAGGGTGAAGGGCAGCTGCTCTGCAGAGCGGCAAGGAAAGCCAGAGGAGGTGGTGGGTGTGTGAAGGGCTGGGTGATGGTCTGCAGTGTTTGGGGGGCTTGTTGGATCTGGGTATTGATGTTTGCTGTGCTTAGGTGTCCTGTCTGGGTGCAGAGGGCAGCAGGCATGGGACAGCAGTGCCTGCTGAGCCTGATTTAAAAACTGGGCTTAAACCTTGGAGCTTGGTTCAGGCTGCTGTGGCTGTTCTGCTGCTGGGATGGTATTTCCTCCTGCTCCTTCATTTTTCCTTTCAAAATTGGAGGGCAATAGGAAGGAGCCAATTTCTGCCACTGCTGGGACCAGATCAGATCTTCAGAGAGGACCAGACTGGTTCAACTTGAAGTAAGAAGCCTGTTAACAGGAATAGATATAGTTCCTTCCTCATGAGTTTTATCCTCCACTCTGAGCTATGCAGAGAAAAGCAGCACCTTGATAGCAGCACGGAGCTCTTGTGGACATTTAGAATAGAAGCAGGTTGAGCAGTCACTTCTGTGCCAGTGTTGTCAGTGCCAGAAGAGCTTCACAGCTCACTGCATGACCTCTTGCAGTATTGAACTCGGTGAACTCGGTCTTGGTGCTGGATTTACCATGTCAGAAGCTTTATTGGAGGAGTGAAACAGCTTGATTCTATGGGTAGGAATTGGAAGAACCAAGTGGCCAGCAAGCAAAGATGTTCTCCAAATAGTTTCTCTTCCCCTCTCATGCATGTGTTGTGGGTAGCCCTGTTGAGCAGAGGTCAGGGGGTTCAGGCAGCAACGCAGTTACACCATTGCTTCTTCAGATTGCACATATGATAAAAAACTAAGTTACCCCTTTGCTGGCCTTATGACATGAGATCTTCTACTATTCTGTGAATTTTTTTCCCCATGAGGGTGGTCAAACACTGGAACCAGCTGGATCCTAGACAGGATGTGGGATCTCCATCATGGGGGATGCTCACTTACCTGGACATGGTCCTGAGCAGTCTGATCTAATAAGAGCTGCTCTTAGTAGGGGTCTTGACCAAGGGCCTCCAGCTGGTCCCTTCCTTACTGTGCCACGCTCTGGCTCTGCATTTTTGTTCTGGAACAGTTTGAATTATTTTGGATCCGCAGTCTTGGCAAGGGTGGCTGCCTCTCCCTCTGCCCTACAGAGTCCTTGGCTCTTCCTCCGAGGCAGATTCTCAGATCAGGAACAGGATCTGTGATTCAATGAATGCGGGGATTTGATTTAACCTGACAGTAAATAAGCTCCTCTGAGCCAGGACAAGTCAGGGCAAGGGTAAGGTCTGGTTTCAGTATTAACCTTTCACGAGGATGGACTTTAAATGGATCAAGCCCAGAGAGTCCTTTTAAGTGTAAAATGAGGTTAGATGAACTTTCTCAGTGTGCAGTTGTTTGTGACTGACTGTGAAGTGCTCAGACAGTATGAAAGATGTTCCTCAGACAGGAACATCTCTGTAGTCTTACAAGAAAACATAAAAACCCTATCCAAGTTTTTTTGGTGTGTGGTTTGTTTTTTTTGTTTTTTTTTAAAGGCAAACCAGGACAAATGGGATTTATTTGATTTTGGCTTTTTTCATATCCTCTCTTGTTCCAAATGTTTCCTGTGCTTTTCACACAAAATCTAAAAAAAATTATAAAATTTATCAAATTTAATTATTTTTCAAGCCTCTATGAGTCTGACAGTCTGCTTTAGTGACATGTTTGAGTTGTTCTACTGCTGACAGGCTGAGTTTGCCTTTGCTGTGATACCATGTGGGTTCTGGCTCAAAGTGAAGCTACCAAACAACAGGACATGGCTTTGAAATAAGCCTCTGAGATAAACAGAGCTGTAAACCAGTGATCTCAACAACTTTGCAAAACAATGGAGAATAGGCAGACATTTCCCCCCCTCCTTAAACACCTGGGACTTCATTATTTTGATTAAAAGCTTTAAGACAGGGTAACAATAATGCAGAGGATGGGCATGTTGTAAAACATACAAATAACCGGTAGATTTCTAGCTTGGGTGTCAGACAACAAGAAAAAAAACAACAAAAACCAACAATTAATAACAACACAAAAGACATTTTGCTCTAGAAGTGACTAACTAGATTTATTTGATTTTTAATTTGTTGTGGGTAACATCAAGGTAACTAAAATGCTGTTCATCTTCCTGTTCATCTCTGAATGAGATGTCTGCTAACAGGGAGGTGTGAGGAAGGGAGATGCCTATTAAAAGATTTTAATTAAGTGAAAGTAGCAGTATTACCCAGGGAGAAAGTACTGTCTTTTATTCTTTCTTAAGCACTGTCTAGTCGAAGGCAGCAACGCCCTGTCTGCTGAGCTCTCCTCCCAGCTGGAGGAGTTTCTAGGTGCTAGTTAAGGGGTGTTTGTGTAGGTGTTGAGGCTGTGGTGTGTTGCTGAGTGTTGCAGGAGTGTGTTAGGTTTGGGGTCTGGTTGGGTGCTGAACCCTGTGAGTTTAGTGTGGCTGCAGGCTGGGGTCAAACAGCCACTGCTGCTCAGCTGGGCAGAGGGACATCAGCAGCCTCATGAGCAGCACCAAGGCTGGTGGCAGGTCTTCCTCCAGTTCCCTGCAGGTGGTGGGAGATTGGGTTGTCCTCCTGTGTTTTTTCCTGCTTCCTGCTAAACTCATCATCTCCCTAGCACTGATAGGCAGACGAATGACATTTTCCACTCCCAAAGGTGATTGATACTAACAACACACAAGAGTTTAGGACTCTCCTGCAATGCCCCTGCAGCTCCACTGATGGAAAAGGGCTGCAGGTAGGTAAGGAGAACTGGAACCAAACTTCTAAGAAGTGACTGGATGGGGAAGTCACCTTCCTCTTCCTCACTGCATGTATGCATTTAAGAAAAGACTGGTGGGTCTGCCTGGATTTACAGCCCATGGTCCTGTCTGGTTCTAGCCTGCACTTTTATCACAGAAGCAACTTGTTTTTTCTAAATTACAGCACATACAAAGGGAGGATAAATGAATGCTGAGACCTAGTAGTTTCCTAGAGAACAGTCCTCCTGCGTGGAGTGTGGGCTGGGCACAACCCAGGTAGCTCTGCAGCAGTCCTGATCAATGGGGCTCATGGTGGCTCTTGCACAGCACCTTCTTCTTGGGTAAAATACCCCCTTGATTGTAGAGTGTTCTGCTGAAAGGGACTGAATGACTCAAGGGACCTTAATTCTGCAATCTTGGCTCTCGTAGTTAGGTTTTTACATTTCATCATGCAAATAATAGTAATCAAAATGAGTTTAACAGAGTAAAAAAACCAAAACACAAAAAACCACCACCAACAAAACCAGAACCAAAACAAGCCCCCAAAGCCCAAACTGCTGTTTTAACATAGGAATTACTTTGAACTATGTTTTCATTTTGCTGGAATGTCTGGCAAAAATGTTTGCTTGTCAGTAAATTGCTGAAAGGTTTTTCTATACTGGCAGAGTGAATTTATTTTTCTGTGTGTGTACGTATTTTTAAAAAGTATTTGGAGAGAAAAGCTGCCATTTTTAATGCAAAAGAGATTTTTACCAAAGAAATTTATCACAGACAGAAGCCTACTCATGTGAGTATGGGTGGTAGGGTCAGGTCTCACTGTGTGACTCCTCTTTCCTGTCCACTAGAAGCAATACCTTTAAGACTTGTGCCTGACAGGGCAAGATCTCAGCAGTATAGTTTAGGCTGCTACAAAAAAATGGTGGAAGCTAATTTAAGTTAATATAATCCAGTAACCACTGGATTTATTGCCCAGGAAAACGTAAGACCTTTCAGGCTCTTCGTTCTGCCAAAAGCTGAGATCATGGTTTCTAAACTTTGCTGCTTTGTACCAATATGCAGGTGCTAATCATTTCCATACAGCTGAGCTGGGATTTGCTGGCCTCCTCCATAAAACATACCAGCTTTTCACAGTGCCCTCTTATATATGCTGCTTTACAAGGAAACTATAACTAACAATTAAACCAGCATGCAATATATTATTTTCTTAGTTTATAGCAGATGGTTTTATGGGGCAGCATATTAACAAGAGATGCCTGGAGGCATGGTGGTTTGTTGCATCCAGCCCTTCAGTGGTTCAGGTTTATGCACAGATATGAACATACGACCTTCATCGATAATCAGGTTGCAAATGGCTCTGAGTAATTGCAGCATTAGTCTTCTCTAACTGAACCTTCAAAGTGCTGTCAGCTTTTTATAATTACAGAGCTAGTGGACTGTAATAACTTCCAAATGTTTTGGAGATGATTTTAAAGCTCATCTGCAACACGTAGTTAAGATAAGTCTCAGACCCAGATCCTGAAGAAATGCTTTGGCAGGTGGGCTGGGACACTTTTTTTGGTAAGTAAAACTTACTGGAGAAATCTTTACTGGTGTGTATAAGTTTTTCACTGGCCACAAACTGGTCTGGATAAAGTGGCACCTCTGAATGGGTTGGGGGAGGGAGAGAGAGAGAGGATACACATATGTGACCAAACTTGCGACATTAGGAACATTTTAATGGCAATTTTGATGCAAGCTTTATTGGAAAGATACACTTTTCCCCTTTTTTAAATCATAAAACCCACTGTTAGTCAAGATCTGAATGTATCTTGGTGGGTGATTTTGAAGCAAGGCCATTCATGGATTAGAAACACCTTCTTGCCTAGGAAGTTTGGGTGGCTTATGGGGTTTCTGTGCTCCATATGCTAAGAAGAGCTTGTGGGTCAAGTCTTCAAAGGCAGTGAAGTACTTATAGCTGGTGATGATTTCCTTAAGGGGATTCTCAAAAGCACCCAAGCATGCTAAGTGACTAGTTTATTCCTGGTATTTGTGCATAAATAAGCCTGAAAACTGGGGCTGAGTTACACAGGGGATGGCCATCACCTCAGTTGTTTCATCCTGCTGATCTAGTCTCAATGTCTTTCCCAGTAAAGCTTCCCATGGCTGAATGTAAGGCTGGATATATTTGTGCACTTACATTCATCCAGTGAATAACCCTCAACTACTTTTTGGAGATGTAAGGCTCCACTTACTCTGTCTAAAATTATAAAAATTAAATCATGATCTCCATTGTTTCTCAGACTGCCTGAAAGAAATAGAAAGCTGTATTATAGGGGAGAAGCTTGGGAACTATTAGAGAATACCTGGAGAAGAATAGGGGGAATGATGTAACTGATTCTAACCTGGCAGTTATTTAACTACGGGTCTGACTTGAGGCATGGAGAGTATATTGAGGAGGTTCCTGGCCAGCCCAAGGGAACAAGATCAGGTTAAAAATCTTTGTATTGGAAAGAAAACATAGGAGTGGGAGGGAGGAGTAATCTGCAAATGGCAGCTGGCTCTAGAACTCAGCTGAGCTAGCAAAGGTTTGTTCTCTTCTGTCCCATTTTCATGGTATCACAGCAGGGCTTGGTCCTGCTGGTAGTGAAGCTCTTTTGCATCTTCACTTTCAAGGAACCAAAGCATGTGAATATTTCTGTAGAAGCCATGAGGAAATCATGCATGTCTGTGGTGCACGTAGGCTCTGTGGCTGCCTGGTAGGGCAGATGGCTCTGTCAGCAGCTTCTTGGCTCTTCTTTTTTGGACCATGGAATTTTGCTTGATATGAAGGGAGTGAGGGCTATCTGCTGCAGTGGAGCCACGATCTTTCTGAAACTGTCAGGTTCTCAAAACCAGAAGGGTTTTAAGAAATGCAGATTTACATGGGAGGTAAAGGTCTTCAGGGTTTTCAAATAAGGAAAAGCAGTGCTAGTGTTACCCTCTAGCCCTGAACTCTGCCTGTAAGTAAGAAGAATGATGAGTGGTGCTAATTAAGTTGGTGAGGAACAAGTGTGCTTACTGCATGGTTTGAGTAAGGCAGTGCAATTGGGCTTGGTTTCTCCTGTCTCGTGTGTAACATCTTGAAAACCATGTGCCAAGTGCCTTTGCCTCCTTTCCTGCAAGCCTGCCTTGCCTGCTGCATCATCTTGAGATTGCTACTCAGGGATATTGCCTCTGTGTGTACATTTTCAAAGTGAAAACTAACTTTTATTGGAAACAAGAGTCTTATTTAAAATAAGAAAGAGAGCAAAGACTTTTTATCCTTTTATGAAGTTGATCCAAACCTTCAAAGTGTTTTGGTAATTGTGTTTATGGCTAAAAGATTGATTATTTAAGTCTGTTACAGTATGCTTTTTAGTATGAAGTAATGGCTCATTACAAACCAGCTCAGGAATGCTTTTGAGTTTTTCAGGAATTTTTTAAAGCTGGATGAGAAGGGAAGAGTGTGAGGCACTCAGTTTAACATTTAAAAACATCTGGATCTGCTCTATGGTTTATTTTTTAATGTGTTTTCCATGAGTCTATTTAAACAACCACATGGCTTGATGGCAGAATGCATGCAAGTGTAGTGTTTGGAAGGGGACCCTGGATAAAAGTTCAGCTTCTAACTAGAGTCAAGTGACATGTTCTTGTTACTGGTTAGGTTGTGTGGATTCATAGAAAGAGCCCATCTCAGCTGCTGTGGTTCCTTTTCTCTGCCAAAAGCTGCTAAACATAAAGCAGGCAAAGGAAATACTAAATTACAGAACACCTAGTCTTTAGCCCTTTCTTTAATCTCAAGTGGGTCTCCCAGATCTCATAAACTAGGAACGAGGATGACACATAAGGGCAATGACAAGAGGGTCCAGGACTTGCGCTTGAGCAAAGGGTCTCCTGGGGCCACAAGGCTGGGAGCAGAGAGAGGGACAATGCTGATAATGCTTTTTTTAGGCTGTGCTATTACAATGCTGTTACACTTCAGATGGGCTGCCAACACACCAGCATAGAGTAGCAAGAACTGGTCTCTATTTAGCTCCTAGTAGTTTTGAACAAACAGAATATTTTGTGGTTGTTGCTGGAAATATAACAAGATCCACTTCTCTGAAATTCAGAAGGAACTCATTGCTGGTAGACATTGGCAGAGATGATGAAGTAGCCACAAATTTGTTTGCAAGTGATCTTCTTTATCCATTGCTCTTTTTCCTACCCTCTGGCATCTTTTTTCTCATCTCTATTCACCCATATACTGAGGCCTCAGGGATTCAGTGTCCTGCACTTGCACTAGGACAGAGGGGCTGAATAGTGGTATAACCAGGGGCAGCTCTTGGAGTTTGTGGGGTCCACTTTCACTGGAGTTTTATAGTGTTTCCCAGAATCTTGGTCATTCATCACTATTCTTTCTCACTAGTGGCATGTGGTGGCAGCAGGAGGCACCAGAGGCAGCTGCAGACATCATTCAAACTGGTTGACCTATCACTTTTTCCCATCAACGCATGAAAGCCTTAGAAGGTCCTGGTGCATCTTCTGTCCCTGCATTAGCCACCCATGAGGGTCTCATTGATTGTCTCAAACTTGCAGAGATGGGCACAGGCCAATGCAGGTAGAGTGAGAAGAGAAGCACTTGGGAAAAAACCTCCGCTTTACAAGGCAAGGACTTTTTTCCTGTTTTCCAGAATATAGGACTAAATATTCTTTTCTACTGGTATTATTGTGATAAGGAATTATTTTCTCAGTTCTTGTTTTGTACAATATTGTTCTCCTAATCATCTCCTGCATTTTTTGCACATGCATGCACATGTAAAATAAGTGCAAATATTTGTTGGGTTCCAATCAGCTGCAACATGTTACTTGCTGCTGGGTACAACTTAGGTTTCTTTTTGTGTGGGAATGATTCGTAGAGGTCATCCTGCAAAACCTGTATTTCTCAAGAAAGACTAGAAACTGCTGAATTGATCTTGAGGGAATGGTTCCCTTATAAACAGTTTGCAGGAAGAGTTGATGGCAGTGTTTGTACAGGCAGCTGAGGGAAAAGAGAGATTCCTTGAAAGAGAGGAGGGGACCCCCAAAGGAAGAAAATGGAAGATGTTGAGGGAGGGGGAGGATTCAGAAGGGTAGACAAAGTCAAATGTTTGTACTTCAGGATATTTCTTTTGGGATATCTTCTGGGTTTCAGGGATACAACTAGTCAGCATCCATGGAAAATACAGGATGTTTGTGTGTAGATGTGAAAAGGCCACTGGAGATGGAGCCAATGATAGTGCTATTTGTCTTCAGTGACTTGTACAGAGGCCTGAGCTGAGGAGTAGAAGGGTTAACCACTGTGTATATTAAGGCTACAAAAAGCTTTTCAATTGGGAACATAAATTACTGAAGTTGCTATTCACAGAAACACATATCAGACATAAAACCACTGCCACAGCTTTTCAAATGTCTTACTGTGCTTCATCTCATGGCAATGACTGGAGTGCTCTGGGACTACTTTTCAAAGTATTCTCCTTTGTATCTCAAGAATACACAATGGCTCAGCCTTGACAACTATCTTCACATGTAAGGAGACTGATAGGTCACTAGTGACATAGCTGCAAACATGTTATCAAGCATCTTCTGATTGCTTCCAGGCAAGTGTTCTGGTCCTGCATAAGACAGACAATATTTAGATGATGTTCCTTTCCCAATCATCTTACTAGATTTTTATATGCTTGGGGAAGAACAAACATCAGACACACTTTTTTGTCTGCTTTGTGATCTGCAGGGAGTCTATGATCAAAGTTTCCAGGCACCTGTTGGATTCCCCCATTCCCAATAAGATCCTACTCTGAAGTGAATATGCAAAAATCCCCATCCTAAAGACTTGCTGAGGTCCAAATACGGAGAGATAATACTCAAATATTCAGATATCATCTTCAGACTTCTGTGTTTAAAAGCAGTCAAATGCTGTCATGGTCTTTGCTTCAGCCCATTCCTCTTGAAATGTTCTGTGGAGGTCTGCAGCCATGTCTAGGCTGATGGTGGTCACAGCTGTGGGGAGCCACGTGGGTCTGATTCTGAGGTCAGTGCTGCACAGCACAGGCAGGCCCTCTTATCCTCAAGACAGGCTTCAGCATGCACAGGTATCAAAAATGCCTCTTCCCAGGCCTCTGACTCTGGAGTGTGTGTGTGCACAGCTGCTGACAGCACCAAGCTGAGATCTCCTGGAAACACAAGGATCTGGGAAACCTTATGCCAAGAGGAAAAGTATCCTAAAGTGGCTTTAATTTTTAGTGATTAGCTAAATAGCTCAAACTCCCTCTCATGTTTTGGAGTGGAAAAACCCCAGATTTCCCTTGGAAAGTGAAGCTAAAATGCAGGGTAGGGCTCCTGTTTGCATTGTGGTGGAGGCCTTCAGCCTGCTTCATTACTTAATATCACCACACGATAATTGTTGCCTCCACCCTTGTGCTTATCTGCTCTGTGACAGGTTGTGTTTGTTCTTTTTGTCTGAGAGGGCTGACAAAGCCACAGGGTCTGGAGCAAGATGGCTGTGGGCACCCTACTGGAGATGGCTGGGGTGTGGAGGGTGGCTCCGTGGGTGCCCAGATGGGTCAGAGCTGAGACATGCTGAGCTGGGGGGCATGGAGTGAATCCGTGCAGGGGAGAGCTCCTGTCTAAATATTTTGTTTCCCAAACTAGGAACTCTGCCAGAGGCAGGTCCCAGAACACACAAAAACATCTAGCCCTTCCCGGCAGCTCTAAATTTGGGTCTAGCAATGTCCACTTGTGCTTGTACTAACATTAAATACAAGCAGTAGGGTTTTGCCAGCCTCATCCTTCAGGCTAGCCCCATTCTTCAACAGCTCAGCAGTGAACTGTCCTTCCTCTGCCTGCATTTGTTTCTTCTTACAGATAAACTATATCAAAATCCAGGATTAACCACAGCTGAGTGACTGCGAGAGGCTCAGAGTTTAATTCTAGGGCCCTGGTCCTTTCAAGCCCTAGCTCTGCTGTGGCTCTTTAGCAATTTCCAAGTCTGCAGTTTTCCAGTTTTTCAAAATTCCCTTATCTGTGTCCAAACTTAGGATCTAAGCCCCAGCTAGTGACCCATATCTGCAACCCAGTGGATCAGAAGAGGTGCATTTTCCCCCATATTAGGTCCCTCAGTCAACTTGTGTGAACCTGGGAAAACTAGAAACAAATCTCCATATTCCACTAAGTTTTCCAAATTTCTGTCTTCCTCAGAAGTGAGGTTGTTAGCCTGTTAACGCCTGCTGACACAGACATGCATGTAGCAGTGACCTGTCAGCTTTCCCAACCCCAAAACTAAGATCCACATGGACCTAGTCTGAAGCATGGACAGATGACTTCTCTCTGCATTAAAAAAAAAAAAAAAAAAAAGCTCTTTCAGTTTCATGCATTAAATCCTGTTTTACATGCTGATATGGCTCAGCCATAAACTTAACTGAAATGCTGACACATGTACACAAGGGTCAGTTTGAGATCTGTTTATAGTCCTGGACAGACTAGCTGCTCATTCAAACTGGTGATACAGCTACTCACACTCTGGTGGGAGGCAGGGCTGAATTTTAGGTCTCTGCTCAGTAATACTCACTTCTAGCAGATTTTCCATGCCCTGAGTGATGCTGGGGCTGAATTCCTATTCAGCTTCTGTTTCTCCCAACCACTGCTGAAACATCACTCTGAAACAATGACTCAAAGCTCATGGAGCTTCGGCTATGGTGTTCAAGGGGGAAGAGAAAACCCCCTTAGGATGTTTGATATCTGGGTGGTGGAGTGCTTTCACTTAAGTACAGAGCCATAATGATGGCAGAAATTGTTTTCCTCTGGCTCTTGCTTGGGGCTTGACTAACTCTACAGTCTCTAAGATGACTGTATTTTCCTGCTGCTGCCTGGGATGATTCTGTGGTTGAATGATGTTCAGGTGAGGCAGCATGGTGGTTGTGTGGGATGGGGAAGGCTTTCTCACTTCCACAGACAAGTTAGAGCCTTCCTTTCTGCAGGGGAAGACTGATTCCCCAGGAGGAAGGTAGATCTCTGTGGATGGAGAGGGATCACAGCTGTGGAGCTTTTACAGAGGCTATTTTGCTCACCATCAAGTAATTTGAAATGCTAGGAAGTGTTTCCACCAAGCTGAGCGATGAGTTGAGATGGCTTTAGGGACAGGCTCAGCTGGCTCAGATGAGCAGCTGGTAGTGTGAGAATGTGATGAAAATAAACAAGATATTGTGTGGATGCTCAGTTAAGCAGTGGAAAGACACACACACATTCACCCACAACTCTCCCGCTGTGTTTGTGACAGGTGAACAAAATAAAATACCTGGAGACAAAGAGCTTGAGGTCAGGCTTTTTTCCTGGGGTGGAGAAATGAAATCAGAAGCCTACACCTTTCATGGAAGGCAATCAAGCTCTTTTTCACCAAACATTTGGGTGTCAACATGAGCAGCTTGAGCCTATGTAAGATTATAGACTTTTTCATGTGTCAGTCAAAATATCCTGGGGAGAAAAATGTCACATTCTTCCTCTGTGTTACTGGCACTCGTGTTTTGTAAAACACATAGCTTTTTATTTAAAATAGATCTGCTGATATAAAAACTGAACACAAAATATCAGGAAGTTGGCTGGTCTGTAAAAGGGATGCCTGCTGAGAATGTAAAATTAATTTGCTGTAGGTGAAAAAAGCTGGCTGTGGGGACAGATGATGGAGAAGGTGTCTGAAAGAGAATAGCATGGATAGATTTCCTCTATCTTGCCAAGGAAAACAGTTCAATTTTGTTCACAATGGGCTGTTTCTGTGGCTAAGTCTTTAACCTGCCATCTATTCCTTTAATACTTTATTTTTTTTTCATACTTGTTTACTTCATTCCCAGTCTCTCTTTTTCAGCAAAATACCACTTTTGCATATGTTACGTAAGGACAGCAAATTGGAGGAGGATCCTGGTCTTTGCCAATGACAGATGCCTCATTCACTTGGTGAATGATATTGTTGTCCCTGTAAGATGCTCAGGGTCTTTAGGTGACACATTGGCCCAGGTTTCCCCTCATGGCAGAGCTCTGCTGTTAGTATTTTGTTTGTGGATCCAGATTAACAGGAATAAAAAAAGGATGTTCTTGGGGTGAATTGCTTGTTCCTCTGATTAAAGAAACTAAAGCATCAACAGTTTTCCCAGATTCCTTAAGATATCCTAAACATGGCAGGCCCCAGAGCATGGCAGAAATGGAACTGGCCATTTCTCTCAGCTGCTGATAGTGTCCTCCCCAACTTCTGCCCTGTTTCTTTGGCACCCAGCTGTTGCACTTACATCAGAGGAAGGACTCTGTTAGTAACAGCAGACGTGGGGATGCACAATCACTTTCAGGACATGGTTTGTCTGTTGGCTGTGAAATGTCAGATGTAAGAAGATAAAGCCATGACTCTGTGGTGCTCAGCTGAATTTCACTTCTGAACAAGGCAAGCTGTGGTTCTCCCAATCTGTGCTAGATTTACACTTCCACAGAAAATGTGGAGAGAGATGGGCGCTTAATTGCTAATTTAAGACAAGACTGAGTAAGGAAGAGCGAATCCATATCTTTGTTTTCAAAGAAGATTTGAGGTGGGTGCTTCAATCGTCCTCTATGATTATCACCTGTGGTGTCCAGCCTGGAGGAGAGGAACCAGAAGATGTAGTTCCAGGGTCCTTAAGGGTTCTTGGTTGAACTGAACATTGCTTCAAATTGAATGTTAAACCAGGGAGTGTGGGTGTAGCTCATTCCATTATAATCTCTGCAAATTGCTTTGTAATCAAAAGCTTTTGTTCCAGTGTCAAGTGGTTAAGCACCAAGTAAGAAGATCTATTTTACAAGACCAGACAAGATCTGACAGACAGCGGAAACTTAACTTTCAACAAATATAACAATCAACATGAGAGAACCAAAAGGTCCTCATTAAGCACTGCTGTTTTTAATTAATTGGTCCTTCAGATTTACTTCTTTAAAGCTGCTAACAGCCTTAAGCCTTTCCTAGATTAATTACAAAAGACGGGCAAATCACAATAATTAGTTTAGCCTCAGGCTCTTGCTAGGCCTCTGACCTATGTGTGTAGGTTTGCTCCATGCAGTGTAGACAGGGGGGAGAAATTTGCCTTCTTGTCTTGTTTCTGAATCAGAATTTCTGGCAGGAAGTGTTTTTTTTCAGTTGTTGAAAAGTGTAATTTTCCTTCCCCTAATATATTCTTGTCACTTAGTTTAAAATGATCCCTCTGCTGTAACGACTCCCACTTGGGCTGGAAACCCTCCTTCACCAAGAGCAGCTCAGTCGGTGATGATGACTTTCAAGGCTTGTAATTCTTGGTTTATGGGGGTACAGACTCAGGGAAGTATTGTTAAAAATGAATCATGCTGCTCCCCTGGGGATGTGCTTGCTTCCCAGGATGCACATTAATGTGAATCCATCCCCCCTCTCTTGTTGCAGAGGGCTGCTAAGTCAACAGTGCAATGTAAGAATGAATTTCAAGGAGGAACATCTGTATGTGCCTATTCATAAAGACAGACTGACTTTCTGTAAGTGCTTGTAAGAGGCAGACCTGTTGTTGCACCAAGAACCTGATGCTCTTCAGGTCTTTTCCTGTCTGATCTGTGCTTTCATCTGTAGCTCGATGCAGACTTCTGGGGTCTTCTCTATTTCCTCCATTCATGAGACAAATCCTCCAATTTCAACAGTTGTTTCCTTGGTTCCGATGAATCTGTTGACAGTGTAATGGGAAAACATGTTTATCTTTGCCTGGAAATCATGTGCCTCAGTTTCCCTACCCTACAGTACCATCCCTGGAGATTAGCTGCATGTCTTGACTTACTCATTCTGTAAATTGCTTTGAGATCCTAGGCTGATGGGGAGATAAGGGAAAATTATTGGTGTTTGTGCTCTTGATTAGATAATCATCTGCTTAATTTCCTGTGAGTTCAATGAGACATATCAAGGCACCTGAGAATTATGCTAAGCTGTGCTTGGAGAAGTGACATCACCACTGTGCTGTACTGCCTGACAAAATCGAGTCTAATCATGGATAACCACTAAAAAATGTTGTTTTTAAGATACCTGCTGTGCCCCTCCATGGGGGTCTTCCTGAGGGTGAAGCTAGGTGGGAGGGCACGGAGTTGCCTGCTCCCTGGTGACTGCTGTCTTCTCCCTGTGTCCTGCAGGCAAGAGGCTCCCCTCACTCCAAATCTTTTGACCCCAGAAGCAGGGTCTAGTCCTGCTGCCAAGAGGGGAGAACCCACTGCAAAGTTACTTTTGAAACACAGTAGTGCTGTGTTATCACAACACTGTTGTATGCTTTCCTCTTGAAAATAAAAAGAGGTCAAATTCTTCATTGTTGCTTTCAGGTTCCCTCTTCCCACCTACCTCCTCTGCACTGCTGGGTGCAGGTTTAAAAAGTGTATTTTAACTTATTTTTAGTGCTCTTAAGATGTCTCAGGCTGGGACAGACAACTGAACACTGGTGTGCTGAACTGCTGGGTACTGCTTGATTGCAATCTGGAAGCTGCAGAGTGACATCAGATAATGAATCTGTGCTATTTCTTACTAAAAAGTTCCCATTCTGTTCAGCAAAAGTGGTAGAAACCAATTATTTTTTTTCACCCATTTGGAAGAGACTTTGCTCTCATCTAGGACAGTTGGTATTATTAATGTCACAGCAGTAGCTGGACATCAGGAGGGAATCAAACTTGCTGCTTCTCCCTCCGTTGGGGTCCACAAGGAAAATCCTGGCTAACATAGCTCAGCCACTTCTCTTTTATTGCTCTCATGAAAAAAGGATCCTTATCTCTCTGAACTAGCAGTGTAATGGGAAGCAAACAGGGACCTTCCTCTTCCTTCTATTTGGCATTTCTTTGTCCATCTAAATTTGTGTCTGTCCCTGGACATTAACCTCCCACTCCAAGGGCAGGACAGGGCAGGCTGATAAGCAGTTGCTGCAACCACTGGTATTGAAGCAATTATTCAGCAGCTGCAGCCCTTTGCAGCTGAGCAGAGATTGCCATCTCTATCCCTGGGAAAACTGTTTCATACCTCCTTAATGTATCCTGGCCTGCAGACCTTTATTTATGGCACCTTCTGACTGAATTACCAAAGCGACGCAGCCTTGAGATCTTTACTGCTCTTTCTTTGGACTTTGTCCTCAAAGATGAGGTCTTTTTTTTTTAATTTTTTCTCCCCCTCCCCCCTTTTCCCTGCCTACAGCTGCTGATGCTTAATCCTATTTGTGGGCTAGCAACACTCCCAGTGGCTTCAGAGAGCTGGTCCTGTGTATTTGCTGTCCTCTGAGAATATGTGCAGTGTGACACAGGCAGAGCCAGAACGCCGATGGATGCTCTGCTACATGTATGCTAATATTGCCTGGGTTAATGGCTTGGATTCAGAGCTAATTTGAATGCAGTTGGGAAAACATTGCCTGCAATATTTCCATGGCTTTCTTAAAATAGATCTGCCTGTAGTTTCTAGGCACAAATTGTTGTGGAAAGTAGATTTGCTATGTCAAGTTGGTAAGCTTAGCCCAGAAGCGTGATTGGTCCCCAAGACCAGGAGGACAACCTGAAATGCTTGATTTGGAATTGAAGAAATCTGTAAGAATCATGTGATTGAGCTTCTGCTTTCATTTACACCTGGCCTGACACAGACCTGTGCTGCTTTCAGTGCTGCTTCTCTGGACACATGGGAGTGTGGAGGGGCATGTGCAGGAGGGATGGCAGGATCGGGTCTTTTTCTGAGTTACGGATTTAGCAATAAATGAAAACAATTTCCCTTTTATATAAGCAGCAGTAGGGGAAACAAAACGAAACCTTTGCCTCATTTCCTGTTGTGTTTTGAGGTTTCTTACCAACACTGAAAACCACAGTTCATTACGGGAAGTTTTAGTGGTCTGTGTCTGTCAGTGTTTTAAATCAGTATTTGGCATCAGCGAATGAGACAGTTTTCCCTTGAAGTAGGAGGGGAAATTCTCTCTTCTGCATGTGTTTTGTTTGAGAAATTGTGTGTTCACATTTCTTGTCAAGTTTCTCATTTATAAGCATTGTGAAAAGCAACACTAACAAAACCAAGAATGTTTTTAACAGTTTTCCTTCAAGTTCAGTGAAAAACACTTCACCATTAACCTGCATGCTCATCTACTGTCAGCTCGGTATTATATCACAGTCTCTCATACAGATTTTAGTTCTCATCAGTGTATTTGTTCTGGGAAAGTGATGAGCTTGAGATGCTGGTAAATGGTTATGAAGTTAGTAAGTTTACGTTTTATAGCATCTAGTTGTGGGGATGGCATTGGTTGAAGTGCTGTACAGATATACAGGTAACGGTGTCTGTAGACCAGAGGATCTAGCGGGTAAAGGAAACAAATTATTTGGGTGAGTGAAAATTTCTTCAGAATTAATGGGAAGTTTTTCCTCATGTTGAGGTGGAACTTTGTGTGTTCTTGTTTGCATCCATTGTCCCTTGTCCTATTAATTCATTGTATCTTTATTTCTTGCATAGGGTCAGCAGGGCTGAGCCAACAAGTATAAATCAGACTTCTCCAGCTTGAGGTGACAGAAATGTGGGTGCTGCTGTAATACAGTATGGGTAAATTAATGTTTTAGAGAAAAAAAACACTCTGTTCTTCATTACATCTGCATTTAACATTTATGTGTTTAAGCAGAGGTGGTTATTATGGCAGCATAAGCAAGGCAGTATGTTCTCATCTGCCTGCCTCAGGGGGAGGTACAGGAGTTTCCCAGAGTGGCAGCTGATTTTCTCACAGGAATAAGAAGCAGAAAGCTGACAGTGCCTGCTTTGCCACCTGGACTCTGGCAGCTGGGAAGCTCAGCACCTCTGAGGGTTTTTCTCCTGGCCAGTGCTCCAGCCAGCAACATGCAACCGGCAGCTCTTTGCAGCTACCCCATCTCACTTCTCACCTCAAGCACAGTGTCAGGAGAAGCTGTGTCCAGGTCAGAGCCTCCAGAAACACAGAACTGGGTGTTATTCAAAGGTGATGGGAGTGAGCGTTATCTCCCTGTCTTTCCTCTTTGGTGGAGCAGCCTATGGAATAAGAAGGCTTTGCTGCCATTGCTGCTTCTCTATGGAGACTGCACAAGCCCCCGAGGAATGCACTCGGGCACTGTGGGCCTGGGCCACGGGTTAAGTGTTTTAAAATAAGGAAAGCCTAAAACAAACAGGCTGCGTGTTTCCATGCGCCGCCGAGATCCACTAATTCAGTCGGGTAGAGAGGGCTGCACTTTGGCACCCTCCCCACCTCCACGGGAAGGATTAGCAGGGATTTAATTAATAAGTACCGTGACTTTCTTCCCTCTTTTTTTGTTTTGTTTTGTTTGAGCACAAGATGTCCTATCTGGGCATTGCCCCATGTGGTGGCCAGGCTCATACCTCCTTGCCTGGGCAAAGCCCTGTTTAGCCATGGCATGTAAAGGTGTGAAGAGATGCTCCAACAATCTCATTCCCCCTCCTAAAATGCATGTGGCTGGTATATATGAGGGAAAGGTCACACTGTCAGCCTTTGTGCTGCCAGTGATACTTTTCTTTCATCCTTTTGCTTTAAAAGGGGATAACACAATCATTAAGTCTAATGCCCCTTGAAGATACAATGGGCTAACGAGCCCCACAAGGTTTTCAGTTGGAACTTGTAACGTCCTTGGGTTTTGTGCCAGATAACATGTTGCTATGCCGAGTGCTGCCAAGGAATCCCAGTACTCTGAGTGCACGGACACTAAAGATGCCACACAGAAGGCTCTGCGTGCTTGCTGTGTTTTTCCATAGCAACAAATACGCCTGATTACAGCACATTCATATGCTCTATATAATGAGTATCCCATAGGAAATTTATCACAGTGTATCCTGCATCATAATTAGAAATCAGACCCGGGCAACAGAAGTGAATTCCCCAGGTGTAAGATGTTGGATGTGTTCTGTGCAGAGAGGGTGGTGGGAAGCAAGGAAGGGCAGGGCAAACGGGCAGCTCTGCTGTGTGCCCTGGTCCAAAGATTCTTGCTGAACTAATTCACAGCTAACTCTGAATTATCTGTGCTGCCCCTCCTGACAGTGTTTGTATGTGCATATATGAGTGGGGAGAGGGGATTTTTATTTTTTTCTTCTCTAAACATTATTCTAGCTTAATTCTGCTTCTGCTCCCCTCTGGCCAGGGACAAATTGAAACCATCAGCATGTAGAGTTCAGTTTCATAGGCAAAAGATGTTCTCCTGGGGGTTTTCCGCTTTGGCTTGGTCCAACTTTTACTGATGTATCACTTATGATATACTTAACTACTTTAGACAAATTCAGCACTGCTGCGATGAAAAATTAAAATACACAGGCATACTTTTAACCAGGTAAATTTAGTAAATAATTTTATTCACCTGACAAATCGAAACAATTTCCCCTATAAAAGGCAGCATTCAGCCTCAAGGTTAGGAGTTCATCGCATGTGCAGTGTATATATCTTTCCAAGTTCAAAAGACTTGGGTTTTGTGGCTAGTGCTGAGTTCAAAATGAAAAAAAAACTGTTTTCTAGCACAGCAGTTGTTAGGTATTTGTATGGTTCAGTCAGTGATGATAGCTATTAAGGTATCTACTTATATTTGGCATCAGCACTGCATTAGGGTGGGTTTTTTTTTCTTACATGATGAGATCTGTTCAGATTCAGATAATGAAATTATCTTTCTTCTCCATTAACCTGTGTCACTTCATTTTATGAACAAATGCTGCCCTTGAGTATAGTCTGATCTGAGTCTGCAGGTTTTCACTCTACCTCCAAGGACAAAATTTGGTCACTGTGGGTAAGTACAACTTTCTAGGGGAGGCACAAAAATGTATTATATCTATGCTACACATACACACTGTTTAATATTTCTTATGCTCTTCTAGTTAAATCAACTGGCTTGGTACCAAGAAGTAATTTTCTGAGGTCTTGGTGAGCTCCTGGTCAGAGGCGGACTGGGAATTGTCCAGAGGAGACATTTTCCATTCTGGGATTTATCATGTTACATCACCTGCTATTACAGGGTGATGTGGGAGTGATTCAGGTGCTCAAATGTTAGGTGTCTTGTGACAATTTAAATGCCCTAGAGGATTTAAGACACAGCCGTGCAGTTGGCATCTAGGACCCAGGAGGCCCGTGCCCACTTGCCGCAGGCACAGTTGGATGTTAAAATGGCAATAGATGCTTATTGAGTACTCAGACTGTTCCCTGCATATAGAAATAATGATATTTATTCAATAAATGGGCTAATTTAATTTCCTGGACACTGAGCTGACTTTAGGCATGGTAATTTGTATTTCAGTGAAATTATTTAGGATGGGCTCACAGAAGTTCACGAGGCTTCCACTTCTTCCTTTCTGTACAAAAAAACCCACAGCAAATGCCCTGCCAAATTGAATGGCTTTATGCTCCTGTAATGACTCTAAGTGATGCTGTTATAGCATTGTGGAAGTATAATGTTTCAGACCATTGCTATTTAACAACACTGTGTGTGTGTGCACCTGGGAAGCAATTGCTGAGACTTGCTTCATCTGGATTTTTTAATCTGTTTTCTTTTTTTTTTCCTCTTCACTCAGCTGCAAACCAGGTTTGGATTTGGGGCATGCAAAGGGCAGCCTGCACCTAACATTTGCAAGGACATAAAGATTGCTGTGGCCACTTTATTAGTTGTTGGGTGCTTGAGTGCACACAGAGCTCACTTGCAGGTTGCTGTCATTAGTGAGCCTGGGGGATTCAGGGCTGGAGATCAGGGAGCAAAACCTGGCCTTAGCGTGGCTCTTGTGGTTATTATCTTGAAAATGACTGATACTAGTGGCTGTATAAGGAAAAAAACCAACAAAACAAACCAAACAAACAAACAAACAATGAAAAAACAATTCCATGTTTTTGGGGCCGACATTGCAAATTACCAGTATGTTTCATTTGCTGTCAGCTGGGCCTTTTAACTTGGACTCACTTTGCTGATAAACCAGTCCTAGCACAGGCAGCACATCACTTTGTTCCCATGTTCTCCAAGCAAAACTGAAGTAAGCCTCCTTTCTCTTCTCCATCCCAGACCTTAATGCCAATATTTGCGCCAGTCCCATAGTTCTGCAGCATTAATGAAAACATTGGATGATGCTCTGTGAATTGAAGTGGCTAAAACACACTGTTGTAGCCTTCAGATTGAGTGCTGCTTATCAAAGCCCAGAGGTGAGACAGCTGGGCAGGCAGTCTGGCAGCCAGCCCAAACACCCAGGGGGCACTTGCTGGGCACCAAATGGCATTTGTGGTCAGTATCTGAATGCTCTGGCTGCAGAGGGCTCTCTTTCACAGAGCCTGCTCCTGAAAAAGTGTTATTTGGTCTTGGGAGGAGGTGCTATGCTGGTTCCCATGCTGCTTGTTCCTGCTGCTCACTTGCTTTCCCCCAGAAGTAGCCAGGTCAGATAGGAGGGGTTTGCATCAGGAGGAGACATTGCAGTAAGCTGTAGTCTTGCTTGGCACAGGGTGGAAAAGCATGATTTTCAGACTTTTCTTGTTTCTCCTTGCTTACAGGTTCTCAGGGCAAGGGGCAGGTTAGTAAATGGCTGTCACATAGAGGGGAAGACTAATTTTCACCCTCAGGTTTCCTGTTGTGTGGGGCCAGCAGGCTTCCTGCTCCTTGACACCGAATCTTGCTGTGATTTATTGTAACACAGAGTCCACAGCTCTAAAAGGTCCTCTCCTCACAGTCCTAAAAGCCTGCAAGTGAGTTTTAGTTGTTTTCAGGGTTGTGGTTTTTTTTTTTAATTTTATTTTTTATTATTATATTTTATTTATCATGGACAATGCAAAGCCCATTCCTGGTGGCTGGCACCTTTCCTGCCAAAGACCTGGGCAGTGGCTGGGATGGGTCCCAAGGACTTTTCCAGGTTTGTTCTGCAACATGGTCTGCTGCTGAACTTGGTGACCCAGGGATTATCGTCCTAAGCTCTCCCTGGGTTAGGTTTTCCTTTGGGAGTCAGGTGTTCTTCTTAATAAAGCGTGGCTAAGGCAGGGTGTTAAACTGGCATTCCGTGATGGTTTAGGGTGACAGGATTGACAGACCGTATCCTCCAACACTTACTGCAGTGCTTATCGGGGCAGCAGAGAAGGTTTTAAAATTGTCTACACATGAAACAAGTTTGGTGTTGCAATGATAGATCAGAGCAGAAAAAGGGAGATGAGTAAGGAGGAGGGAACAGGAAATAGGCTGATGTGTCTTGGGAGGAAGGAAAAGGAATGTGTAAAACAGACAGAGGAACAGTAGATCAAAGTAGCCCAGCGGGAAGAGGAGAGAGAGCAAACTAGTTATTGCATGAACAAAAATATCATTGTGGATGTGAGATGAAGGGAATGACAGGAGGAAAGGAGCAGAGATTGAGAGTAAAAAGAAACATCTTTCTCTGATAAAAGAATAGAAGAAGAGTAATAAAGGATAGGAGTGGAAGGTGAAAGGGAATTAGATGAAGAGGAGGAAGGCTGGAGATAAAGACATACTACAATGGTGACCCCAAGGGAAGAGCAGCAGTTTGTAGATATATCTTGAAATTCACTTTGTGTAGCACGTCATGAGGCTCAGCTCAGGCAGGAGCTTTTTTCTTTGGAGGAAGAACAACCTGTGCCACATTAACAGGGTGGTGTGGATGTGGGTGGGGGCTGCAGAAACAAGTGTGTGGCTGAAGCCCTGAAAGAAGGAGCTGGGTCTTGCTGAAGGTGAAGTAAGAGTCCAGGAAAGCAGGACAGGTTGCTATGGTTCAGTGAACCAGGCAGCATGTGATGACATTTCTCTTAAATCCTTGCCTTACCAGTTTGCTCCAAGGGAAGCCAAAACACCTCTGGCTCACACCTGAGCAGTTGCTGTTGCACAGTACCCTGTGGGATGCACCTGGGCTGCCGGGCTTGTCCGGGGCACTCTTGGGGGAACTGGAGTAATTGAGAAGCTGAAAATAATATTTGGGAAATACCTTGAAGAGAAAGGAAACTAAACTACCTTTGTGCTCCCCTGTCTGCACATACTTGGACGGTTTTGGTGCCTTAGCCCTCAGGCTCCTGCTGACATAGTGACTGGCCACCCAAATACTTCTCCAAGAGGGGACAGAAATAAATCAGTAGAGAGAAGGAGAAATAAAAAGGAGGAGGTTGGCAAGGCAGGCAAGCAGGGAGAAAGTGATAGGGCAGAGTAGAGGAGCATGGACAAGAAGATGTAAGCATTTTGGCATAGTGGCTTTCCCTTCAGGGAAAAGGTTTGGTCCTATTTGGTGGCCAGGCCTGCTTGAAGGCAAGTGCCTGTTTGTGCAACACCCTTTTAACCCCCTCTTCACTGAGATTCATCCAGGTCCGTTGGTTTGTTGCAGAGCCCTTGGGTGGGGGAAGCAGCTCCCCAGAGCCTTCCAGCCAGACCCCAAGACCTGGCTTTTCTCAGGGCCAAGTTGGGCAGCTCAGGGGCTGCCACAGGTCTACCCTTGCAATGGGCTTAAATTACCCTGATGGGTTTCAGATCCAGTCTCTCAGTGCCCTTCTCTGCTCACTGCTCAGGGCAGTGAGAGGTGTAGGCAGCATCTTGCCAGCTTTCACTGAGCAAGCAGCACTGGGGCTGAGAGCACTGCTGTTGCAGCTTCTTAGAGACAATCACTCGGCATCTACTTTCTGTGTTACACCTGTTTTTCACACCCTGACTTCATTTTTTAAGTTTGCCTGTTTATGAGCTTTGCAAAACTGAAAAAAAAATTATTATACTCTACTTGTAGTGATATTTTGGTCAGAAATCCCAAAGTGTGTGAGGAAGAAAAGCACAAGACTTGGAGGAAGCTGATGTCAAGTATGAATACGTCACTCCAGCTTCAAACCATGTGTGGCACTACACTGCCTGGAGCTGTAGCAACTAGAAAGTTGTATGATTTATATTCAAGCTGTGCCCTTCTTGCATTTAGCAGGGTTCAAACTTGGCAGACAGCTCAATTGAAAAGCAGAGTTTCTCTGTGGCCAGGACTTGCACTTGGGCAGCCAGTACTGGTTCAGTATGAGCCTGGACTGTGGAGTAAGGATAAGCCCAATGAGTCTTCACTGAGCCTTACATTCTCAGTTCTAGTGTGTTCCTGCCTGGCTTTCCCTGCCTGTTCAGGGTATCTAAACCCTGCCCTTCTGGCAGCTGGAGCTGCTCTTCTTAGTGCTGCCCATGAGGTAGGTGTGTCCCTTGTTTGTTATCCTTGGTGCCCATTGCTCAGTGGACCAGCTTGCTTCCTCCTCAGTTGTAACCAGCATTGTTAGGTTTTTGGTCTAATAATCTTAATGTGAAACTCTAATGGATATCCACACAGATAACATGCTAATTTATTAGTTCAGCTCAACTGGGCTGCAGGATGAAAAATGATTGCGGAAGACTTTTAATAAAATTCAAAGGGATTTTATAGGTCTCAAGCCACTTTTAAAATGCAAAAGAAAGCCAAGAGTATTACTTTGTTAACCCACATAATTCTATCCTGCCTAATGAGGTCTGAAGCTAATCTTCAGCTCTCTGCCCTGGGATCAGAATTATTGGAGCAGGTAAACACCGTTAAGTACCGTGCTGCATCTCTGTGTTTTGGTTGCATTGTCACTGTGACTTTCTGTTCCTTCCCTTTTATGCATTTTTCATAAAGCTCAGAATAGAAATGATTATGTAAAAACAAAGAGCTGGCTTCCTGTAGTGACCTGTGTGCAGTAGCTTTCTTCCCTCTCCTCTCAGTTGCAAGGGCTTAGGCAGTAAAGGGAAAGCACAGTGTGTTGGCTTGAGGGGGAGGACAGGTCTTAATTTTCTGATTGCTCCTCCAAAAGGATGTAGCGAGATCAACCCACGAGGACACACAACTTAGCTGTGAAACTCGTGCTACAAGCTTGGTTTAGGCACTGTATTCTTTTTGCATGATAACTTCGCATTTCTTACTCATTTTTGCAGAGATATTTTGTGTTTGAGGAGAGGAGTGGAATACAAATATGGGAGAGAAATGATCTGCTTAATTTTGTTCAGGAGAGAGCAAAATCATCTAACCTGAGTGTGGAAGCAATGTTGGTTTTTGTTTTGTTTTTTGTGGTAGAAGCAATCAATGTAGTTTGACAGAGTCAGTGTCAAAGAGGACAGGCAATACAGACAACCAATTACTATAAACTGGTAACCCTGCTTGATTCAGTGAAGTTACTCATCTACACCACCTGAAAACCTGCTTCCCATCTGAGAAGCCATAATAAACCTTGTCCCTGACAGTAATATTTCAGCTCCGACCTTGCCACTAAAACCAAACAAAGCATGAACAAAGTCAGCCTTGTTGAAGGTTCCACTGGCTGCTCCTGCACTTCCCCTCATCTGTACACATTGTGATGAAGCTTATTTTCGACCGAATTAAAACCAAGGCAACCAAACTCCACTTCTTAGAATGGCTTGGAGAAACTTAAGTAGGTTTCCAGCAAGTTACACCATTTCACAGTAGGCTCCATTTTGCTGGTTTCACAATGTGTACAATGCCATAACTGACAAGAAAGCAAAACTAGGTGAGTTTAGAGTTCATTATTATGCTTACTAGTTTAATATAGCAGCATCTGTCCTGTTGTCAGGGCAAGTTTACTAAAGATTTTAAAGACTTACGACTTTACTGATTTTTTTCTGGGTGTGGAAGCAGTGCTTGTCACAGAGATCAGCAAAGCACTGTGGCGTGTGTGGTTTGGATGCTGGAGATTGTTTTGTTGAACCAAGTGACCTAGCAATTCACTTTGGTCCCATTACTCAGTGATTATAGTGTGACCTGGGGAACATTAGCTGCAGTCAAAGCAGAGGAGGTTAAGGTGACCACTTACCAGGAAAATGTAGCTTTCAGGGTATAATCTGTTTACAAGCATTTAATTGCAGTAAATGAGCCAGGCAGAAGGTGAGGAAGAGCTGAAACACAGAGGAATAATAAATTGACTCATGTTTATTTAAGCATTTATATCTTCTTAAGCTGGGCTTAGCCTGAGGGTGCATGGGGATTAAGACATGTTTGCAAAACCCCTTGTCTTCTTCTGTATCCCACTTTTTCCATATAATGCCAAATTCTCTACTCCTTTCCATATCATGTTCTTTGCTTAGAATATTCTCCCCTGTGATCTGTGCTGTTCAGTTCTGTACATCTCACTCCCTCCCACAACCAGTTCCTCGTGTCTCAGTAAGTGCTGCTCTTTCAAGCTGGTTTATCTTCTCCCACCTTCCTTTAATTTGAGTGTAGAATTTCTGTCTCAAGGTCTGAATGTATAAACTGGGTTGTATCACTTCAGGCCAGCTGGAACCTTTATTTTATGGAAGGGTTCAATTAATTAAACAACTCCCAACCTCAAATTAATTTTGAGATAAGTTCTAAAATGTTTTACATAAAATGCATTATTTTCTTGAGTTCTCCTATTGATTAACCCACATTTGACATCAAACTGATATTTAAATTAGATTTTTTTCTTGCAAAATGTCAACATTTTAATTCTGATAAATGGTGAAACAATGTTCTGACATTTTGGGAAGGTCTTTCTCCTTCCATACCAATTCCCCTTCCAAAAAGCTATCACTAGTGCAGTAGAACATGCTAGATGGGAGCAGTGGCCCCATAGCATGCTGCTTGTATCTGGCATGGCATAACTGCCATGGCTGGGGTTGCTCTTGCACCGTGGTGTTGGCTTCACTGTAGTTGCCTTTGGATAACTGTGTAAGTTCTTCACCTGTGCTTGACTGGTGGGCACTAATAGGCCTTGATGGCCCAGATGGGCCCCACCTGATCCTCCAGAAACCACTTCAGCTCAGGTCAGAGCCATCCTCCCTCCCTCCCAGTGGTGTTGCAGGGTGTCTCCAGCCCTGCCGCTGCCCTGCTTGGTTGTGGGTCCTGCTGAGACAGACACCCCCCGCGGGCTGGTCGTGCCCCGGCTGTGACCCGTGGCCACAGGTGTCTGACTGCTGGGGCTGCAGCTCTCCTGCCTCTCGCCCCTTTTTCACTGAGTATTGACTTGGTGCTCAAATCCTACAAGATGTTCCTGACCCAGTAACTGGAAGACGCATGGAAATGCTTTATCAGGTAAAGAGATATCATTAGTCTTGTTTTTATGGACGAAGAAAGGAAGCTCATTTTCCTAGATCTTGCTGAGTTTTAGCAGTTGCCTTAATTTTTATGAAGTAGTTTGGTTCTCATTTACTGGTTATAGCCAAAAAGCATGCTTTATTCATGACTCTCGTGTGCCTCCAGCTGAACAGCCCAGCGTGGGTTGTGCTGAACTGCCCTGCCCTGCTCCCTCCATCACAGGCTTCTGCGTGGACCTGGCCTGGTCTGTACCTGCTGGGCCTGCCCCGCACCTGGTCCCTGGCTGTGGGGCTTGGGCAGGCAGGATGTGCTGCAGCCAGCTTGTTTTACACTGATTTACATGCAGGTAGCAAGTTTGCTGCCCAGCAAATCCCAGTCACACCTGGGTCTGTGATGACGTGTTGTGTGCTTCCCGTTTCAGCTCCGAGTCCGCTTTTCTCGTTGTGCGGAGCCAGAAGGCGAGTGAGCAGCGAAGGCTGTCGTGCCTGTTACTTATGATCCTATCAGCCCTATTTTTGGCCCCATTATTTAAGTGGCTTGGAGAAGGGTGGTGTTCAGGGGCTTGTTTTGTGAACAAGCTCTCACAGGATGGCTGCCAGAGGCAGCTGCGCTGGTGAGGCAAACGGCTTGTGGTAGCAGTGGCTGCTGAGGGAGCTGAGCGAGGTGACACGAGTGTCTCATTCCTGAGATTTATCCAAGACTTGGGTAGAGTTTCTCCCTAGACACTGTCTCCTATAGTTTATGCTGTCTCTGCAGCTGGGGATGAAGCTGGGAGGAACATGCGATCACGAGGAGATGTCTGAACAGCCCTTGTTGGCATGTGTGAGGCTGAGGGCCTGCAGTGCCGGGGGGTCCCTGCCTGGGGGCCGCCGACAGGTGGTCAGACCCTGGTGTGCCATTTGCTGTGACTCCCATAAAAGATGCATTGCACACACGTCAGTGTGTGCGAGTCCTGTTTGTATTCATGTATTGATCAGCCTCGAGGGGCAGCCACAATAATTAACTGTCACAAACTCCCGAGACCCAGATGTGTTGGACATGGCTCTCGTTGATACGTGCCCTGCAAGTGACCATGCCAGTCAGCTAGAGCTGGGGGTATCTGTGTCTGGGGATATGGGAGGCTGATCATTACAGTCTATTCCTGATGTCTGGCATCCCCGCCATTTATGTCTTGACTCCAAGACATCCAACGTCTTGAGTTAAGCCAGGGTTTAGTTCAATTCGTATTAAAACTCATGAAAAGATTCCCATAGGTTTCTGTTGCAACTGGACTTCCTCATTTGTCTTTCACTTTCTGAAGAACAGATTAATGGCATGGGATTTGCAGTGGAAAACTAAGCTGTGCCAAAAAACGTAGACAGCTTTGTGAGCACAGACATTTCAAATTGCTGGGCTGCAAAAGACTTGGAGGAACTTGTGAAGCCATCTGAAATGGAAATATTTTTCCTCCTTTTGAATAGTGATTATTTTTTTTTTTAAAGTCAATCTGCAAATGAAAAAGAAAACAACCACCTCCCATTGTTAAAAATGGGGTGTATTTGGCTTAGGCTGTGATTTCACAGTGGGCTTAAAATGACCTAAGTGGAGGCTCCTAGTGACGGGAAATTCTGTGCCCTGTTTTTTACAGGATCTTACTCTTCTGCTGCTCCTTCAGTGTCCATTGTGCCCAGACAGAACACTGACCCCAGCCTCTGTGGGATGGTTTCCTGGTGGAGGTGGGGGAAAGACCTCTCACTTAGACATGTGAGTGTATGTCAGCAGGTTTGCCACATGAAAAGGGTGCTGCTTATAAATAAACTATCTGAAGAGCAACAAAACAGTGAATTTCAAACCACTTAGGATGTTTCCTGCTTCACCTGCTACAGTGGAATAGATGCTCCTCCAAAAGTCCTGGGGCCAGACAGCTGCGTGAATGTGCCTGCACTGCTGGGCTGTGGGTGGAAGAAGTGACCCCAGCTTGTCTAGCTGCTGGGTCCTGGGTTTTAAAGTCCTGTCATGAGGCCCACACTGCCAAAGAGTAGGGCAGAAAAGGGAAATGAAACAAGAAAAAAAAGAAGTTGAGGGAGTATTTTAAAGAAATGGGGGCTGCTCTCATGCTGCAAGAGGCCATGACTGGACTGGAGGCAGCGCTCTGCTCTGATTCCCCTGATCCCAGGACATGACTTCTTTCAGTTCCTCCTAGACACTTGAGAACAGGGAAGGCTGAATAGGGACTGAGATGGGCCTCGTGGTCACCTTCAGGAATAACTACTTGATCCTGAGCCAGTGAGAAGGCCCCTGTTGTACGCACCTGCCCTGCACCCCAGGAAGCAGAGACTTTTCCAGTTCAAAGAAAGGTAATCTGCACAGCAAAAGCCCTGAGAACACCAGATATCAAAGCCAGGCAATAATTTCCCGTTGCCTTGCAGGGTGAGTGGGTGTTTGTGTCAGAGATGGTTGTTCAGACTGCACTGAAGGTTGTCTGAGCTTTAGTGTGATTAATCTGGTGGGTTTTTTAATTTTTCTGGTGAGCAAAGCCCCACAGCAGGTACACAGGCAATCTCAGGTTGTGCTGCTGGGCAGAGCATGGCTATGACTTGGTCTCCTCATTTGTAAAGTGGAGGGTATCATCCTTCACTGAGGTCTGCCAAGGAAAGATACGTAAGAACTGGACATCTGTTTCTGAGTGTGTTTGAGAAAGGGAAGCAGCCTTTGATGGTTCTGTTGTAAAGCCTTTTGGGTGAAGTCTTTGTGGGTAGGGCTGGATCCTACAACATCTACCTAAAACAGGTAAGAGGCTATTTTGTATCTTCAGGTCTCCCTGCAGAGGAGTAGCCCTGAGAACAAGGATGTAATTTAGGGGTGTCATCTCTCTAAGCAGATGTCCAGCTTGCCTTTAAGTATTCCCCCAGCATTTACATGAGTGTTTTTCCATGTTTTTATTTCTTTATTTTTTATTTATTGTCCACCTAATGGCTTCAGCCTTATCACAAAGTATGATAGCAGCATATCACTGCAGTATGGCTTGCAGGCTGCTATTGCAGTCACAAATAAGTAGTAAATAGCCCATTCAGAAAAAATAAATGCTACTTTTATCAGTCTGTCTGCAGCACCCATATGTCCAATTTGGGATGGATCACTCATGCAGAAAAGCTAATAACACTAAGTACTCTGCTTTTAGACTCCACAGACAGAGATAGGGTATGTGACCTCTGTTTGCCCCACAAGCCTGGTGCTGTGCTGCATCATCTGTTGCCAGGTTTTGTTTGTTTTAAGAAGGCAGCAGACATGGAACAAGAGACAAGGAAGGGAACAGGATAAAGCATTTTAGTCCTGGTTAAGAAAAGTCTAAATGTGAGGAGACCTAGCTTCTGTGTTTTAAAGCTATGCCCAAACTAGGCATAGTTCCTCTTCAGGACCTCTGTGCCAGGCAACAAACATATTTGGCCTGAAAGAAACAATGAAAACAAAAAATCCCATTGCTTGGAGTTTCCAAGCATTTGCACATTTAGCAAATGCAAAGAGGGCTGTAAAAATGGAACTATCTACAGTATCTTACCTTGGTCCTTTTGAAGAGAAGCTGTATCCTCTGAATATTGGAATGAATGGTTTAATAGCCCTTACTTTGAGACCTCATTACTTGACTTTACTGGAGAGGGAGAGCTTTAAGCCTCCCGATGTTTGTTGTTTGTAACAAGGGGTTGTGATTTGTCAGTGGTTTCTGGTCTGCTCCTATGGATAGGGTGTTTCATGGTTCTGGGCTGTCAGAGTCTCTCTGGTGTGTTTCTTGGTCATTCAGTTCATTCAAATGGAGGTTTTAGATTAGGGTGTTTTTGAGCTTTGAACTGACATGTACATCAGGTGGAAATTTTTGCTGCAGTGCTTAGAGGGGAAAGAAAAAAAGAAACTTCACTCTCAGCATTGCTAGAAATTGCAGTAAATGATGTACCTGTATCAGCAGTTTATTTGACAACATAACTCAGATTGGTGACAACTATTAAAAAAAGAAAGAAAAAGCAAAAGAAAGACACTTATGCATGTTAACATCTCCAAGAATTAGAAGAGGGGGAAAAAATACAGCTAAGAACCCAGGCAAAGCCTGGATCTTTGCAAATGTGCTGTAACAGCAAAGGGCTAAAATCTTCCACTAAGATACCTGAAACCCAAGATGTCATTTTCTTTCTTTATAACTATGTCCCAAAGCTGAGAATAGGACATTCAGACTGACAGTTTCCTTGTAGCTCTACAAAGACCAGGGTGCTGTGGGAAGAGGAACAAAGACGGAAGGTATGTGTTAAGAATAAAAGTGCTACCACCAGCTGTATTCATCTCTCTAGGATTTTAGTGTGTAGAATTTTGCTTTGGAATAACAGAGCTTCTTAGTAAATGGCCAGTCTCTTCACCTTGCTGTGTGCTACCAGTGGGGGAAAGTGGAAATAAATGCAACTGCCTACTTCAAACTAAAGTGAGAGAGAGTGTTGGTCTGTCCTTTCTGAGGACTCAGGGAACCATTGCCAAAGGAAGAGCAGTGTGAACCTTTGGGAGTTGGAATGGACACAAACTGAGAGGTTTCGTGTTGGGAAGAGCTGTATATTTTGGCTCTTGCAGGAGTGTGCTGGAGTTGTGGAGACCTCCCTGCAGAGGGGGAAAGCCTTGCCAGCCCCTGGCTGCCATGAGCGTCCATTTATAGCCCTGAAATCCCAGTTTCATTCCATAAGGATGTGTGTGAGATATTTTCCAGTTGATCCATTCTGGACAGCTTTTTGCTGCTAAAGTATATAGAAGTGCTTGATAGGGGTTTATAATAGCTCTCAGCCTAAATATTTCTGTTGGATTCAAGAAGCCAAATAGGTCTTTAAAATGCAGTTCCAAAATTGTCTGTAGACTTTTCCTCCATTGTAACTGATCCCAAATTTAAGTGTCTCTCCTGCATTTTTAACAGGTGCCATAGAACAACTATTACCATTTTTAAAAAGAAACCAGGCAACAGGTAATAACATTACTATATACGACAGCATTTTAGAACTTTTAGAGTATTTTTTTTGGCTGAGTATTTTCTATTCTAGTAACGCAGTGTTTCCCATAAGTTTTGTTGGCTTGTTTTTGGGTGGGATGAATGGCTTAGATGTACCAAGGATCTGGCCTTCTTGGTATGAAAAAGAAAGCCAAGATTTAGCACAAACTTTTATTGTCATGCATTAGGGGAAAATTTCCTTCTTTCTGATGGACTCAGCCCTTTAAAGCCTCTGAAAGGAAACCAAATATCTTGAATTCCCAGGAGATATCTTGGAGGATCAGAGTTAAAATGTTTCTGTCTGAACTATCAGATGCAGAGACCTCTGTGTGACCCTTTGTGTTTCAGAGTCTTGAGGATGTGGATTCTCCAGGAGAACCTATTTCTCCTATAAGCCGGGGCTGAACAAGAGTGCACAATTATAAAAGTTTAAATAAACCAAGTCAGGTCAGCTGCTGCTTAAATCCTTGCTGCTAGGTCTTGTAGGTATTTCTGTGTTGTTTTTAAGCAAGCTGAGAGTCCCTGTGCCAAAGGGCAACGTGTAAATTGTGCAGCCATTCTGAAGCATGCAACGTAATAAATGGTGCTGTCAATTGTTTTCACTCAAGTGACAGACTTATTCTCATCAAAATGAATGACCAGGAATGGCTATTATTGCAAAAAATTCACTATTTATCATTTTGTGCCTGTTGTTTAACAAATAATGCTGAAGTCTAATTGCCTTCCTCTGTGGCCAAGTATCTATGACTTAATGGGGTTTTTTATTGAAGATGTGTAATTTACCATTGCTTTTGATGTGCCATCTGATTGAATGTCTCTGTGAATCACATCTGCAATCTAGCACCACACGTCCCAGAGGATTACTCCTTATCCCATTGTTTTCTAGTGATCTGGGTAAAAACAGTCTGTCTGTGTTTTTTACACAAACTATTAAGCTTCTGTTTCCCAATTTCTAGGTTGAAATTTCAGCTCCTGGCAGATGCATTGGAGTTTTGTAAATCAGTTGCATGTGGGAATGTGTGATGTTTTATAGCACTACCAAGGAATAGTTTTAAATCTCAACAGCATTTTTTCCAGAGTAAACCTGGAATTAGCCTGGAATCTGATGTTGCCATTCTGCCCAAACTCACCTTGATTCTGAGTACAACCCTTTTTCAGAGCATCTTGTTTTCCAACAAAAAAATGCTAACAAGCCAACAACCTGGCTAACAAGTCACCTCAGGATACAAACCCTATCACTTCTTTAGAATTTTGTGATTCAGCAAAGCTCTTTCTGCAAGGCTGTATGTTTTCTGGTCAACACTGCAATCTTTTTTAATGCTTTAGACAACTTGTGAGGTTAGAAAACATCTAACATCTAAAACTGAAAAGCTTACACAGACTTGCACTTGGACAGTATATTTCAGAAAGAGCTGAATGCAGATAAATGTTGAAGTTAAGCCTAGCTTCTTTTTAAAATAATATGGCTCCATGTACCAAAAAGAATGTGATGGGGAGCAAAGGTAAAACTTCTGTGTCAAACTTGTAGCTATTGAGGTTTCTTGTGGTTGAAAATGTGGTGAAGTTGTTCCAAAAAGGTCATCAGACAGGTGAACTGAGGTGGCATAGACAGCTTGTGGCCACCCACTGCTGTGCCACCCCTGGCAGTGCATTTCAAGCTTCTTGCTTGAAATGCAAGTTTTGCACTGGTGTGATGGGCTGAATTAGACACAGCGATTTAATCTGACATTGTTCTGAATCCTCATATTGACACATCGAACTCTCCTCTAGTGAAAGATGGCAAACACTACTGGTATAGCTTATTTGTCATCTTTAGATGTGTTTCTACCACAGCATCAAACTGTATTAGTCATCTTGGTGCAGTTACAACAGTATGACTTTTCTGTGGAGATAAATTTTAGCCACTGCTTACTGCCAGGGCTTGCATTTGCATTTCTTCATTACAATAGTGCTCTGCTAATGGACTTTGTCAAGAAGCAAAAGCCAAGAACTGGTTTGCCTGTTGGTTGGGTTTAAGAAGGGGAAATAAAAATAGGGGATACAAGCAGGACAGGAACGGTGATTTGTCTTATGATCATTCAGATGTCGGTGGAAGTGCTGAGGACTGGCGGGGCATGTGTCCCTGAGCTGATGTGCCAGTGCTGTTATCATCCTCTGGGGCTGGGAGTGGAGACCTTTGGGGTGGGGGGGTAAGTCCAAAATTCCATCAGTGGGAGTGGAGACCCCAACATGCTAGAGAAAGCATTCCTGAGGGTGCTTCATTGAGGATGCTTGCTCAGCAAGCTGTTATTCCTCAGCTAAAGCAGTTTACTAGCAAGCCCTAAGCACAGATTGCTTTGCTCTGTTAAAACAAATATCCAGGAAATTCAGCTACAAACTTTTGGTATCACTCAGCTCTTATCTTGCTCTGTTGCAATAACTATTTGATGACCTCAACAGGGGCCTTGAATCCAGTAATCAGTTCTTCAAGTGTGCAGCAAAATCCTTTATTTTTTCTAAACAACTACTAGTAACCAGAGGTTGTCTTGACCTTTTATCTGGCTTGACAAACCGAGGGCCTAGGGCTCCTCCGCATGCTGATGTGCTCCTTGAGGGTCTGAATAGAGGATGTGGCTGCTCTCCAGACTCCTGCCTTGGCTGGGAGATGTCTCCTGTAGCTGCCTGGCCAAGCTAAGGAGGGGACTACATCCCCAGCCTGAAAAGCAACCCGTGCTGCTTGGTTTTACCTGGGCTACTACCAAGAAGTTCAGCTGGTTAGTTTGTATAGATAATTTTAAGCTGCTGTTCAACCTGGGCAAAGAGGGATTTAGAGAGTAAATGATCCAGATGATTCACTAGAGGAGATGAACAGAGATTTACCCGGATGTTTTAGTGCTGAGAAGCCAATGATGCCGGTACTTTTTTTGTCCCAGTTTTAGTCTGTTCGGTGTGGAAGGGGTTAAATTGCATCCAATGACAATGCACTCAGGCACTGCAAATCATGTCTGAGGACTGGGACCCTACTTATCTTTACAGTGAAACATTATCCCTTCATGGTTAACAGCTAGCAACAAACCTGCTCATTGTGGAAGCAGTTTGGCATAATTAGCCGGTTAAAGAAGTCTGCCTATTGATTAACTGAACTAAATGACCCATAATTAACAGCACAACTGTGGAGCTAATCTATTTGGTGGCGTTTTCCTTTCCCTTAAAGATTTGGAACCTGCAGGTCTGTTCATTATTAGGGGATGGGTGGGTGAGGAGTCCACATTGCATGGTAATTGAGTTAGCGTGCCCCTGCGGGGCTTTAAACCACACACGGATGCCTTATAAAAGGCCTGCTGGCATATTGCTTTAATCTTTTGGACTGCAGAGGTACCAGCACGGGTCCTGCTGACTCTTGGGTGGATTTGTTGCCTTGCTGAGAGAGCACAGGAACACCTGCTCCACGTCACCTGGCTTTATGAGAGCTTGGGGGGAGTCTGCTTCAGCCCCACAACAGCTGCACAGGTGTGGGCTTCTGTGCACCAAGTCCTGCTGCCGTGAGAGGTCTACTTGTGCTGTCAGGAGACCCAAACGAAGCTTGTGGCCGGGTTAACAAGACAGACAAAGCTGGAGTTGACATTACGCAGAAGCGATTTGTTTGGTTAGGTTGCAGTGTTATTTCCTTACTAGAAGTTGCCTAGTTATGGTTGTAATTTATGCCTAGCATGATGCATAGCCTCTATAAAATGTATCAAGACTGAGGCTTAGCTTGAATAGTTTAGAGGAACTCATATTAAATCTGATTATTATTGAAACTCTCATTACTGTCCTTGTAAAATGCTACTTTCTTCTCACACTTTTTCTTAGATGACCTATTAAAGATTATGCCAAAATGAGTCACGATGTTATAAAGACTGAGAGGATTGCACTTCAGTGGTGAGACCAGCCAGACTGCACACTGCTAGCTGGTGTCACTGCTATACCAGCCTGAGTTACTGATAAAATTAAGCTGTGATTTCAAAGAGTCAGAAAGAAAACAATGATTATTTTCTGAACTCTTATCTGCTTCTTCTTCCCAAGCAATCCCCCAGAGAAACACAGAAGTAGAAATCTGACCAGTTTTAGTCTCAGAGAACTGAGTTTTAGGGCTAAAGGACTCCTTAAGCACCAGTCTTTCCTCAGTTGGGACCACTGAAATGATCAGAAGATACTTCTACTGACTTTACTGGGTGTTAGAATAGGCTCCCCAAATCCTCATCCTCTCCTGCATGGTGAGAGTGTTTTGCTGTGTGCTTTTCTGGCACAGAAGAGAGATTATTTGAATATATATGAATCCATGTTGTTTCCCTTAATCTCTAAAAACTCTCAGCCAACACCATGGAAGTTGCTGGCCACAGCATTTGCTCTCCTGATGTCCTCAAACTGAACCAGCAAAGGAACCTGTCAAGAAATAAAGACTGACATCTTTGTTCTTGCTCTGGTCCCACAATAGTGAATAAGATATCTGCTGGTGCGTGGGGGGAGCTGAAATGTCCCTGGCCATATAGCATCCCCTGGAGACCAGCGAGGCAGTAGCACCCAGAGTTTCTGGGGATTTTAGCACATCTGGACCCCATGGGAGAACTATGAGAGGCAGAGCTGCCACCTGGGAACTGTACAAGGGACAGGGGTATCTGGCAAACAGTGCAGGAGAAGGAGGTACCCACTGCTTCAGGCTGGGAACTTCATGGTCTTCACTTGATTTCCATCTTGCTCCAGGTCTTTAGGTTTCTGGGTCAAAACAGCCTCCAGTTTGGGGAGGCATTTTCTAGCCACAGCCCCCACTCAGATGGTTTGAACTGTGTTTTTGGATGCTGGACTCATGTGTCAGCTGTAAAACCTTCTGTATGTATCCAGCCAGGGAACAGCCTTACCACAAAGACGGTCTGCAAGGATTGTGCAAGGATTATAGCTGGAGCTGCAGAAAAATGTTATAAGCAGTTGTAAGAGAGCTTGTAAGTGAACCTGATTGAGGATACAGCTGCCTTTTAAAGTTGATTTTATGTCATTCTGTCCTTTCATCCTGCATTTCACAAACATTGCCATGAGGGTATAGGTAGTTATCTCCTATTAATAGTTTGGCACCTTCATGTAATGTCTGAACAGCAGAGATGACACTAGCTAAGCATCTGAGCCATGATCCAGGAGCTTGTTTTGGTTATGATAATGGGATGCAGGGACACAGCAGGCTCTTTTCTTTCCCTGGCAGCAGAAACCCATGGTGGCATTCACATCACTTTGCTGCACATCCCTCCAGCAGCTCTCTCATTTGTCTGGCTGTAAACCCTCTAAGAGACAGTGAACTTGCTTCCTGCAAAGATGCAAGAGAGAGCTTAGAGTTGCATGAAAACTCACCAGTCTTCCCTTACACATGTGTGTCCTAACCCTCCAGCAAGGGATTGGACACCAGGAATCATGGAAATGCCTGGGCTGGCCTCTTACCAGCCAGTAAGGCAGACCTTGGTTGTGATCCTGTTGGGAAGAGATGAGGTGTCTTGTCTCCTCTGTAGGAGCTGTACTTCTTCCTCTGTTTGGTGCTTTTGACGAGTTTGGATTTGCTCAGTGCTGTGGATGTGCCTTTGCTGTGGTGGCTAGGCAGGGAGAGACCAGTTGTTTTCAGTAGATTTGCAGTTCCCTCTCAGCAAACCTTGAGCCTGAAAGTTTATAGTATTTTTACACATAGAACTATTATTATATTTGTATATAGTATATAAAAGTATAATTTATATGTGATAAAAGAGGCTATGGCTGTATCAGCAGTCACTTCTTAGCAGATGTTATAACTCATATATCACCATACAGTAAGCAGATACTCTTAAGAGTGCCTTGCTTGCATAACATAGCTTTAGTAGCTATAATAAGGCAATTAGTACATCGTTCCTCTTGAACTTTAATGTAGTAATTGGCAGTAAGCAATCCCTCTCTGATGCTATACACAGCCTGTGTTGTGAACAAATACCAGAGCAACCAGAGAGAGGCTCTTCCTTGGCATGGGGTGCTTAACCCCAAACACTCCTCAATTTCCAAAGAAGTTTCTGATCCTCCATTGCAGCAATGTTGGTGGGGAGACACAGGCTTTAATGCAGCTTTGTGATTTGCTGTTCAGCATCTAAATTGTGCTCTGATGCCTAATAGATCCTGATCAGGGAAAAGGGTTTTTTTCCAGTGGTGGATCAAGTGGATGCCAGCAGACTGCTCCTTCTGCACTGAGGAACTGAGCCCCCCTGCCCACATATGATCCTAGTTTTCTGGAGAAACTGCTGCTTGTGTCAGGAAAACTCTTCTAAGCTGCTCTGATGATGTTCATATGAAAAGGAAAGGAAGGGGGAGGGAGAAAACACGTAAAGCTGTGTCTTGCCAGATCTCTCCTGTGATCACGTCCTGGCTCTGATCCTCCCTTCTGGATATCTGAAGTGTAGGTGGTTGGTGTGTGTTTGCTAGCAACCATGTGTGCAGTTTTGTGAAATGCAGAGGTATGAAAGGCTGCTTAGCTGATCTGGGCAAAACAGGAAATGGTATTTTGGGCAGTACTACAGCAGATGAGTTTTTCTTGACCCACACTTTTGAACATAATCAGTTGCAGTATTGCCTAGGACCAGCTGCGTACTTAATGATTTTTCCTGGTTTTTCCAGATTTTTATGGTGTGGGCAACATACAAATACTTCCAACCAAGAAAGGTAAGGAATATGTTCCCTAGACTTCTGACATAATACTCAAATGCTGATTTTGATAACGGTTAGAGAGAGTTTCATGTGGGATGGTTATTTGACACGTGTCGTGGTAACACTGGTAGAAAGCTAAGTTCCTGAGTGTTGGGTATTGAAGCTGTAGCATGAGGGCAGCCCCTGTCTTCTGGAGCCCCCTACTTTGTGGGGCATTGGAACAGGTGCTCAAGACCCTGATGGGGGGGGGAAGGCAGTGACCTTTGGGTGACAAGAATTGAAGGGTCCCCACGACAACACCTTGCCCCTCGCGAGGAACTTCCCTGCCCCACCGAAACTGACAACAGTGAAATGGCTCCTCCAGTACAGGCAGATATGGAAGGAGAAAGCAACTCCTGTTTGGGAAGCCCCTGGCAGGACTGCAGTGTTGCAGTGACCCTAGTGGCTCCTTTCAGCATTTTTCATCCCAGCATGGCCGGACTTGCTCTGGACATCAGGTGTAACAGAGATCTGGGAATGGGAAGGGAAAGGTGTCAGGAGCTCCAGGCACAGGTCTCCTTTCACCCAAATTCCTTCAGCAGCTGGATCTCCCACTGCTCTTGTTCATAAAAAGCAAATGACTTCTCAGATTTATTAGTTATCTCCAGGTGCAATTTATCAACCCAGGCTGGGCCCTGCCCAGGCAGCTGGGGAGAGGCCTGTGTCTGTGATTAATGTGCTATCCCCCACAATGGTGGCACATTTCTTACTGGGGTTTAATTCTAATAGATTCTTAAAAATAACAAGAAGCATATTCAGCGAGCTGTTTGAGAAGGCATGGAGCTGAACTGTGGTTCATTCTCTGAAGCTTTGAAGTATTTACAGAAGGGACTGAGGAAAACTTCATGGAAGCTGGTAGGGTAAAGGGGGATCTTACTGTAGGATAAATAATGAAAGGGTAGAAAAGGGAATGAATACAGCAGCTCATAATGGAAAGAAGAGATGGAGAAGCTTCTAGACAAGTGAAACAATGGGAAGCAAGATCTTAATTAGAATAAGCAAAAAATGTTAAGGATTGGGCTCTTGCAAACAGAAGAGATTCCTCTAAACGATGGAAATTTGGTTTCTGAAATGGTTGTGAGAGAGCAGTGGGAAAATTAAGAAAAACTAGGAAAATGAGGGGAAAAGGAGTGTAGCCCCCAAAGCTTGGACTGTAGTAAGGGAAACACTCTGAAGCTTAACTGCAGCCCTTCCCCTGATGCTGTCCCCTCCACAGACAAGCATCAGGAGGATGCCTTTTCCTGTCGTCAGTTTCTTCTCCTTTCAGCCATGGCCAAAATGAAAACATTATGTACTGACCTACCTTTTGGAGACTGAGCCAAGAGGAATTCTTGGTCCTTTTTTTCACAGATGGAATTATATTCACTTTTCTCTCCTTTTCAATGACACCAAAGGCATTTTCTCATGGGTCAGTGTCTGTGCTGGAAAGCCAGGCAGGCCCACACCAAGGTAAGGGCAGAGCAGTTTGCTGTTTTCCTGTGGGATTAGGATGCATCCACCAGCATCTTGTCCCCTCCGTGCCTGTGTTAGCTGCTGACAGCCCTCCTAGGTGCAGAGGTTTAGATTTCAGTGTGACAAAGTGTTTTCACACTCTTCTTAAGGAAGAACATCATAACCCAGTTAAAGGGCAGTGCATTCCAATCTTCCAATGCATATTTATAGCATCTATTTTAGATATCTACTTTCAGATATTTCTATATGGTCAGTGCAAAAAAGACGTGTCTTTGGAAGGTGACTCACACACCTAAAATAGACTCCTGTTCTCAGACATCCTCTCTCTGCACTAATTATAGAAGGAGACTGGAGATTTTAAGCTCCTAGTTTCAGCAGGTGAAGGTTGATGCATGGAGGAGAGAGTGATAATACCCTCTTTGTTTCCCTTGATGCAGGGAGTGAGCTGGCTGGAGTGTGTGCAGCTCTCTGCAGCCCAGCTTGCTGGTTTATGGCTTCATGCTGCTGTCTCTGTATGCTCCAGAAAAGAGCATTGGAGCCCATGCAGGTACTCACAGGCTGGTTCATGCTGCTCTGCTGCAGGCAGTGCTGTACACCTGTGTGTGGCTGTGGGGCTGGTGGAGCTGCCTCCAGCAGTGGAGGAGTGTGGGTTGCGGTGCACTCCTGGTCACACAGCCACTGCTGTGTCCTGCTGGGAGGAGGGAGCAGAGATGCCTGGCTCCATGCAGAAGGCCTCTGGAGGAGAAGCTCACTGTGGTCTCCCCTCATGTCATGGCACTGTTTTCTCAGCTGTGTAACAGTGAAGTCGTTTTTGAGAAGGGTGAAGAAAATGTTAACCTGTGGAATTAGTCTGAGACTTGGGGTTGACACTCACTTGCTGTGCTGGTGGTGGAAGGTGGACGGAATTTCATGTCTGTAGGCAAGGACACAGGTGTATGGGCGTGGATCAGCTCAGAGCAGTGATGCTGCAGCTTAGAGTGACAACCTGGAGTTTCTCCTTCCCCTCATTCTCATTTTACATAGCCATCTTTGGAGCCACTGTTGAAAATTAACCCCAGAGTTAGCCATTTGTAAACCAAGCTGACAGGAAATTGCTGGCTTTGTGCTGAAGAAGTCATTACCTTAAGCTTTATTGCTGTGTGCAGAGTTTACTTGTGACAAAGTAAATGTGTAGAGATGTCTGTAAATAGGGCTGGGATATTGCTGTGTTAACAGCTCCGTGGTAAGCTATCAATCAGCACAATAGTGTGTAAGAAACCATTACAAGCCACTGTTGTAAACTCAGAGTCTCCTACATCCACAAGCACATCTGTGCAAGCTCTGCACCCCCCGTTTTCCCCCCAGCAGGTTCCTCCATTGCTGCTCCCCTGGCTGAGCAAAGCCAACTTCTTGTGGTTTTCAGAGGATGCTTTGTGACCCTGACGTGCCATCAGAGATGCTGATGTCTTCTGGGAACAGAGGATAGCAGGGAGTGCTGGGTGGTCATCTGAGAGAGCCTGGCCGAATGTGGTATGATCTTTGGTACCTGTGGATGGTGGTGACCTGTGGTCACTGTGGATGGAACAGTGTTGCTGTAGAGCTGGTGGGAGAGCCTTGTGTTCTTTGGGGTTTTGATCCTGTCCATTAACGTTATGGCTACAAAGGGGAGAGAGGTTTGTTTCTGTAATACCAGCAAAGAGCTCATTTTAAATAAATGAGGTAGCAAGATGCACCACTCATGCTTTTTGAACTGCAGGAGAAGCTCTGCTGGGGGGAAACAGAAGTATTGAAAAGAAGTTGACATCTATGTGGTTGGTGTGTGTCTAAATGACATAGGAGGTGCCTAGGAAGAGCATCTCTCCTTTGCCTGCTGTTCCCCTGGCAGCTGTTTAGCAATTTCTGGCAACCAGGCAGCCCTGGCCAGAGTGGCTGAGCTCTCCTCCAGCTTGCAGAGCTCTGGCCAGCAAGGAAGGGGGGGTTTCTGGCTTATCTGTGTTTTCTCAGCGTGGCCGACAGCCTTCATGTCGTCTCAGCACTTCAGGATGTCTGGAACTTTTTATGTGCTTCTTCCATCAGAGTCAGCCTCCTATATGTGATGACTTTTTGTTTTTAGCTAGAACTGTGGCAGCCTGCTGCAAGCACATATTTCTGGCCTCTTCCGGCTTCTGCCACTTTTGGGAGTGATAAGGTCAGACAGGGAATAAAAACCCGTTGCGTGGGGGTCACTGGAGGGGCAGCCTGGAGGAATTTCCCAGGCAGTGGGTGTACAGGGCTGGAAGCTGCATTCCTGCTAGGGGCAGCAACTGAGGAAGCCAGAACCTTGTGCTTGCTGTTGTACAGTGACTGCTTCCTCCAGGACAGCAGAGCTGTTTGGGGGCTTTTGCAGGTGCTGCAGCTTAGGGTGGTGTGGGAAGAAAGGGGAGGGCTGAGAAGTGACAACAGGAATCAGATGATGCTGCAGATGCTGTTCTCACTCCTCAGTCTCAGAGCTCTTGCCTCTCCCATGCCCAGATGTTGCAAGGTTTTGTATAAACTGATAAAACTCTGTTTCCCCATAATGATACCCTGACACTGGCCGGATGGACTTGGTTCTGCTCCCACCGCTTGGGCCAGGAGGACAGGGCAGGGACATAAGCCAGCCAGTGCCAGCAGCAAGGGCTGTGGCATGCTCCCTGCACTGGCTGGTGCTGCCCAGGAAATACTGCCCAGAAGGCTGCTGCACTGAGGGGTGGGATGGCAGGAACTGCTGGGGAACCTTCCCATCAAACACTTTAAATCAGAAAAGCTTACTTTTCCCTTCCAAGACTCAGCTCAGTGAGACAGATATCCTGAATTGACACAGTTGAAACTGCCATTGCAACATTAAAACATAACACTTTTTAAAATTTGAAATTACTTTATGTATTGAAACTTCAGTTAATTGTTAAAAAAGCACTTACAGAATAACCCAGGGGTTCTGTGGCTGCTGGGTTAAACTGGCCCTGGTTTGGTCTTGGTTTGCTGGAGAGTTCAGGAAAATTGTCCCCAGTGCTGGGGCCAAGGGATTCTGCAATGGCTCTGTCCCTTGTGGATTGTCTGGTGTCTAATCAAGGCTGAGCACATGCTGTGGCCTTTTGTTCAGTTGAGGTTGCTCATAATGTCTCTCTCCTTTAGGTGGGTGTCTATTTTTGCAAACCTTTGAGGAACTGAGTCGTCTCTGAGGCTGTTATCTCTCTGTCAAATTTGGCTGAAATTGCTCAATAAGTTCAAAGCTGCTGAGGGAGACAGAGACAGTGTGAATGTATGAGCCATAGGAAATCAGACTGACAGGCTGAAATGAGAAGCACTTTAAACTTACCAAAACAAAAAGCCTCCCCAGTGGTCTGACCTGAATTTTTGTCCACATTGTAGGTTCCTAAAGCCTCCTGAGATCCTGCCAGATAGCCCAGCCCCAAGAAGCTCCCGAGAGCCCCATGTTACAAAGCACAGCACCAGCTGTGCTGACAGTACGAGGGACCCTTGGGATTAGCAAGTGGCTTGGCATCAGCTTTTCTTTTGGCTTCCCAAAGTCTGGGAGAGTGGAAGCCCATGGCCAGACACCCATCCATGCCATTACCAACCCACTCCAAGAGCCAACTGCATGACAAAGTCATTTGATTTTTCTTCCTTTTGCCAAATGTCTTTGATTGAAAAGGGCTCTGACACCGGTTAATTTTACACAGGTGCAGGTTAGAAAAATAGTTGCAATAATGAATCTCCTTTTGCTGATCTCTGCTGCCTTTCCAGTAGTACTATCACAGCCATTCACAGGATAGTTAATCTTTTAGCTAGTGCTTTTTAGCTAGTGCTTTAAGCGGTTTGTGCAGGGAGCAACGCCCCATCAAAAAGACTGAATGACCCTGTTTCTCTTCCCTATCGTGGCTATTAACCAGAGCTGTCTTTGGTGTAGCTTGTAGGTTGATTTCTGTTTGAACATTAGAGCCAGAATTCATCTGTCCAAATCCACATCTAATTGTGGATGTCTACATCTGAGTTACTTGTCTAGACTCTTGTTTATAGGAAAGAAATGGGCACCCCAAGGACATGAGTCACTATATGCTGGAGTAAATGTCTAAAATAGGTCAGATGAATCATGCTGTAAGTGGGTCTCTTTCTCTCCTGTGACTATAAAGGGTATCCAGAGTCACCAGGCTGGGGGGAGCACAGAGAGATGTCTCTAAAGTACAGTGCAATGCATCCCATGTCAGGGTATGCATAGTCAGCTGCTCTTCTCATTTCACATCTTTCTGCCATCCTCTGTTCACTTCTTGCTCTTCCTGGTACGAATTAACCTTTGTATGAGCTGACATTTTGTCCCTGTAGCTACTGCTGCAGTTACATCGAAGATGAGGCCTAAGTACCTGCCTCTCCTCTCTTTGATGTCATCAGACTGGAGTCACCTTTATTCCAAGCTCATAGCTAGACCTGGGGCTCTGCTTTATCCTCTTGTGCATCCCTCCTTTTCTTTCTCCAGTGAAACTCTGCCAGGGACCTGCTTTCCTTGCAGCCAGGTACGTGCACCACTTTGTCCTTCCACGTGAGCCATCTGCAAACACTTCAAGTGTCCTCCTGTTCTTTGGACCAACACGACCAGCTCTGATTTGCTCAAAATATTCTTAAGCCTCTGGTAAGCAGATGGGGTCCCTGCCTGGGCTTTGCTAGGTATTGCTTTTTTCCCTTCTCTGTTTTATCTGCTAGGATGGGCATGGGCACCTGACTGAGAGGGCCTCACAGCAGCTCAGTGTCCCCACTGCTCAGAGAAGCTGCCATAACTGATGTGTGTTGGTACCTGGTCTCATCTGGGAGGTCAGGGTCTGAAGCTCTTTCCTAGATTTACTCCCGTCTTACTGCTGTTTGTTGAACAAAAGACATAAGATTTGTTAATCCTCCTAAGTAGGCTTGGAGCCCAGTTCTAGAAATGTATCATTATTTTAACAAAACCAGTGCTGCGCTGATAAATGGGATAGTGGGAGGAGGGGTAAAAAAGCTATTCACAACACACAGTGCAGGAGATGAGGGTAGGAAGAAAAGAAAACTGAAGAGTGCAGACAAGATTTTTGCTGCAGGGGTTTTCTCAAGTTTTGGCTTGGAGACAAAGGAAAACCCACAGACAATCCAGATAAGCCCAATCGTCAGGTAAGCTGAGCACTGTTCCATTTTTCAGTGGTTTTATCTAGGTCCTCTGGCCTCAGCAAAATCCCAACTTTATTCTTTTCTGAAATAGTATTTTATTCTAAAATCCACTCTGTATGATTTACTTTTTTTCCTAAAAAAATGGTAACCAGGGAATATTTTCAAATGCAAATGAGATGCACTCTTGTGTAGGAATGTGGATGTGCCCATGGTCTCTTGCCTCAGTGGGGCTTTGGGCAAAGGGACTTTGCCTTTAGTTCATTAGATCTGGCTCTAGATTAATGTGTCCAGCTCTGACCCTTGTGAGACTCGGCTCCTTGCACCCAGAGCTGGTGAGGGCTGAGGGATGTGCAACCAGACCACAGGCTGTGTGAGTAGTTTGAGAGGAATAAAGAAATTATTCTTTCCCTGAAGACCTGAGGGGCAAGGAAGGCCGTTAGGCTGCAACAGCCTTTCTCAGCCTGAGAAACAGCTGGGCCTGGAAGTGGTTGAATGAGGCACAACAACCCTTCTGAGCCATTCAGCTGAGAGCCTGAGTGAGGAACCCAGCTGAACTTCCTCCCAGAGACGTTAAATTATGTATCGTAATATATATATTCCTGAGAACAGGGCATGCACAAGCACTTCCTGGAGAAGAAAGCTGATGGAACTTGCAAACAGAAACCACAGTGAGCCTCAGTCTGCTCTGAACCGTTTCCCACTAGGAAACTCCTCACCGCAGAGCCAACCTTTCTGTTTGTTCTGCTAAGTATCACCATTTATTTGTATGTGGCTCCATGGCAGGAGACTCTCCAGAAGGCTGCTCCCTTCTTAGCATCCTTGCTGACAGCAGAATTGGGATGATTCAGAGGCATTTCCCTTCCATCATGTAGGTTAAAAGTCAGCCCATGCTAATAATGAGCAAATGTCCCCATTGTTCATCTGATGGTATTTAGTGCTCTGATATTAAATTAGTTGCATTTGAAATTCTCAGGCAACAAATTATACCTAATTCTCAGGACAGGAGGAAATCAGAGTGCTGTCTCCTTGGGACAAAGCATGGGGGTGATGTTTGCCTTGTGTTCTCTCTGACCCATGCTGGGACAAAATACAACCATCAACATTTGGAATTTCCTCCTAGGATTTAGCTACTTCATAAAAACCAATCATGACATCAGATAGGGAGCAGTGGCTAGGCTGAATCTGATCCCAGGTTAATTTGCATGAAGTGCTTTTTGATTCTTTCTCTTTAATACCTTTCTCACGCCTAGCATGTCTGCTGCTCATTTCCTCTGGTGGAGAAGCGAGAAGCACACGCAGCGGAAACCAAGCAAGCCAATAAAAATGATCTGGCAGAGGGAAAGAGGAACGATGCAGACAATCCCTGTTTTGACTGATAAAGGCATCCTCAGGAAGCTTGCATGTTTTGGGAGTCTGTCATTATGCTGAGCTGGGAAGAGGCATGGAAGAAAAATATATGCACAAAATAAACATTTCCTTTTGATTCGATTTCCATAATATTTTAGCATCTATTCTACTTCTGCGCAATGCGAGGTGGAGATTCAGGTCTCCTCATCCAGGTATCCTGATGCTTTGGCAGGGATGCGGGACTTCTAGTCTCCTCTTACTGTGGTCTCTAGCTGTGGAAAGCTGACCTGGAGTGCAATGGAGGAAGAGCAGTCTTCTGCAGTTGGTGCTACCTTATTTTCCAGATTGTAATATTTGCTCAAACCAAGTGATGTGCTATCAGAGGGATGTCCTTTCTGAACTTCTTAAGTTTTTAATAGGAACAGACCACCACAGTCAGTGAAATCACATCCTAGAGTGTCACGATGTGCATCACGACCTCGTGCTGCCAAAGCCAGCAGTGGAGCCCTCCAGTTAGCCTGTGGGTCCCAGCCCTCAGATGGGCTGGCTCCTCTGTCAGCCTGCGTGGTTTTCACCCACTTCAAGCGGTGTCAGTGACCGTGTTTCTTGTAGTGACATGGCATCGGAAATCCCCAACATGCAACTGCGCACGAAGGTCACAGCTCAGTCAGAACAGCACATTAAACATTAAACGCTCCATTTATACGCACTAGTGGCGTCATGCCAAGATGAATCCAAAATGATTAAGTCTCCAGCCGTGTCGGTTCCTTTCACAGCAACATAAAACATTTTGCTCCGCTAGTCAATGCGATGATGTTGTGTCGAGGACAACAGACTCGGGCTCTGAGCCGGGTGCATCTCAGCGATTTGTCATTAAAATGCATCTCTGGCTGAGACATGCTACTGGGGTTCCTGGAGGTTTGAGCTGCCACTCGGTTAAGATGCAGAGCAGTTTCCACCAGCCAGATGAATCACCTCAGCCTCGCTCATCACCCGAGTGAGACAAAGGCAATTGGAAGGCAGAGAAGAAAATAACAAACTCTTGACCACATCGTAAATTCAAAGATGTGGCAACAACAGGGCTTAGCTCATTGAAGCAGGAAATATTGTAAATGAAACCACGGTGTTGGGATGCAGTGTCTGCTGAGAAGGAAATCTCTTTTGGTAGCTTGCACCTGCCAGATAGAAAGGGACTGCATTTCTTAATTTTGCAGGAGTCTGTTTTTTTTTTTTCCTCCAAAGGCAGCATATTTATAACTCTAGTCAAACTGCAAAAATTGGTAAATAAAAAGAAGGCTACAAGAAGAATAAATTGATTTCTGAGTCTGATCAGAGCAAAGCTCTTAATCTTTGCTCCTCTTTTATAGAATTGCTGCCTCTGTGGGCCTCGGAACTATCACTTTATTCAGTCCATACTCAAGTGGAAAATTGCCCAGAAAGGGAAATAATCTTAAATTCTTTTGTGCTCCTTAGGTGGTAGAAGCTGGTGGATACTGTCTTGTAACCCTTTAACCAGACATTTCTTTATAGCAGCTCTCGGAGAGCACAGAGGTGGGTCCCTGAGCCTGTCTCTGTTCCAGGGCTGGGCACGGTGTGGTACGAGATTATATGGAGGGGGAACAGGGACTTTGACCTGAGCAGGCTCCAGCTGTTGGCTGATGTTTTGGAGATTGCTGCCAGTGGGCACAGATGAGCCTGCTGTGTCAAGTGGTGCTGCTACAAGAAACGCAGCCTGCTGAGTGCGGGTGATGTCCTGCATACCGAGTTGATGTGCACAGGCAGACCCATGCTTTCTGCAGCCTGATGAGCTGTTCTGCATAGCGATCAGATGTCATGAAAAAGCAGATCTGCAAGCACTCAGGTGGGTCCAGATGTGCAGAAAATTGAGCAGCTGACCTTCATGTAACACATAGTGCTCTTTTTACAAATCAGTCCACTTGCTTTGTGATATGAATGCATAGCAGAGGCAATCCTGCTTCATTTATAACTCAAAGGCTTTATAGCTTGAGGCTTTCAGTAGCAGCAGAAATAAGTTCTGCAAAAGGCTCTGGAAGCACCTGCAGAAGTTCCCTGAAGTGGCATCCTGACTCAGAGCTTTGAAGGAGACCTGTTCCATCTTCAGTTGAGGTCCCCAGAGCAGAGGGTGAAGCTTTAAGCTTAAAGAAAAAACCAAAACCAAACAAAAGCCCCAGACCCTTGGACCAGGTTTTACTAAAATAAAAACAGGTACATTGAACTTTGCAAATGGAGCAAATGCAAAGTAGTTGTCTCTTCTGGCCTCCCTGCCCTCTGCCCTGCAGCTGTATCTTTGCTTCCAGAGCAGGTTGTAACTCGATGACTATCTGAGCTGCAGCTTCCCTCCATCTCAGGCAAGGGCTGCTGCCTGGTCTGGTCAGCCTCTGCCTCCCTTACCTGGTGTTCTCTGATGTCCCACAGAAACTTCTCCCCAGGGGAGCAGAGATCATCCTCCCTTGGGCTGGCCTCTGCCTTGCAGAGGAGAAAAACACTGTCATCAACAAGGAAGCAAAATCCCACGTACTGGCTGCCACAGTGCTGCAACGGAGAGCTCCTGATGGGAAATGAGTACCACAATAGCACACTTAGGAGCAGGGTGTCTAGAAATTTGGCAGGAAACATCCTCTGCAGACTGGCATGTGATCAGGAGATAGGCAAGAATGAAAGGAAGGGAAATGAGCATCTAGATTTCATTTCTGTGGCTGTAGTCAAGTCAGCCTGGTATGATGCTCGTGTGGCTGCCTCAGTGCTGGAATGGCAATGGTATCTCACCTCATCCTTCTCCTGGCATCCAGATCTCACAGGAGTCTACAACAGTGCCTCACTAGTTCAGTTTCCTATTTGTTAATAAAGCTAGAGGCTTTGAAAAGCCCGGTCTGACTTAATCCGTATTGATCACAGATCCAAGAGCCCTGATGTGAAGGAATTTTAAATTTCCAGCCACTGGCTGTTTAACAACTTCTGACTTCAAAAGCTCTAGGAGCCTTCTTCTCCTTTTAAATACACTTTGCACTTAAGGAAAATATGGTTGGTCCCTCATTAATGTGTACTTCTCTCATAATTACACAAGTGTTTGTAGTGCAAAAGCTCAGTTCTTGTGCCATGTGCACATTCTTCATTAATGAAATCAATAAGCAATAAGCAAGGTCCATTTCTGATCTATATAGAAGTAATTTGCTGCAAGGGCAAATTTTACTCAGTCTCAAGAGGCACATGTAAAATAGATGGTCTTAAAAAAACATACAAGCCTCCTGAGGCAACAGCTCACTGTCCCCAAATAAACGGGTGCATGTTTTCCAGTAGAAGGTACGTAAAAAACCCAGGACAGGTTTTTTTCTCTCTATGATTGCCCTTAAGCTGCCCATGGGCAGGGAGGTTTTCTGTGGCATGCCACACTGCTCCTGCTGCAAGCCCTGGCAAATGAGGGGCTCCTTAGGGCTATGCTGGAGGTCTCAGGCAGGTCACAGCAGGTTGACCTCTGTCTCCTGGTTTCTGTGTCTGAGGGTCTTGCGGGCAGAGCTCTTCTCCTGGCACCTTGGGTGGCACTGCTGCACCGAGCCACCCTGCATGACTCCAGCACCTTGTCCCTCCCTAGGGACGAGGAGCTCTGCAGGAAGGCTGGTCCCTAGGCAAGCCAAGGAGCTGTCAAAGAGGCCTCTTGAGCAGAGAGGGTCACAGTCTGAGTTATGGCCCTGAGTCAGGGAGCATGAAGGAAGCTGGAGGTTATTATGGGGTGTACAGGGGAGCTTGGGTAGTGGAGAGACTGCAGAAACCCTGCTAATCCCCAGGGAGCTCAAACTGTATAATTTACACAGCTTTATGCCCGAACTTACTTTTGCAGTCGTGCTCTTGGAAGAGAGTTTACTTAAAATGGTGGGGAGACATAAATCTCTGGGGTTAAAAGAGAGGCTGAGCAGAGTCAGGTTTCCAGGGTGGAGATCTGCATGCCTTCAAAGGCACACAGCCTTCCTGCAGGGATTATGCAGGCACCAGGCGGTGCAGGCAGGCAAATCCAGCAGCTTCATCTGGTGCTGCTGTGAGCGTGGGATTGGGGTGTGAGCGCAGGGCACACGGTGAGGTGGTACTTGGTGATGCTCAATGGGAAGCACTGCAAGTGGGTGTTACAGTCTCCAGCATCTGGATGCAGATGTTCAGGGGAACCTTTTGACAGTTCTCACATAAAACTGAGACTTGATAATTCTGAGTTTGGGTTTCGTGTTTTTTTCTGGTTTTGTCAAAAAGAGAAAAGAAAACATTCTTATCTTCCCATGCCTCCCTTTTCCAGATTACCAAGGTAACTAAAGAAAATGAACTAAAAATGCATGCGAAGTGTCAGATACACCTTCCAGCTTCTGAATCAAGTGAAGTGGGGGTCCCAGACAAAACAGCTTTCTTCCCTGACCAGTTCTGACTCACTCTCCTTCTGGAGAAGTCATGAGACATAGTGAAACCCCGTGGTCTCAAACTATTTATAAAATGTCCAGGAAGGCATAAGTCCAACTAACTTCATAATGTTTTTTGGTACTCAGACACACTCAGCTGTGCAGCCCAAGGCAGAAAACCAAAACTCTGTGGATGGAGCGAAGTGGGAAGCTGCACCAAGCTACACAGAGCTGCATGCAAGCCTGGGAGCAGTGTGGGGGCATGAAAAATATCTCCAGTCACCCTGAATCACACTTGTCCTTGAAGGCGGCAGAAAAAAATGGCTCTAAGCTGACACTCAGTTTTTCCTCTGATGACATTCTTTTCAGATACCTGTGAACCAATGGCAGTGAGACACAATCCAGTGGCTCTTCACTTCAATCGGATGCTGTGGTTCAGGATTAAATAGTTGCAGCACTTGCTTTCATGTAATTAGGAGAGGAGCCTTCTCTGCAGTATGATGGAAGGGGAGAAACTTGATGGAGTTACATCCATACTGGATTGTACCTTCAGTGGACAAGGGAACATGGAGCTGGTACCTGCAGCTCAGGTGCTGGTCCCTGCAGGGGTCAGGCCACATGGGCATGTACACCCTTGCACCAGGAATATATAATTCCTGCAGCTGCTCTGCCCCAAAGGTCAAGTTTTCTTCCACCAGGGAGCATTTTAATGGCCTTTGGGTATCTTTCTAAACCTGAGCTTGTGTCTTGATAAAACTTTTGATGGGCAGTAAATAACAGGGGCATTATATATTCATGTCAGATGGGACTGATGCATTCCTGGTTTCTTGTTTATCCTGCCAAAATGGTAAAGGAAAAAAATGGACTTTCTCTTTGACCTTGGTTTTTGTTCATGCTGTAGATTCTCAAAGAAGAAAACAACTCAGTATTAAGTGTTTTATTAACAGAAAGCATCTGCAGAAGTAAGAACAATGTGTCCTGGCCCAAACTCGCAGCTGTGGCCACCAGCTGTGACAGCTCTGTTGTTCCAGCTTTGCCTTTACTACATTATTTCAAGGGTAGCTTTAAAGAATAGATAGAAAAGCCCATGGGGAGTCTGGCTTAGAAACAACCTGCTGCAATCTACAGAAAACTCTTGGGTTTCTGAAGGGCTCCAGCAGCCCCCGGGGACTAATTGCCACTTGGCTCCAGGGTGCTTGCAGGCAAGCCAGGGAATGCTAGAAAACCTGCAGATCTGGCGAGGGGAGATGCATTTGGTAGCAGAAACTAAGAACACACCTTCCAAACATGTGAGGTATATACAGCCTTTGGCCAGGCTCTAGACATCTCATTGGAGATCATTACTGCTCTCTTTTCTGTAACTTAGGGTTGTTGTTTTTTTTACCTTAAGTTTGATTTTAGGTATTGAGAGGTGTTCAAAGGTCTTTGGCATGGATCTTGTGTGACTGTTTCCCAGCTATGTGTCTGCTCCTCAGGCTGTCTATGACCCCTATGACTTGTGCTTTAGGTAGTTCTTTCCAGTATTGTCCTGTTTTGGAGCAGGGACTGCATAAGGCACTTGGCACCTACTGAATATGGGAACATCTTGCTGTCTGCTGGTGATTTGCCTCACCTACTCCTCCAGTTTGTCCACATGCCGTTGATTCTCCTCTTGGAGCTAATTCAGAGCAAGTATCTAGAAGTTCTGCTCTACTGGGATCTCTACCCTGGTGTCCTGGCAGCTTGGGCTGAGACAAAATGATTGCACCCATTGGATAGCAGCTGCTCTTCAAAGACTTTGGGTGCCATTTTGTTCATGAGCTGGTCCTTGAACATTCTTAGAATAAACATAATATAAATAAATAAGTGAGAACACATTCCCCTCACCTCCGCCCCAATAAAACCTGCTGTGTGTGGCTTTCTTATACATAACCCACCTGACTCCAAGAAAAAATGTCCCTAATTTTTTTTCTGAATGGTAGGCTTTGTAGAGATTTAAAGGGCAATTTCTCTCTTTTTCCTTAGCTCTCACAAAAAGGAACTGCAGTGGCAGACAGTACTTAAAGGCATGGTTTAGAAGTGATTCATCTGTGAAACACAGTGCAGCATATTTTATTGTGTTTTAGCTAGCAAAAGCTGTGCATTTTAGCCCAGCTCTGTGATACTGCATGGTAAATTATACTTACAGGAATCCCAGCCACCTAGCTGAAAATAAGTACCCTCTATACAAGAGTTAATGCAATAGGTTTGTACTTAGACATGTATTTGTAAAATATTTAAGCTGCATGAAAAGGGTGTCTGCAGGAAGATATGATTACAGGATCACATAAGTGCAGTCATATTTTAAGGTTAAAGAGCAGTTATTAGGTTCTGGGGCTTGACACTGCATCGAGGAAGAGGAGCCCATTCAAAGGCCAAATGGGGCAGGAGAGAACAGAGAATCTGCTGCCCCAGCTGCAAGTGTAGTATCTGTTCTTATCAGTTTAATATCTGATATATCCTCAATGAGAGGACTTTTTTTGGTTCCCTGCTGATGGCAGGGGAGTTGGAACTTGATGATCTTTAAGGTCCCTTCCAACCTTAATGATTCTATGATTCTAAGACTGCTCCAGCTTAAAGGATGGTTTGTTTACCTCCTCCGGGACCCTCCTATATCATCTTCTTATGGCAGGAGAAAAGAGCTATGGGAAATTGCCTTCTTGTGGTGCATGCTTTATGCCTGCTACATTCCAGGCAGAAAAGCACAGATGATCAGGAGATACTCTTCTCAACTTTATAGCAGTAACTTGTCATTCCAAGGCTGCTAGTGCTTTCCAAAAGCACACAGCAGTTTCACAGGTTCTCCAAGATATCTGGGCAGTGCCTTATAGCCTCTTGGCACAAAGCAGTTCAGTCTGCTAGTGCAAGAGTTTCCAGGAAAGCAGAAACTGGAGTATGAGTCCTTATTGTGAGGGGCTGAATTAGACCTGCAGAAAAAAAGACACATCTCTGCATGGAGACCACAAGCTCTGCTGACTTTTAAGCAAGTCAAACTTGAATCTTCTATAGGTTTGAGACTTACTTATTCTCACAGTGCTAGGAGTTTTCCAGCCAGAAGGAAAGAAGGACATGTTCAGGTACTGCAATATGAGGTGAAATATTGGAAATTTTTGATTGCTGATGCCTATCCCTAAATCACAGTCTAAATAAGCTCCAATTCACAAGCATTTTAGCAGCCTTCCATTGGGTTCACTGAGCTCCAAGAGCATGTTTCAACTTAAGTGCATACTTGGGTTTTGCTGAATCATACAGCAAATAATATATGCAGAGCTGGTCTTTAATATAACCCACTGATTCATGTGAAAACTACACATTTCCCGTCAAGCTTACTTTGAGATAATTAATGGGCATTAAGGACTCACATTTTTCCAGCCAAGAAGGGCCCCAAGGGATTGCAGCAATTTGTGTTCACACCCTGAACGATACCACTGCAACCTGCCATGGAGACAAAGCCCCGAGCGCTCCCTCTGCGATAACCACGCACTTGCTTTTGATGGATGGGTTTTCACTGCCTCTCACACCTCGTGGTCAGGAGGGAGAACGTGGCCTCTGACCCATCCCTTTCACCCCCCCTGGCTGGAAGCATGCCCACTGCATCACCGATTTTTGGGGGGACGAGGAGCGTCTGCACCCTTCTTGAACTGAATTTCACAACGTTTTACTCAATTGTACCAGCTCCCATTGCTGTTGTTACAACCCCCTTCACGAGCCTGACAAAATGAGGCTGTGATCCGTGTCTGCAGAGCACGCCGACCAAGGGAAACCCTGGCTATTCATTTATTTCAGTAGCAGAGCCAAATGAATTGGAGCAGTTGGGTGTGACAGAGGGAGGCTGAGTGCCACCCGAGCAACCGACTGCAGGCAAAGCATCCCAGGGCCTCAGTGCAGTGGGACTGTCCTAGTGCAGCCCCTGCCACAGGAGGGAAGGGAGTATTCCTTCAGGAAACGAAGACACCAGCTCGCAAAGTGCTGGGAACAGAGCTGGAGCTGAATGTTGCAATGTGATTTTCTTGATCACCACATTGGTGTCCCAGCCTTGTTTGGCAGGCAAGGTTTTAAAGAAATGAACCTTGGCAGCTGGGAGCTGAACAGCTCAGTGCTTTCAAGGAAGATGGACGGAGTACCAGGCTGGAGAGACCTCTTTCATCAGCAGGTCTGAGCCCAGCAGCCACCCCTATAGATTTATCAGACTCAAAACTACATAGGTTGGCTGAGAGGTTTTTCATCCTCGTTTTTCACCCCCACTACTGCTCCCCTTGGTCTGTTCCAGAAGCTCACTCTGCTGGTGAGAAACTGTTTAATTTCCACTCAGTCTTATGTCAACATTGCCTGGTAGCTGTTTCCCTTCTTTCTATTTATCCTCCTAGAAATCATTGCTTAGCCCCATTCGCAGCCCTGTGTGGTCCTCCTTCAGCTGGAAAAGCAGGGGAAAAAAGGAGGAGATTTTTATGGGAAGCACTGGAGCAATAAAATGGGTGGTGTGGTAAGATGTATATGAGCAGCAAGCCCAGCAAGGACACACACTTGGACCACTGGTGGCAGCAGGGCTGACAGGAGGGCTGTCTGAGGGAAAGGAGTCCTCTGTCCTCAGTGGGTGAAGCCACCTCATGCTGGGCCTTGAACCGACAGCTTCCACAGAGGGGCTAAAGACACTTTGCACATCTGCAGCTATGAGAAACAGTAAGACAAGGTTGGTCAGAAGGAGAATTACTGCAATATTTTCTTTCATGAGGCATGTGGTGTGATTGAGCTGAACTTGAAGCACAGAATTATGTTCACCAGTTATCAACTATCTGGCCTGGGAAATGCCACTTTTCAGCCTCTTTGTCCCCATCTGTGAAAAACAGGATAATAATAGCCAGTCATCTCTCCCCAGGGTATTGTGAGGGTCAACGTCTGTAAAGGGTGTGGACCATTTAAAGCAATAAATAAATGCTAAGTATCATTATTATTAATCTTCCTGTGCCTCGGTTCCCCATTTGTAAACTCTCACCTAGTACATTTTGACTCCTGTTTCCTCGTGGAGCTCTGCCCAAGGAGGTCTTGGTGGGAGATGAGCTCTACAGCTGCTGTCTCTTTTATCCATGGCCCATTTGCAAAAACCATTGGGAAGTGATGAGAAGCCAAAGTTTTGATGTTTTGAAGGGTTTAATCCTATTTATGAAGCAGATTATTTTGTTCTGTGTTTATGTCAAACTGCAGAAGAAAACAAAACAACTGATCAACTGGCTGCACACACACCACTGCTTATGCACCCCTTGGAGACCAGAAGCTGGTGTTCCCTGATGTCTTCACTAGTCACGGAGCCTCCATGTCACTTGCCTTGAGGAATCCAACTCTTCGTTTTTTTGAGATTTACACTTTCTGGTGTCAAGTTTATGGCCTTTACCCATTTGCTTTAAGCCCATTCACGGTGTAACTGTTGACATCTGAATTGAATTCCATGACAGAGCTGCGAGTGGTCTTGTAAACAGTTGTCAGCAACAGTTGTAATTAAAGAGTAGAGAGTGCAAACACAAACCACAACTGCAGCCTGTAGGAGTTAGGCTGCTGTATCAGCTTTAATATGGAGGAGCCCTTAGGGCTGTATCAGTGTTTACAAGGGCTTCTTGCTGGTTTCCCTCCTCCCTCTCCTATTCTGAAAGGGACAAAAAAGATATAAAATATTGCTAGCAAACCTTCTCTTTAGGGAAAGCCACAGATCTGGCAGTGTGAGAAATGTCATGGGCCTGTTTGACAGTGCCTTGTAGTGCCCTTCTGCAAGACGGAGCTGATTCATTCCCCTTCCACAAAAGGACTTGTGGGACAAGAACATCCACGTGGACCCTGAGCGTTGGCCATCTCATTGGGGTGGGAGATGGGACAAGCTGAAGGAGGTCAAGACATGGGAGGAGATCGCTAGGCATGGATCTGCTGGCCCCAAAATCCTGGAGAGGTGGTTGCAACAGAGGTTACCTGTACCAGGAATCAGTTGCAGGTTATTTTATTTCACATTAACACAACCCATGTCCACCAGCTTGTTTGATCTGATGTGGATCATTTGATGTTTTAGTGCATTCTGTTAAACACACTCTGGATTTGGGTCTGCTGAAATTTGCCTGCAACAAGCATGAAGCAGATCCCCAATCAGCTGTTGAACCTCTGTTCTCCTAAGAAGAACACACCCCCTGTGCCTCATCAGCTGGAAGCAATCGTCTCATCACCTGTGTGGTCTCTCCTGCTGCAAGGTCTCCCAGAATGGGTGTGACTTTTCCATTTAAAGGGAAGTTCTCAAGCAGCTGGGGTTCTTTCTGTGTCCTAGTGCTATGCTCAGGTTCTGGGTGATGTTTCTTGCTGAGAGTGGATTCACAAGGCCTTGTCTACAAACAAACACATCCAGAGTGGCTGGGAGCACAGCCAAAGGGCTGTGGGAAAGCAAAGGAGTTTGAACTCTGTGGTAAGAATGGGAAGGGTAATACTAGGATTTCTGGGACTATCTGGGCTGTGGGAACTAGGAATAGTCCTTTGCTGGGAGAAGACCTTGGTGTTTGTTATCCTCTCATGAGTCCTGGGTTTCCTAGGAATGTGATGCATCCCTGCTTTGAACCAGGTGAAAACCTGAAGCTGTTTTTCTGGCACCTCACAGGGATTTAATTTTTTCCTCTGTTATTGCTGAATTCTATTTATTTTTGCAGTGCCCTCCTATTACCTGTCTTCTCTTTATTTTCCAGCTGGTTTCTTATATGTGATTTGAGAAAAATGACTAGGAAGATTAAGAGAGTGCCTTGTAGAGGCTGTAATTTCACACAAACCCCTGCAGTGACCTAGCCCATCCTTCAGGAGTGCAGAGGTGAGGCTCCTTGTCCAGCAGCAGCACAAATCTAGGCAGCTAACTGCCCCTGGGCCAGCAGGATAAGAGCTGCAAGACAAAGGGAGCAAACTTCATGAGACACCAGCCTTTGGATGGAAAGCTGAGTAAAGCCATGGGATTGTAGCTAGATGCTGCTTTGCATGTCTGTTTTGTGCTGCTGTAAGGAGGTGCAACATTTCTGTTGAGCACTTAAAATATAGTGACTTTGCAGTTGGTTCAAAGTGTGGGGAGAGGTTTTGTGGGTTTCGAGTCTCTATGCTTATCTGCCTCGGTCAAAGCCTGACTGCTCTCTTACAGTAAAATAAGCCCCGAATCTGGAGAGCTGTGGGTATTGTCAGTTCTCCCTGATCCCTCCTTGCTCTCTTAATCTAGCAAAGCTGTTTTTCTTGAGCTTGGCTTGTTTGTCAAGTGAAGCATCATACATTGCCTGGAGCCAGGATGAAAGTCTTGTAACCCAATAGTTTGCATGCTGCTTCTTTGGAAAGCTCAATTTACTTGGGAAGAGTTATTCTGACAGATCTTCTGCTTCACCCGTGCCCTGTCACATTAAACCACTTATGCACAAAGTAAGCAGTTTGGGTTTGCCCTTGTGACTTTACTGGAACCAGCTGCTTATTCGTATCGTGATTCTGCCAGCAAGTGCTTCAGTGAAAAGAATGATAAACTACCCACTGCAGCGACTACATTTCAGTGCAGAGTTATAAGTGAAATCACATCCTCATTTTAGGTTAATGGTCCATTATATGAATGCTGAAAGCTCTCTTTGAGTTTCATCTTGCAAAATGCTGCGGTGTCCAGAGTGAGGTGCAAGTCTGAAGGAGACCACCCCTTCTTCAGAAGTGAGCCCCCAGCTCTGCAGTGTCTTTCCGCAGCAGCTGATGAGGGTGGTGGCTCTTCTGAACAAAAACACAAGCCACACCCAGCCAGGAAAGAATAGCAAGTCTTGAAATCCAACCAACTCCTGCCTGAGGCTGCCTCCTCTTTCTTTCTTCCAGCACTGACTTCCATGGGCTGCAAAGAAACATTTATTCCTCACTTTGCAAGTGGTGTTTGAAGCATCCTCCAAACACTGGTTTCATTTCACTTCCACAACACCAGAAATAACTAGAACACAAGGCTTCCTTCTTCACAATATGTTGTTTTTCTCTCTAGAGACTCATATCCAAATGTCTCTTCAATCTATTACCTCTTAAGCAAAGAATTAGTCATGGGACTATCCTTTTATTTTATTTTTTTTACTTGAAGGCAGTCCCTGTTACTCCACAGCATGGAAACCAAGTGGGAAAGTAATCTATGCAAATTACATGTATTTTTCTGGTTGAATCACGTTCCTTCCACTCATGGTAATGAGTCACTTGGCATAAAGTGGGCTGTTACTATGAATGGAGAGAGCACATCAGGGCTCTGCTTCTCAAGAATTATTTCCACTTGCTGAATCTCATTTAGGCCTGGAACCACAAGGGATGAGGCCCTGCTGCCAACCTCTCTGTGCTTCAGAGACTGTAGTTACTCAGATTTTCACTGGTATAGCAGAGAAGGATTGGTCCCAGGCTTTTGTTAACCTTTAATGCTGAGGATCATGGTTCATGAGCCATCATCAAAGCTGTCTCGTGCAGCTCCCAAATACTGGCCATATGGTCTTTTACTGTAGTAATACTGAGACTAAATCAAGAACTGACCTCAAAGGAGAGGAAGGCAGAAGTGTATCCCATCCTGTCTGCAGGGTCTGAGGAGCTGACTGCTCGAAGTGCAGCCTGTCTGGCCAAGGGACTGATTCCTGCTGCCAAGTCAAAATGGTCCTGTTTGTATCTCAGCACTGGAACAGAGCAACTTAAATTATCACTCTGGAGAAACTAAATTTTTAGTATTTTTTCCTATATAGTAATTAAGCCAATGCAGATGGTGAGATCTATGCTTAGACCCAGAGCATGGGTGTCAGACAGCTAGGATTTCCTGCTTGCAGCCTCATAAGCACTACAGCAAAAGAAACTCCTGTGGGCAATGACGTGTTTTGCCTCCCCTGACCTCACATAGGCTTACATTCCTTTTTCTTCACTAGAATACATAGTTCTTATTTATTTATTGTAATGGAAACAGACAACTGACACTGAAGTATTATGACACCACTGACTGATAGTCGAATGACAAGTTGCAATGTCACTTTCTTACCAGAATAACTATCCCAAATTACAAGGGTAGTGAATTGAAACGCATCCTTTAGAAAGATGCCTAATCTCATTTTTAAAGCTCCAAGTGATGGTGAGCCCTGCATCTTGTCAAGTAAGGTCTTTAATTGCCCTTACTGCTAGGATAGTGCATATTATTTCAAGGATTTCTTAAAATCTAATGGCATTGACTTGCTATGTGACCTTGGATGAAATAGGATGGATCAGTTGTTTAAGGCTAAATTGATCTTGGAATTTATGTAGTAATATACCCACCCTGGAAAGCCTCCAGGGTTGTTTTAAATGGGTGAACCCTGGATGGAGTTCCAGGCTCTGTTCTTATTTTTTTGCATGTGCTTTGTGGATATTGCTTTGTATTACCATTAGCCTAGGGTTTAAATTTTGTTAAGCAGGTGGCTTGGTCTGTGCAGTGGCAGGTAAGATAAGTGGTCAGGCCTGTGTCTCCTTTCTGTGACAATGTTTCCTGAGCTTCACAAAGAGCAGTGAGGATGAACCCCAGTGTGCTGTTGAAGCTGTGACACTGTGGTGTAAATGAGCCTGGAAAAATAATAAGAATAAATGCCACAGTTATGGTTTCACCAAAGCTTCAGGCTGGTTAGAGTATGAGAATGAGAAAAAATCAGTCCAGTCTGAGTGACAGCCCAGGTGAACTGTCCCTCATCTGTCATCAGAGTAGCATTTAATTAATTAGGAGATAAATGACAATGCCATTAAGAGTGTATTGAGACCAGTGAAAAATGTTCCAGTGTTGATAGCAATCACATAAAATAACAGTCTCTGAAATAGCTTGTCAGGTCTGTGCTGTTTTCAGCATGTTATTTAACATGGGGGAGCCCCTAAGCTTTAAGGAAGCATCTCTCTACCCTGATCGAGACAAATTACCTTTGTACCTTGATCTAAACAAACTCTGATCTCTCTGCTGCCATTGAACTCACCTTGTCTGAAACCTAATCTGACTGCTTTATTCTACCTCTGTACTGGGAATTCACTCTATCATTAGCGTTTCAATCTATTTAATTCACTGAGGGTCGCTGAGCAATGTAACCAAATCCATGCTAAGCTACCACTGGCAATTTAGCTGTCAGATAGTCTCACCTTCTATTTTTAGTTGCACTCAAATTCCTTGCTTAAGGGGGTGCACACTGAATTTCTGCATGAGCTTCCCCCTGACTCCTCTATGGTATCACTGCCAGTCATCTTAGAGTCCAGTTTACATTGTTTTATTATACTAATTGCATCTTGTCAAAGGTATGGACAGTGTTCTTGGTCACTATCTACAGGCCACTAACTCTGGGATTAAGGCCTTGTATTTAGAGCTGAAAGTGGTCTGTATTACTGCAGTGAAGGAAGACTTTGTGAAACACAGGGTCTTTTTTAATTGCGGAGCCAACACCTCCAAAATCTTGGAACCTAATGCTTTAGGCTGGATGGTCGGTCTCACCTTTGGCTATCCATAAGGTATTCTATAGTGCCAGATCCTTATCTTGGCTAAGGCTGGGATAGCATTGCCAGGGTTTATACTTTCAAAGGCAGGGTTTTAGGATAAGGCATGCAGCTGAACTTTGTTTTCCAAAGAATTCTTTCAAGCAGCTGTGCTCCCTGGCCTCCACTGTCTTCCACTTCTTTCCTGCACAGATTCCAAAACATGTTATTTTTGTGTTTATTTTTCCTGCCACATTCTCCCCAAGCTCTATATTCTAATGACTTTCTTAGCAGGCACATTTGCTGGGGTGTATATCTAGTTTTGAATCAGCTTATGGCTCTTCTTGGGTGCAATTCAGGGCAGGAAGCAATTTGTTCTTGTTAACAAAGCTGTGCACACATGCGTGCTCTGCCTGTTTTAGCTACAGTTTGGTTGCCTGTAAATACAGCTTTAGCTCTGTGTTCAAGTCATCTTGAAGTGTAATTCAAAAATTAGGCAGAAAATGGTAAAACATATGTATGTAGGCAGAAAGAAGGATTTATTGGGAGGAAAATAGGAAGATTGGGCATTTATCTCATAAAATTCACCAGGAAGTTTATTGAACTATATTTCTGTTGCACTTGGAGATCAGATTTCTTTTTTCTGCTTCTCTAATGCAAGCTTGGTGTAAACTTAGATTCAGCTTTATGGGAAAGTGAGAGAGCTATTACAGCCCTTTAGGGTAAATGCATGAAGGTTGTAGCATATAACAGAGTATTTGACTGTAAGGTCAGAGACTTGGCTTCACTAGCTCTATTGATGATCTGCCCTGTGACTTTGTGATCACTCCTCTGCCCTTCTTGAGGCTCCAGCTACCATCCAGCCTTCAAGTTCTGGTCCCATCTCCTGTAATGGATGCTCAGTGCATGCCCCAGTGAGCCCTGGTCTGAGCAGGACCAGCAGTGTGAGGCTGAGTAGAGCTGCTTTGGGGGTTGGTGCTCAGAGGAAAGGGATACCAGATTGCCCTGCTTCCTCTGATGCCAGCTCTGCCTGCCACTGAGTAAATATTTTCCTGTGCAAGTGCCGTGCAAAGGTGAGTAAAGAGCTGTGGCTGCTCCCTAGGAGGATCATTGCTGGGGATGAAACCAGAACATTCATTGGTAACTTCAGTAATATCCAATTCAGATTGCTGATGAATACATCCTGACTTTGGGCACATACCTCCTGTTACTACTAATGGGAATGTCACACATGAATGCGGGAGAATATTGCCCATTATTTTTGGTCCCAGAGCTCTGAGCTGAGAGATTCCCTGAGAAAAACGGCCATTTGCTGTATGTTGCAAGCTGCAATTCATTATATACACTGCATGGTGACTGTTATTTACCTTATAGAACTGTAATATGATAAGGACTCTGTGTAAGCCACTTAATGGTCTGTCTACCTTAAAGAAAATGTGTACCTGATCAGCCTCTGATTTATGCCACTTTCACCCCGGTGTAGCTCTATTGGTTTCAGTGGTGTTATCCATGATTTATGCTAGTCTTAGTTGGACCTCATGAGTTTATGTACTTTATATGACTCATGTGCATGAGGAAAATGTAGTCTAATAAAACATCTGGCTGTGCATCGTGGCTGCAAGTTCTTCACAGAACTGGTAGCAGGGGTGCTACAAAACGCGTTCTGCTCCTCTGCAGTGCCTATATATTTCAAGGGGTTATGTCCTGTATCTATAGAGATGTATCTTAATGGGTTTGTACTTGACTAATGTACTGCCTTCTTGGCACAGTGCAGTGTTGCAGCAGGCACAGTAAACTTGTAGGATGAGGATAAGAATTTGTCTGTGGAAATTGGGGCATTTTTATTTTTTACTTGGTAGATCAAGCTCCTTGCCTAAAAACAAATAACTTTGCACAGATTTTGTCCCTTCTCTCTGAAAACAACTGTTCTTATCTCAATTGTCTTGCTGTATCAGCACTTATCTTCTGGCTTTGGGGTAGGAAAACAGTCCATTTATGATGTTTATATTGCAGTAACAGCCAGAACACGTAGTCTTAGATGTAGGACTCCTTGTTCTAAAAAATACATAAACAGACCAAGCAACTTCTTGCTGGCCTGATGATCCTATGTTCCTGTTAATGAGGGCTTCTCTGATCACCATGGCAGCTTTCACCACCTGGCCATCCTGTAAGGGAAGGGATCTTTCCTCAAATGTCTGGAGCTGGAGTGTCAGTCTGAGCTCTGGTGAAGTTCTGGGAAAGATGCCTGTTACTGCCACTGAATTCCAGGTCATCTCATCTTTCTGGTATACTTTGCTGCTGCTGGTCAGACTTGACGACTGAGACCACTCTGTAGTTGATCCTTGTTTCCTTCACTGTCTTTCCTTATAAATGTTGCCTGCTTTCCTGTTAAGCTCTCAAGCACATTTTTGTCTAATAAATGTGAGTGACAGGTACACCCAGGTGTTAGGTGTGCAATACAGAGGCTGGGTGAAAGTCTTGGGGAAAATGGCAAACACTCTTTGGGATTTGTCCTGTAGTGCAGGGATAGCAGGCTGCACACTTAAGTCCCAGAGAGGTGCATCTTGGAATACTAGTCATCTTAAACTAGTATCCTAGTCTGCATAGGTTATAACAGCCTTTGCTGAGCAGTGTGATGGAAAACTGAGATACTTTCATGTTCTGTTGCAGTGTTTCACCACCGCATCGACTTGTTCAATTAAAAATAAATAAAGCTGCTAAGTTCTTAAAATGGAAAGTGCATCTTTCTAAGCATGGTAAAACAGCAAGTTGAAGGCTTGCTCTGCCTGTACTTAGCTGTAATTTATGCTTCTGCTCTCGTAAGGGGTCTGCTTGTCCTTGATGCATGTGCGTAAGTCCCATTAACATTAATAGGAGCTGAATGCAAGCATTAGCTGACGCCGAATTCCCTAAATGCTGCCTTCAGTTCTACAGCCAAGATTTGCTCCCTGCCTGTGCAGCTAATCAGCTCCTCACAGCCTGGAGCTGCTCCCCTCCTCCCTGGCCAGGCAGCAGCCAAACATGCTCTGTCAGGGATGGGGCACAACAGTCATGTCCTCCAGTTACACAGGCTGGGGGCTGTGCATGGGGGAGCTGGCAGGAGATGTCCAGCTTCCTTGGCTGGACCTGTGGCACAACCTGTGCCAGAAAGGGAAAGGGATTTGTCAGCAAGGGATGTTTTCTGCTCAGCTGGTGCAGTAATGAGCTCAAGTCCCTGGGTGGGGAAAAGAAGGGTGACAGGAGGAGATGGGGGGGGGGGAACAACTTGTTTCAGGCAACAAATCAGTTGCTAAGTCTGATCTAAAGCCATTTGCATAGATGATGTTGGCCCAGGGTGGGTTGGAAATATAAGGCATTCTGTAGACAGCTGCCCAAGGGAATGCTAATTAGCTGGCAGGCAATTAATAATTAATCAGACTTTTGTTCATTGTGAAAACTGTGTTTTCTTTGGCAGCTTCATAATGTTCTGAGTTTGCCTTCTCTTTTGTGGGCTGATATCATCGCGCTGGAACTACGTTTTGTGGCGACATGATTTTCTCTCCCTCTGGCATCCAGCTCACCCTGTCCACATGTGCAGCCTGGGCCATGACCTCTGTGTTTGGCTGGGCTCTGATGGCCCGTTTAACAGTCAAAGGCTGGAAAGGGAGTTGCTGGTGTGCTATTTTTAACCAGCTGGACAGTTAAATAATTCGGATGCAGACACACACACAGTGGTCAGGGCTGTGCCTGAGATTTGAAAGGGGAGAACAGCATTGTGTCACCCCTCGTAGGCTTACTTGACCTTCTCAAATATGGGTTCCCAAGCTCTTTAACACAAACAAAATATAAACCAAGCCTCTAGGAGTGAAATCCATGCCCCACTGATGTCAGTCAGGCTCCTGGCTCTGACTGTGATGGAGCCTGGATCATGCTTAGATGCAAGGCAGGAACTGCTCAGTGTTTCCTTACTTTCTAGTGTTGCAGAACTCTATACTTTTTTTTTTTTTTCTCCATGACAGTAAAACCCAGTTGTGGTGTGAGTAGGAGTCCAGAATGGGGAATGTCAAAACTTCTGGGGAAAATGGGAGTAATTTCAAGAGAGCATTTAGTGATCCATGTACGGCTACTCCCTTTGACTTCAGACTAAGGAGGGAGTTGCACAGAAAAACAGTTCATCCTTTCTCTCCAGCCCAGTCCTCATCCCAGCTGTCCTGTGGAGTGGTTCACAGCTCCTGGAAAAGCCATCCCTCTCATGGGGGGGTACCTGGGATGCACACAGCCACACTCTTCCCACCAAAGAGACTTCAGCTGGAGTATTAGAGTCAGTGATTCCAGAGAAAGCACAGGGTAGTGCTTTGGCCCTGAAAAATGTGAGAAGGGCATTCACAGCTGGAGTTGTTCTGTAGAGCAGCAGAGGTGTCAGTGAGTGATTGAAAGGCAAACAAATCCACTGATCACCAACTCCAACTTTAGGCAATTGGACATTTTCTAATTTTTGCTTACCAAACAGGTAGAGCTGTTTGTCCCCCACAGCCTCCTCCTGGAGAAACTGACTTGTTACAGCTTTGACAAGTGGTCTGTGCAGTGGATGGGAAACTGGCTGACAGACCAGTGCTAGTACATAGTGATAGTAAACAGTTCCTCCTCAAACAGGCAACCAGTCACAAGTGGGGTCTTCCAGGGATCAATATTGTGCCCAATGCTGTTTAACATCTTCATAAGTGACCTGGATGTTGGGATAAAGAGCACTCTGATGAATTTTGCTGATGACACCAAGATGAGTGGAGAGGTTTATACTCTGGAAGGGAGAGCCACCCTCCAGGATGACCTGGACAGGCTGGAGGAGTGGGCTAGCAGGAACCTTTTGAAGTTCAACAGAAAGAACTGTAAGGTCGTGCACCTGGGAACATGTAACTCAAGAGTGCAGTTCAGACTGGGATCCACCTGCCTGGAGAGCAGCCCTGTGGAAAGGGACCTGGGGGTCTTGGTGGATAACAGGCTCAACATGAATGAACAGTGTGCTGCTCTGGCAAAGAAACCAACAGGATGCTGGGCTGCATCAACAAGGGCATCACCAGCAGAGAGAAAGAAGTCGTCATCCCGCTCTACTTGGTGCTTGTCAGACCACACCTGGAGTAATGTGTTCGGGTTTGGTCCCCACTCTAAAAAAGATGGGGACAGGCTGGAGAGGGTCCAGAGAAGGGCCTCGACTTCTATAAAAAAGCCCATTCTTTGCTCTTGTCCTCTAAGCCTGCTTGCCTTCACCTGTGGCTAATGCTTATGGTTGCCTACCATACAGTTTATTGCTTAATTTCAAGCAAAGTTGATTTGCAGGCAGGTGAAGTTTTGCAATTAAAAAGTACAGCATTGTGTAGGAAAGGAGACTCTTAAACCCTTGTCTGTCAAAGAAAAGGCACAAACTCAGTCTTTAGTCATGAGGAAATCCACAGAGGAGCTCCACTTTGAAAGACAAATGCACAGCAAACCAGGCTTCACTGATTTGGCTTTTAATAGGACTGCATGTTTCCTTTGATTCCTGTGTGTTAGCTCAGCTGTGTTTTGGGACTGAACAAGATCTTTCCACTAGTTCAATTTGAAACACGTGGTAAATGGCTCTGTGCCTGAAGCACCCAAGATTCCCGGGTGGTCTCTGTGCAGAGACCAGGGCTGTTTCTGCTGCTGAGATCAGGCAAGATGCAGCTCCTCATTCTGGTGTAGTTGGTCCCTGCTGAGTCCTCAGGGAGACGATTATTGTGAGGAGGATGTTAGGAGTCCCTTGTGCATTCCAGGTTTGAGGTTCTCCCTGTGTCTCCACATCCTAAATTGTGACAAAGTTTGTTAATGGAGGCATGTGAAGTCTTGTTAAAAGAATGTGGCTTATGATGATCCTCGGTGGCTTTAATGAATCATTTGTGGCCGGGTGACTCAGCCGAATCAGGCTGGTAGCCAGCAGATGGTCAGAGGGGGCTTGCTGAAGGCAAAGGCTTGGCAGCACATACGGATAGTGTGCCCTAAGAGCACAGCATTTTTCAAAGGCCAGCTGTAACCCATGCGAGGTCTGCTTATTTCTGAAAGCCCCTTGGTGGAACACCAGTAAGGAAAGCGAATTTGGCATCAGGGGTGTGTTTTTCGAGCCAAAAGTGTAGGCAAGTGGGTGGGAAGGTTGGACAGCCAGAGTTCGTATTTGCAAATGGAACTGATAGCACACTTGAAAAATGTGACCCTAGGTTTTCCAAATCCTACTTCTTTTTCTACAACTGAATGATGTCTCTGTCCTTCCTTCTGAGCTGTGAGAGGCCATTCCCCCAGGAGGCAAATGCCCTGCCTGTTTGAGAGCGCATGGAAAATAGGATGCTGTGCTCTGTACGGTGCAGAAGTTCAATTTTCAGATAATACAGAACTGGGATGTCTTATCTAATACTGCTGGCAGACGCTCCCCAGAGTCTGTGCAGCAAAATTCACCTGCTTAGTATGGTGAATTTAAATCACCAGAGCCACACTGGCAAAACTCTCCTGTGCAGAACCTCATTCCAGGCTAAAGTCCTTGAGTAATTATTCTGTAATAAAGTCACTTAAATTTTAGAATAGAGTGTCCATGTGGAGAAGTTATACAGGCACAGCTATAGCAGGATAATTATTTTGTTATAGCTATGCCAGTCAATTTCCCAAGGTCTCAGTCACATGGGAAAGTTGAAATGATGTATTTTTTACAGTCTCCAGCTATTCTTTATTTTTCAATGTCCATTAGTGCTTGACTAATGCAGAATGATAGTTGAAATTCTCCAGGACAAAGACAGCACTCACAATTTCCTTGTGGTTATCAAAGGAATTTGGATCTATCCTGTTAAAGCTAATATGTAATGAATTACTGGTGATTAAGGGTTTATAGCTGAATTGACTAGGAATTATGAAGCCACTGTTTACCAAATTCAACTGAAATAGCTGAAACACAGAACTGTGTAGAGAAGGTCCTTATCTATGTGTTAAGAATACTCAAGATTTTTAAAGAATACAAACTAAGACATATGAGGATACAGAATTCCCTTATTTCCACACTGCATTGTAAATTTGATATTGCAACATAGAACTTTATGACTAAGCTTACCCATTTTGGGGGTGCCTGACATAGTTCCTGAATAAGTTGTTGAAAGGTACATGCAATATGATTAATGATTAATTGTGGTAGAAATGGTACTTCAGGATAAACTGTACCTGCCAAAGGACAATGGCATATATGAGATTTCTAAGGAGATATGCCTGAGCTAGCTCAAGTCTGGAGATTAAAGGATAGCAGGAATTCAGTGCCTGGATCCCCTCAGAGCTGTCTCATGAAATGCTAGATGTAGCAAACAGATGCCAACTGAATTTGTCAGTCATATTTTAATCTACATTGAAGAGTTACCAGAACTGGGAGGGCCAAAAATCTCAGTGCAGGTGAAGCCACTGCAGTTCCTGCATGCCAGCTTGGGCATGCAATGAGCTGCTTGGGGAGCTGAGACTTATGGACGAGGGAGAAAACCTGCTACGTGCTTAATTGAAAGCATGACTCAAAATGAAACCTGCCTGTAGTTGTCAGCAGTCTGACAGTAAAATGTTATTTAATGACACTTATTACCTCCCTTCTTAGAGAGGGAGAAGGGGTTTGAGGTAAAGGACACCAACATGCACGACCAACTGGATGTATCAGCTGGGACAAGAACAGGGTGCAGTCTGCAGGACCACATATTGTGTCCACACTCGGGTAGATGGATGGCATGTTGGCCCCATCACTGTCTCCTTGGGCACAGACCACTGGGTAGCAAGGATGCTCATTTGTCAACCTCTTTCAGTACCACTGTGCCTGAGGGAAAGCTGAGTCCTAACTCCAGCTTTTCTTGCTGTCATATGAGCCCTGCTAGATCAGGTGGGGTAAAACCACCCAGTTTTTATTTCGGTTTATCTCCATGTGCTCACCTCTTCTGCTGTTTATCTGAATTTGGTTTTGTATATGTGGCTGGAGGTGAAGGCCCGTGTTGCAATGTATGTGCACAAGGATAAATAAAAGGACATCCATTTCCAGGGCTGCAATGCAAGGGCTTAATTGTGTTTTAGAATAACTGGAGTTATAAACTGATGGGGCATTTAAAATGTTATCTGGTTCCAAACATCAAGTGTTCGAATTCTGCCTTAAGGGGACATTAGCTGATTGTCAAATCACAATGAGATTCTTATCACTTCATTTTAATAAACAGTTTTCATAAATGTTAACATTTTAATGGATGATTACATTCATATTTAGCTAGCAGATGCGTTCGCTTTGATTGATGTTATTTCCATGAGTACCAAAGGAATTAAATAATGATTTGTCACTTATGGTAAAGAGCTGCTCAAATATCTTTTAAATAAACAACTTTATTTGTGGTGTTTGATCAGATGGTGATGCAGGGCTGCAGTGTGCTGTGGTGCAGCAGTGAGATGCTGCGACAGGGGCAGCTGTGGGTGGTGTGTGGGACCACACCAGGCTTTTCCACTTGGCTGCAGCCCCTGCAGCTGGCAGGCAGCTTGCCAGCAGTGGGGAGAGCCCCACATCCAGCATACCCAGGCATGTGGGGAGAAAGGGGAACCTCCTCTCCACCTTTCAGTGGTTTTCTTGCCGTCCTTCTGGTTCTGGGTCCCAGTGGCTGGGGCAGCCAAGGTGGGAAGGGGAGGGGTTGAACTAACGTGGGGCCTGGGAGCATCCCCACGGCACTGGTGACCCAGTGAGGGTGGTGTGAACTGGCCCGGGGGGGCCGGAGTGGGGGGCGGGCTGCCGGGCACGGCGGGGCCAGCCCGGGCAGTGCAGTGCTCTGTCCCCCTCTTGTGGCAAGCGAGCCGGGCACGGCGGGCTAAGGAGATGCTGCGGGGTGGGAGCAGGATGGGGGGCAGCTGCGGGCTGGGAGCAGGATGGAGGGCAGCTGCGGGGTGGGAATAGGATGGGAGGCAGCTGCGGGGTGGGAGCAGGATGGGGGGCAGCTGCGGGGTGGGAGCAGGATGGGGGGCAGCTGCGGGGTGGGAGCAGGATGGGGGGCAGCTGCGGGGTGGGAGCAGGCTGGGGGGCAGCTGCGGGGCCAGGCGGGCGGTGCGCGTGTTGCTGCAGCTGCCCCGGCCCGTGCTCTGGTTCAGGCTCCCCCGTGTGCCAGGGGGCTGGGGGACCTCCCTGCCCTCCCCTGGCTGCGACCTCCCTCAAACGGCTGCCCCCAGCAATTAACCCCCCAGACTTGCCGTCCTGGGACTCATTAGCTCCGGCTAACAAGCGAATCAAAGGCACCTGCGGCCGGGGCTCTCTGCCCAGGTAGTGGGGGTGGGCAGGGCAGGGCAGCTCCTCTCGGAACTCCTCCCTGGCAGCCACACAAATGCCCTGTAAAAGGAGTTTTAGGGGCTTGCTTTGCTTTGGGGGTGGCCGGCGGGAGGACGGAGGTGCTGCGGGTGATCCTCTTGCACAGCCCCTGCTCCTGCTGCCTCAGCTGGGGTTGAGAGAAACTGCGGGGGTTTCCTCCGGGCTGAAGGTGTGCGGAGGTCTGAGGTGAGGAACCCAGGGACCGGGCTGCTGGGATCCCTCTGTAGGGATGAGGGATGAGCTCTGGGGCCGTCGTTGTGCCGGGGCTGGTGCTGGCAGTGCTCCGAGCAGAGGTGGAGGCTTTGCTGTGCTGGCATTAAGCTGAGATGATGAACCAAGGACTGTGTTGAAGATGATCTCCTTTTTAGGGTCAGGTCTTGATGCGTGACTGCGGGACACGTCATCAGGATAGCCTTTTGCAGTGTCATCCTTCTGTAATTCTTGCTGATTGAGAATTTTTTGAGACATCTGAAGCAGATCTTTGATATTTTGTAGACCTGTTGGACCTTGGTTACTCCTCTCTACCCACAGAAGTAAAAGAGATTGTGTTTTTGAAAGGCACAATTAAGCAAATGTGTTTTTTTTGCCTGCTTTCCAGAGGTAGTTATTAAGTTTGAGAGTTTGGTTATCTGAGCCAGCATGGCAGATGGATGCAATGTTTTTGTCTATGACTAAACCTATTGAGGTTGCGTAAATAACTTCATAGTGAATGTTCTGATTTCTTTTGAAGTGTGTTTATATGTAGGTTTATATATCCTGTTTTGTTTTTTTTTAAAAAAAACAACAAACAAACCCCCCCAAAAAACAACTCGCAGTGAAAATCTTTCTGAGGATCCTCTGCCATAAACTGCTTTGAAAACCCTCTCTGTTATGCACCTGTGCCCTGGATTCCCTGGGGTGTCTCAGGCTAACATATCTGTGAATCTAACCGGTGGTCCATGAGCTGTCTGAGACTTTTTGGAAGACAGCTCCACAGACCAACCTGATTCCAGCCTGTTGTTTGCAGAGGTCCAGGAGAGCCCCATGTGCCAGCACCAATACTTGCTGCGCCCAGCAAGTTATCAAATACCCAGAGGTATTTAATAAGCACAAGGTATATCCTCCTGGTGAGCAGCCCTCTCTGGGCTGTGGCAGTTTTCTTCCCGTGGGCTTTTATTTTACTTAACTGTGGACCTGTGAATCTTGTGCTCTTAAGCACTTGACACCTGTCATGTATTTCTCTGCAGTTATACTTGTATTATGGCTTTTCCTGAGAATACACTGTAGAATTCCTACTGCTTGGTGAACTTGTGCACTAGAGGTGGTGGCTGGATGGGAAGCTGTGTGCTTCTGAGGATTGCTGTGTTTAGTAGGAGGCCAATGGGAAACTTCCTGGATCAGCAAAAACAATCTGGGCTCCTCTTGTCTACTTTAATGAGCAAAGGTACCTACTGAGACCCCTGCTGAAAGCAGCCTACCTTAAAGCATGGTTCAGCTCCTGTGAAGTGCTCCTGGGAGAAACTCTTGTTATGAGCTCGCTGCAGACCTCCAGAGTCACTGGAGCAATTCTTAACCTGCTGGAGAACCTATCTAATGCAGGCAGATTACAATTGTATGCCAGCTGCTTTTCTGCAAAGGGATGAGTGGCTTAGAGAGCTGAATGTCCTTAATTTGAGCTTCCCAGGCTAGCCTCTGGGAGCAGCTGCTTCTGTTGCCTTCTATTGTAAGCAACCACCTAAACAGCTTGGTGGTTGTGTTTGACTTTGAGGTAATTTATACAGAAATACCAGTTGAAATACAAAAAGGAATTTCTAACTGTTTTATAAACAGTCTGCCTCTGAAGCCAGTTTCTATACAAACAATTTTTACATAGTTTCTTGTCGTATTGATGTCGTTGGGCATCGCTGAAGATCTTTATGAGAGTCATTAACTAGTCTTGACTGCTCATTTTAAATGGCTGCATTTAGCCTTGAGGAAAGATGGATTTTAACAGCTCATTGGGCTGTCAATATGGTGTATGTGTTGTGGTTTGTGTGTTTGGGTTTTGTTTGTTTCTCCCCTGGGTGACTGTTTCCAAAAACAACAAGTGATACTGAATGGAGGAGAAGAACTCTTCTATGTAGGTGTCGTGTTGGCCCACCCACAATTTCCAGCAGACTTTGGATACTTAGTGGGCTTTCCTGGATGGTGGACAGAGTAAACTTTATATCCAAGATGGTTAAAATAAATTGCAAACCAAATTACATCCTTTTAAAGGAAATCAAGTATTAAAACAAACAAACATAAAATCCCCAACCCGAAGTCACAGCTCCCATAAACAGCCTGGTGAAGGTAAAAACTTGATGCTGCAATCTACTCTGGACAAGAGCAGGGTGGAAAACTTGGCTGTGCTGTTCTGGTGTACTTTTGAGACTAGCAGGTAATATTTTGATCTCAAACTATCTCTGTAAATCAAATATTACTAAACAAATGCTGGCCTATACTTCTGCCATGCCAAACTAGTTACATTGTGGGTTCTCCAGAGTGTCCACATGGCAGATCTGTGTGTGCCTTGGAGACATTTCTGATGGAAGTTTTTTTATGAAAGCTAAATACACAGCTCCAAACTATTTTGCACGTGCTTCAGTGAAGAACAACAATGTTGTCATATTTTAGGCAGAACTACCTTTCGACTGGAAAAACCCATAAAATCCATTGAACAAGGATATTATTGGTTCCTGGCTCTACCATGAGGTTTCCTGGGCACTCTTGAGCAATGTAGTTGCTGGTTCAGAAAGGCCTTATGCAGCATGAAGACACAGCTCCAGTCCTCAAGACATCTGCTTAGCTTCTGTCTGGTCCTTGCGATGCTGACACAAAGCAGCTTGTGGCTGGGAGGTTTCTTGAAAGTGTGTACAAACCCTTCACTCTAAGAAATGTCTGCTTCTCGTGAAAAGTGGCTGACCAAAGCATAGTCTTCTGGGAACTGAATTTTGCACAGACAACAAAGAAAATGAGAGAAGTTGCTGTCCTGCACCGTAGGACTTTTCCACCAAAGGAAATGTCTCAGGAGCTGGCCCCTAAAATTAGGAACCCCCCTGCCCTGTCGGGTCTAGGGTACTGGGACTCTCTGTCTATTGGTGAGCTTGCAGGGTTTAGCATCTTCTGTTTATCTCCGCGATGTCCCTGCTGGGATCCAGTGGGACCCATTAACTCAACCCAGAATTTGGTACTGGGGAGGTAAAACTCGCTTTCCAAATACTGACTAGCACACAGGTCTCTGGGCTACATAAGCTGAATGTCACAGGGTATAGCAGCAAGTGAACCACTAATGGTGCCAAAAATAAAATTACAAGACACATATACCCAAAGATGAACCAGTTTTCCTAATTATTTATATGCCTGTGCAGGTTATGTGGGGGCCCAGCCAAGAGAAAGGAAAATCAGGTGTTTGGAGGGGTAGCAGTTGTTAAGGTCCTAGTGGCAGTAGAAGCCTTAAAACAGACATGAACTGTTCACAGAGATGAGTGTGCAGCTTGGTCCCTTTGAAGCAGACTGGTCCAGCTGACTTATGCCAGGTCCTTCCACCTCCTCTCATCTGTGAGTAACTTTAGCTCTGTAGTTTGCCTTGGCTGTTCTTGACATATTTCATGCTGGGAACTCCTCAACTCCTGGTGGCCAGAGGTTAAAGCAGATGAGAGCTGGCTTCCACTGAAATGTGCCTACTTTCTCAAGACTACGTTTATGCTTTTAACAGATGTCTAATTCTCTTTTCCCTCTAGGCCAGGGAGGTTAATTGGAGGAAAGTGACTGTACATCGGGCCCAAGAGCCTCCTACAGAGATACTTGGCACAAATAAATCAGCCTATTTTTGATGAATAACAAGGCCCCAAAGGCTCTAGTTCTTGCTGCCTGCACAAATTGCAGGTATAAATTTCACAGCTGATCACAGGGACTCCAGAATTCAATTAACTCTCTGCTCATTTAAAAAAAAAAAATGCTGCCTGCCTATTTAATTATGAGTGTCACTGATACTACACATGCTGTTCAGGAAAACTCCAATTAATAAAGCATTGCATCATTAATATGAGTGACAGCATGAGGCCTGTGACTCTCCCAGGAGTCTGTTTTGACCCTCTGCAATGCCACTCTTGGGATTTATTGGAAAGGGGCATCCTTTTCTCCAGGTGATGCTGAGCGAGCTCTGCAGTTGTCCCTGTGCTTTACAGGCTGTTCTGTTGCTTTGTTTTGCATGGTGGTTGGGATGTAACAGTGCTGGCAACTCATGGTTTAGACCTTCTGGTATTTGGGTGACCTTCCAGGGTCTTAGATTGTAGGGATGGGAGCTGTACAGAGACAGACAGGGCAAAAATCTGCACAGATTAATCTGTGCAAGACAGGGTGAGAAGACAACACCAATGTGCTTCTTGCACTGCCTTTACCACATTAAAGTGCCTTTCCCTGCCAGGAAGGGTGTTAACCAAAGCAACACAAATAACCACATCTCTGCAGAATGTTTCATTTTTGAGTGCTCTTGATTTTAAATCTAGCTCAGTCTGAAAGGTCTATCAATAAACAGACACATTTCATTTTTACTTTCTATTGTGTCTTTTCTTTTAAGCCTAAATTGATCTGACCTGCCCATTCTGTGCCTCTGCTTGTGCCCGTGTTTCTTCTCTATTGATTTCACACCTTGCAGGTCATGTTATTTGCAGTAGTCTCCAGTTTTTGCAGCTGCAGCTTCCCACTTCAGGAGGGTATCTGTGCAAAGTGGCTCTTGCCACTATTTGAATATCAGCATGATAAACAAAATACACGTCATTTCTTCCCAAATTTTATCCCTCCTTCCTTAGTCACTATGTGTAACTTGCCAAGATAACAGTCTAGAGATTTCTTTACTCTTCAGGCCATGTCTAATTTTCTACCTCATCTTTCTGTGCAATACTGAATTCCTTGCTTCTTTCTTGTCACACTACTGTTTGTGCAGCCTTCCCACACATCCGTCTTTCTGAAAGCGTCACTCGTCTGCAGTGGAATTCCTTGTAATGCCAGAGGAAACGTGGATGTGAGACTGCAGCACAGTGATGTGCAGACAGCAGGAGCTCCTTGTGAAAGGCTGAAACCCTCTAGAACTCCTGCCTCCAGCTTTCTTGACTTTGAAGTTGGACTCTGGCACACCAGCCTTGCAAAGGTGCCAGCTTCATCCTGATAGCGGACTTCCTACACTTAAAAGTCCCCTCCTGGGTTCTCCTCACTCCTCTCCGTTCTTCCTTCTCTGGGACTGTCAAGCCCCACCACAACTGAAGATGACACCCACCCTGACCTCATGCTTCAGGAGTGAGGATGGCAAAGGGAGGAAGATACCAGGCTCTTAGTGCTGCCTCCTGCATGGGTCTTGTCGCAGTAGGTAATGCTGGTCCCATCAGCCGGAGGAGAGGTGCTTCTCCTTGGCCGGTGTTGCTCCCTGGGTGGTTTCTAACCAAGGCCTTTGGACCCCTCAGGGTGAACATGAGCTGCCTTGTTCCCTGCCTCTGTTGGCCTCAGGGCAGCTTGTTTGCTTTGCAAGGCACAGCTCTTTCCTCAGTGCAGCCCACAGGCAAAAGGCATGACCGGCAGTTTTCTTTGTCTGAGGGAGTGAGGAAATAAAAGAAAAAAAAAGTTCTTTGCTTTCTGTGCAATAAGCCCTGGCCCGAGGGGATTCAGGAGCCAGCTTTTGGCACTCCTTATCCCTTTTGAATAGTGACCTGCTGGTGCAGAGACAGCCAGGTCATTTTCTCAGTTTCACTGAATGGTTATTGCTCACTAGCCTATTCCCTTCACCTTTTTATGTCTTTTGAGGGTCTCTAAAACCATTCCAGGGAGGGCTGGGAGCCCTCTGGGTGCTCCATGTCAGTGGAAGTGCTGTGTGCCCCTCCTGTGCAGCCGCAGCTGTGTGGCCTCTCAAGCTTTGCAGCCTTCTGTTTGCAAACCTCTCCTGGACAGCATGTCAGTGTGTGGGGCTGAGTGGGGAAGCGGGACCTGCAGCATCCCGGGATTTACCAGTTTGTGCTGGTCTGGAAATATGTTCTCATTGCTGAGTAGCAAGTTTAGCCCTGGCTTTAGGGGAACAACAGTAACACAGGCTAGACCAAGATCAGGTTGTACCCTTAACAGCCTGGGAGAAGGAGGCACATGCTCCACACTCACTGATGGTTTTTTGTTGTGGCTTGGTGCCATTTATTGTTCTAGGGATAATCTAAATAATGTCAACTTTGAGTGCTATGGACCAAACTCCGCCAGGGCAACTCCAGGTGTCTATGTGTGCGAATACAGCTGATAAGCACTACATGAGGATAAACTACACTGGAGCTAGCACTGGAGGACTGGGATTCTGGTTTGGTTTGACTTCAAATTCAGAGGTTGATCTAAACCTGGAGGATGGGAATCCAAAGTGTGTGAGTGCTGGCTTTCCTGGGAGGCTCCTAAAACTTGTGCTCCTGTGCTGAAGCAGATCTCCAAGTTTTCATGTTTATTTTTAGCATTGTGTTCCTATCCCAGCCTGGCATCAGAAGGTTAAGATGGGCAAGAATAAACATGCAATTGGGTGTGTGGTTGAAGCCTGATCTCTGTGTTGCCTCAGCGTCTGCAAACTCAAGCTGTGCATATATTTCTTCTATGCATCTGCTTATTCTAATCAGGATCAACCTTTAACTGACTTGAATACTTGCCCAAACTGTGAAGATTTGGGGTTGCATTTTGATGGAGTGTGGGGCAGTTCTTGTTGATTCTGCAGCTCCATGGTGTCTCGCTGCAGTGGCGATCAATAGCAAAGGTGCCAAAATAAAGCAGGAGTGTCTGTTTTTGGGCTTTTCCAAGCTTGAAAAAGAAAATAAGAAAGTAAGAGGGCCTGTTGTTAGCTGGAGTGTTTTCTTACCTCATGCTATAACAATCTGCCTTGAAGGAATCCAGCAGCTGAGATCAGTGCAGAGCATCTTTTTCCTTCCAGCCCTTTCGGGAAGCTCTGTGAGGATAATCACTGGGCTTTATTTGAAATATTTATCTGTGTCTCGGAGGCATTGGGCCTCTTAGATAAATTGCTGAGGAAGGCATGCATTAAGATATCTTCCCCCTCCTCCCTCTGGAAAGAGACTGAAATGGCCACTGATTCGTACTGCTTTGAAAGAGATGTCACCTGTCGTGGCTCCCAAGGAAGATCCCAGCTCACAGAGTTGTTGCTCAGGAAAAACCTAAATAATAGTTATGGGCCTTTGAGAAACACACAGCATTGTGTTACTAGAATATTTGCAAAGCAAGTTCTGTAAGAGCCTCAAAAGAAAAGCAACATTTCTCTGAGTTAAATTATAATAGCATACTTTGATGGGTAGGAAGCTGACATTTTTTGTTGTTGTTTGGTTTTAGTCCAGTGTTAAAAAGAGCTTTCAACTTTTTCACTCTCTCTTTCCTGTGCCCTAACCACACTTCCCCCCCCACTGGCTGTGCCTTGGCTAGTGTTATCTGCAGAGTGCTGTGCTGGGTAGGTGGCTTTGTGTGCAAATTCTCCTTGATGGACTAAATAACGGAAATCTATCATATAATTCTCTATTATGCCTGTTTCTAGAGCTTGCTCAGCAGTTCCTAAAGATTGCAAACAAACTCTGTCAGGGCCTTATCTTGAACAAACTTGACTTTTCTCCTTTGCAGGAATTGTATATGGTAGTGTCAGCTTTACAAGGGATAACAGAAACAAGAATTGCTGTGGCTGTCAGTTATTTCAAACATTTTGCTGTCAACTGAAGCTGAATTTCCTTATACTCTAATTAGAAATCTTAGCAGCCTGGAGGTTGGGATGGTTTCACTGGAAGCACTGGCAGTGCACCTAAATAAACAAATTTTACGTCCTGCTGTTTTCCCCTTATAGAATTTTGTCAGTTACTCTGCTAATATATAGGGGCTGTAGCAATGGGGTGTCTTGTCCCAGCTGTAGAGGTGGGAAGCTGGGTTTATGCTGAAGACTGGTATATGCTGGACTGCCACTTGTAATCTGGGCTTCTCAGGTTTGGTACTCTGGGGCTAGTTCAGTGTTCCTACGTACAGATGTTGGAGCAAGTTAGTGTCCTATGTCAGAAATTACTCTTGCTATTAAATACAATGATTTAGAAACATCTGGTGATACTGAGCACAAAGAAAGCTGGCTTCCTCTGTATTTTTCTCCAGCTCTTCTCTGCAGACTTTCCTGTTCAAAAATGTATGAAAACATTGCCATGTTCAGTATTAAGCAGCAGGTATTTCCAAACTCTTTGCTTTCCTCACCTCAAATCCAGGAGGTTGGCCTCTCTTATAGCAGTCTTGGCTTATATTGTTTGGACAGATCAAATACTATGGATAACTTCTTCTGATCCAAGCTAGGTGCTCAGGTTCTCAAATTCATTGACCCTTGCAATATTGTGGTTTATTAGTCATACATACTTTTTTGTTCTTCCTACACAATATCTCTTCACAGAGAGCAGCTAATTATGGAACTTTTAAAGGTTTAGTAATCTCTGTAAAACCTTTGAAAGCAAGAAATTGAATCAAGTTGCATACGCTGCTTAGCTGAAACAAGGCTGCTCATTGATGTGTCCTAAGAAACTCATGTGAAGGACTACCTGGGTGCACACAAGAGGTACAGCAAGTTGCTGTAGCTCACTCAGCAGCAAAGCCAAGGTGAAAACTCCAGTCTTCTGGGAATGACAGTTATTTCTGCCAAATGTGGTAAACTGAGTATCTGGCTGACTTACAGAGTATCTGGCCCAATCATGCTGGTTGTATTGCAAGTGTATTCTTGAACTTGGCACTGCTTATTGCCATCTCACCATGAGGGCTTCATGTGCTCTGGCTCTTGGCACTGCATTTCTACCACTGGAAATAGGGTGCAATAATGCTGGGCAGTAATTCTTTTATAACCCAATACATTTAGGAGGTGCGAAGGTCTATAAATGGCTGATTGAACTGGTCTAGAATGGTGAAATTCTGCTTGGAGCCAGAGCAGGGTGGACAACCTAGGTGCCTCTTTCCTCCCTCATTCACACACATTTCTGAGGGGAAAACTATTCGGAAATCTTTCAGACTAAACAGAACTCTTTGACCTCCTGATATAGCCTCTCTTCCCCTCTTGTCTAAAAAAAAAAAAGTAACAATTTGGCTATGCATTCATTTGCAAAAGCTTTTGGCCCTGCCAAAATTACATTCTCTACCTCCCCTCCCCAAATTCACTCTGCTCTACTTAGTAGAGTTTGCTGGCAAAGATAACCTGACCTCATGCTGTGGAGAATATTTGTTTCTTAATAGAAGATGGAGCAGAAGTGGGATTGTGCTGGTTGTGTATATTTTGCCTTCTCAAGATTAGCCCCAAGCAATTATCTGACTATGGCCTGTGCCAGAAAAACACAGCAGAACAATTTTAGCAGTGCCAACAAAAACTGCAGAATGTGTTGCACTCAGGAGTGTAATTTTAGATTCTGTTTTCAAGTAGTATTTCTGTGACATCATTGGCTTTAGGAAAAATAATACCCCAGGGCTTGCTTTACAAACAGGATGGAGCTTTATGATTTGGCAGCTTTCTGTAGGCAGAAAGACAAATGTTCCTCACTTACCAACCTCTGTGTGACAACTGGCTTTGTTTCCTACCAGAAGTTAAAAGTAATAAGAAAAAGTTAAAACTGATGTGGAACGGGAGTTGGTAGGCACTTGTCTGCTGCCCTCAGGGCAGGGATGCTCAGATCACTTCCAGGAGAGCCTGAGCTGTGTGAAGATTTGTTCTGGGAGTGAGCACTTCTGGCTGTAAATCCTGTGTGCGGAGTTGCCTCGGGCAAGATTTGGGAAACACAAATTGTTTCCTGCCTGTGCTGCCTCTGGTCCGTGTTCATGACATAGTTGTACTCAAATCTGATGGCAGGATGGGAAGACTGCTGGTCTGCCTCCTGGAGCTCTGTCATTCAGGGGCAGTGAGTCTGGTATGTGCTGGAGGGATTTGGATGTAGAGGTGACACTCCCCACATGCCTCGCCCAGAGCTCTGCTGTCAGGAGACGTTTCAAATTTATTTCTTTTTTTTCTTTTTTTCTTCTTCCCCTCAGGAATTCCCTGTTGATTGTAAGACTGGAAGGGACTCCATGAAGCTGTCTAGCCCTTCTTCCCAGCCTGTGTGGGGCCACGTGCTTATGAGCAACTCTTTACAGACCTCCGAGGCTGGGGTGCCATGATCTCTCCTATTCACAGATGTTGTTTTTCTGTGTTTCCTTCATTCTAATCCACATTTCTGTAGTCTTAAATCCATCACTTCTGTTCTACACGTGCATTGCAGATAGAGAAGGGCTTTCCAGCCTGCAGTAGGATGTTATGCATTTGACACTTACTGGACCTTCCCCTTCTTCCCTTACCCACCCTGGTTCTTTCCTTAGACTAAATATTCTGTGTGCATTTTTTCTTTCCCCCTTTCTTCATAGATATTGTAGAAAGCAGTCATGGTACCTGCACCAGACACTTCTGGGCAAATACAAAGTGAATTAAAGGCAAGTTAGTGTCCATGTAAACTTTTTCATTCTGGAAGGCTCTGCAAGTTCAGTGAGTGCCTTCAGGTGTGTGAAATAACTTCTTTGCCTTCAGTAATGGATTTCTTATGGATAAAAAGTGTTCTCTGGCTCTAGGGCAAACCTTCCTTTGCTCTGCCCCCAGCATACATGAGTGAATAATGAGTTCTGTTAACTGTGATGAATCAGTTGTGGCTTGAAGAAGCGATGACACCAGCTCTGTCAGCAGCTGGTGATTCAGCGGACTCTCGGGAATTCAACAAGTTAGTAAAATCAGGCAGATTACACAAATATTTCTTTCGCAATCAGCTCCAGTCATCTCAGTGGAGTTGCTTCCAGAGTGTCCTGGTGCATCTGCCAAGGCTCTTCTGGTGCTCAACCACAATCCTGTTTGGCCAGTTTGGGCACAGCAACTATGATCTGAATGAGTAGGCCCATTGTTTGCTGGAGTGACCCGACACAGGCATTTGGTTGCCTCTGGGTTGTGTGAACTAATAGCTCTGTTCTAGAAAAACATTTGAAACTCATGCTGATTTCCATGAAAGTGAATAATTTGCTATGAGCATGAACCCTGTTAGGGAGGGGTTGCATCTTCCCGTGAATGTCTGTAACATCCAAAAATCCTGGGCTCTCTTATTGTATAAATAACAGAACCTCTTAGTTGTATCAGCTCCTAGACTCCCTGGGGGATCTTCAAATTCTTCTGAAAATATGAGCTTTGTGGGAGAAGTCTGATGCTACATGAGCATGTGAGAATTTCCTTCCCAGTTGCCATGAAAATACTATAAATCTGCGGAGACACAAGCCCTTCCCCCTACTCATTCTTATAAAATTAAGGGGTGTTCTGTTAAGCCAAAACACATTGGTTTCCCTCAGGCAAAGCTGTCTTTAAAAAAAAAAAAAAAAAAGGGCATTTTAGCATACTGATAGAAAACCTTGTCTAAATTAATCTTTAATAATGCAATAAGTGTCCAGAAAAAGGAATTGTATCTCTTGCTTTGCTTTGGGCTTTCAACTTCCTGGAAGTAAAGGTTGGAAAATAAACAAGGGCTGATGCTAATGGAGATTAAGGGTGACCTTGCCCTGTGTGGTGATTTGCATGACTCCATTTGGGTTGCGTTGTTGGGCACTTTCAGACTCTTACCTCTGTCAGCCCTGGAGGTCAGCTATGTCATTTCGACTGCAGTTTTTCTCTCTTCACTTTCTATCTTGATGTTGTAGAAATGTTTTAAAGGATAGCGGCAGAGAGCTAATAATAAAAAGTCATTAAATTTTCAGTTCTCCTCTAAAATCCCTTTGGACAAAGTGGTGGCAAGTGACAGCCAGGTGGTCCTTCTGAAAGTGTTTGGGAACTTGAAGTGGTTTTTTGTTGTATGGAAAACTGGACAAGAGAGGTCCTGGGCCTGGAAAGCCCAATCTGTGAACCTGCTGCCTCTGCCTGGAGGCTTCTGTGTGGGTGGAAGGACAAGACTGTGGGGGGCTGCCCCACTCTCTTGCCTTCTCTCTCCCTCTCTAGCTTTCTCCCTTGGTTGTGACAGGAGAAGCCAGGCTTTCATGCCTGGATCAAGACAACTCCAATTTACTTGTATGATTGTTCTTAAGCCACCCCTGTTCCAAAATCCTCTCTAGGTAGAGTGTGTGATCATTTTCCTCTCTTTTTCTCTCTCTAGATTCGTTCTGCAGCTATTCTCCTACAGGCAGCTTCACTGCTGGAAGCTGTTGCTGAGAGCAACATGAAGCTGCAAGAGTTTCATTTTTGTTACTGTAAACTTCTGTACTTGCTATTGATGGAGTTTTCATGTGTTTGATTGGAAGCGTGGGATTCTGCACCTTCGGGCGCCCGTCCTGCTGGATCACAAATGCACTAATGCTCATTTACAGTAACATCAGTTGGCACATTGCAGCTAAGCTTTGATCCTACAGCAAGGGCTCATCTGCTAAATAACTGCAAGGGTGTTAGTGTCCCTAAGGGTTAGCCTCAGCATATGCTTGAACAAGGAAAGGGCAGATAGCTGAAAGCATTTTTCAACATTTTCTTCAACAGGTTAAGAAGGAAGAAAACATTACATGCTGTTTTTGGAAGAAAAAAAAAACCCTTAAGCCTCCAATCTGTAACCCGAGGTTTCCGGAGCCTGTTGCACATTCCATTTTCAGACAGTTCTGCAGTCTTGATCCTGGCAGAGGAAGCAAGAGGTAAGATTGTCTACCTAATTTTTCTTTTTTGTCATCCTCTTGCAGTGAGTTTTTGCTGTAGCCCTCAGACAGAGGGAAGAGCTGGGTGGGTGGTGATGAAACAATCATCACTTAAAACTATTTGTTGATAATGAGTCACTTTTCATGGAGTCCCAATCTGTTCTCCCTGCTGTCAAATACTGAGTGCAGCAAATCTGCTTGCTTTGCTGCAGATTTTTTTTTCCTGAAGAATGGATTTGGTGAGAAAGAGAAAGAATGAATGTGTGTTTGTGAGGGAATATTAATCAAGAGATGTATCTCCTAGTAGCTCAGATGAGGAGCTGTGAGGGTTTTCTGCAGTCTACAGGCTGTGTGCTCTGTATCTTGCATGAGTGCTGCCAAACCCCCATGGCCATTACTCCTCAGCTGAAAGTGCTGTTGTCACCCAACCCAAAGGGCTGGGTTGGGTGACAAGACTTGGGGCTCTCCCCTGCAAATGGGGTGGTATTTAAAAAAAACCACAAAAAAAATCGTAAAGACAAATCCAGAGGTGACCCAGCAAAATGTAAAATAATTCCTGCAGGATCCCAGCAGGCAACTGTGCTTTGCCTTCTCTTGCAGTTCCAATTGCACTGGTTTACAGTCAATATCTTGATAAATGCCATCCGGTCTGTTAAGTGCTGTCTGGCTTGTGTTGTGTTTGGATGGCTATGATGTCTTCCCTGGTATGGTTCCTGCAGTAACAGACCAGTGAGGTAGATTTCAATGAAAACTCAATTTTCTTGTAACAAGGTTTAATGGGAAGTTTATTGGAGTATTGATAACGTCGAATGCAGTAGATACATGTCCCAGAGTTAATATACTGTAAGACATTAAAGCATATATTGCATGTTTATCACTGCCAAATTCAATAAAGATTTTAATGATAAATAATAAGAAGTTGTTCAAGATCAGTTAGGTATTTGAAAGGGAAGGACTGAAAACAGGTAAAACAGGTGCTGGGTCAGATGGGACTGAAAAGGACTGAAATAATGAGAATTAAGAGAGGTTGGTATTTTTTTCACGCCCCAAGAACTGCATGGACCTTGGTTATAAACTCAGCCAGGTTTGTTCAGTAACCTGTCAAGTGAGCTGAGGGCTGACATTGAGGTGGACCTGTGTAGCATGTTGAAATCATCTGTAAATGATCTGGGGTGTTCTCTCAATGTGTGGATGCATCATTGCTAATGTCTGTGATATACTGCTCTCCATCTGCCCTGTCACAAATCCAGTGAAACCTACCAGCATATTACTGCCTTTCAGTTTATCCTGATTGTACTCGACCTGCTTCAAACACAATAATCCTTCTTGCAGATCAGATATTCAGTAATCCTCCTTTACAAGTGAGAGCACAATGGGCCTCTGCCGTCAGACATGATGTAATCCTGCTGCATCAGATAGAGAATTTCTCTCCTACATCATGTGAAACACTGTCCTCTGTCGTCTTGTACTAGGCTGCAGTCTTCCATTGGATGACTTTCACATCCATGCAGTGTATTTCCTCTCTAGGCTCAAAGCAATAAACTCCCTTATTTCATTGTGCTCTGCTCTAATGTTCATGGTACAGTGGGAATTGCTACGTTGCTCGTGATGTGCCCTTTCAAAGTAGGGGCTTTTTCTGTCTTCTGCATGTGCATTTGGAGATAATAAACCTTAGGTGTGATTGAACTGTAAAAAAATGCTGGCTGCAGTCTCTCTTGCTTGCAGCTCTCTACACTGCTTGGGCCTTTTGAAGAATACAAAGCATGTCTTTGAGGTCTGCTATGAGCAGGTGCTGCTGTCATCTGACACTAGGCATGGTGCGACCGGCTGACTGTGCAGCATTAGGCAGCTGCCAGCACTTCCAGCTGCACCCTCTGCTCTTCCTGGTAGCTCAGGTGTGTTTGCCCTGTCTTGCACACTGTTGTTTTATAATCCTTCTGCTGGGGATGATACAGGAGAGCTGGCGCTGTACGCATGTTCTCAGTAACCTTTCTCTAATCCTTCTTGTGGGTTCTGAGCACTGTGAATCCTCTTCTCTTAAGCACAGCCTCTGCTGGCTTCTTGGCTGGGGAGGGGAGAAGAGGGAGATGCTGTCATGTGGAAGGAAAGCGTGTATCCTATCACTGTCTTAATCCTACGGTCTGTTAGAAAGCAGCTACACATCCTGCCTGATTGAATACCTGCCTCGTAATTCAATCTTGGGGTTCCGCTGCCATCCATAAATGGATTACCTTGCTCTGCGGCCGTGCTGCGAGGCAGCTGAGCTGTGGACTTGTGTATTCCACCAGGCAAGACAGGAAGGGGTTTTACCCTGTGCTGTAGAGAAGAGGAGCAACTGAGCAAGAGGCGAAGTGGAGGTGTTAGAGGGCAAGGACTGCCAACCTTCTTGGCTTTATGGCACACATCCCCAAAGTTTCTCTTGGCTTAGAGCTGCACAACACATCCTGCATCAGTCAGGAGTTGGGGGATGGAAGAGTGCCAGGGGGAGCTGGCACCTGAGAAGTGATGGTGGCTGCTCAGAGGTTCCACAGCTCCCTCACATGAGTGGGTTAGTGTGGCTGTGCAGCTGCTCGATGGGTGACAGCACAACAGCTTAGTGTTGATGAGATGGGTGCTGTCTTTTTCTGCTTTTGATTTGTCCCATTAACTTAGTGTTTGGTAACTTGTGCAGTACTGACCTTCTGCTTCCACAGAAATGACTGCACAGGGAAGCATGGCTTGCTTCTTGGACTTTTGTATCTTTATCATCCAGAGCAGTATCGATCAACACTGTCTGGCACTTTCTTGGTAACACCAGCATGGGCTTTCTGAGCTCAGTGGCACAGAAGATGATGGATGTGGGAAGACCTCCACTTCAGATTGCAAGTTGTCAGTAAGCGTTTTGGGAGACAAAATGATCAGTGCTTGTGAAGTATGTGTCTGTCTGCAGGCTCAGAATAAGAGAGTAAAGGCTCAGAGCTGTCAGGAAATAAGCAGATTTGCTTAAAAACCAAATAAACTTCTTAGTGTTTTGCTGGAATCAGAACCATGGGCTGAATTATGCAGTGCTTGACTCCTGTTGTGCTGTAATGTGGGTGATGCTCTTTTGTTGAGGAGAAACTTCGTGATTCCTTCTCATGAAGAGTCTTCTTAGGCACCTTTTTGAGCATGGAGACTCTAAAATAAATAACTCTTGCAGAGGCACCTTTTAAAACTTGTCAGCTGTGGGTTTTTTTCCCCAGTACCTTCACCTCTTAAGACCATAAATGCTTTCCTAAAGCAGGGAAAAACCATTATTAATTACACTGCCTAATGAACTCATTTGGATTTCTGCCCAGCTTCCAAAAACAGCACTAGCACCAGGCTGGAAACTGTTGTCTCACTGTAATTATGTTTATATGGAAAGTTAATTTTTGTTTTCATAAATTGATTTGAGGCTTCTGGAAGCTATTTGGAGATAATTAACTTTGCCCACACAGGCCTACATAAGGGTATTTGTTTACAAGGTAACGCTTGGTGCTGGAGCATGGAGGTAGGTTCCTGGGTTCATCTGGAAATATTCAGGTAGCGGTTCAGGGCAGCTGTTTCCAGACTCAGTTCTCTCTTTATGGACAGCAACACCAAGTGAACACCATAGCTTTGGGATTTTGCCAACTGGTAACAACCCTCAGGGTGGGCCTGCAGTTCCTAGTTGTGATCCAGTTGAGCTGCAACCCAAGTAATTCAAATGCTGCAGAAGTTAGTGCTTCAATCACAAACTCCCTGAATGTGAACAAGCATGACAGTCTCAAATGGAAAAGGCTTGTAAGGAATGAGGCCAGACCCCCACAAATAAGTAGTTGTGAAGGCAAAACCAGTTCCTGTGTATCTTATGATGGGGGTGGAGAACAAGCATGAGAAGTGCAAGGTGATTTAACGGGACCTTCACCAGTAGGACACACACCGTGATACTGAAGAAGTGACTGACTTGTCCAGTCATAGGCGTGTGTCTTTGGGTTCCTGGCCCCTGCAGTGAACTCTTCCTTCAAATCAATTCATTAGTGAGCTAATTTATTATGCATGGGGATCCATTAGAGAAATGTGTTATAACCTCAGGATGCAGGATAACCTCCCAGCACTTGGCTACTGACGAGCAAAAGCAGGAGGGAAAAGTGAGGTCTCTTTAGCAGCTCTAAGCTTGTTTGGGAGCTCCTGTATGACCCCTTCAGACTGCAGGGGTATAAGTAAGGGGCTCTGGTCATGTCTAATAGAGCAGTGGAAGGCCTGGCTGAGAGAAGAAGCTTGTAGGTCATTGCCCAGGGTGCTAATTTTGAAAGCTACATTTTGAGAGTTCCCATTTTAGTGCACCATGGGCTTTCTTCTTTAAACTGAGAAAAAAAAAAAAACAAACCACCAAAATGATCACTGAAGGCCTAAAAATGTACTAATTTCTTATTCCACACTTCAAAACCATGGACAAAGCTGCATCAGAAGGCCTTTATGCTAGGTTGGCATAAGATGTCTCTCTGGTTTTGCTGGGGTGAGGAGGAAGGGATGGTGTTTAGACTCCATAGTTTGGGGTCTACAGGCAATTCTGTCTGTTTTGGTCTGTCTTGCTTGTAACAAAGAATGACTTTCCCAGCCCTTGCAGAAGACCAGTGTTGATCTTGTAGCCAGATTGCCAGCAGGGCCATAAATTCCAGCTTTGCCTACTTGACTCTCTGCGTTCCTGTCTCATGAATAAATTCACAGGGTCAGTGTTTTGTAAGTTTTACCCAGTGCTTCAACTGGGATCAGGAAATCTCTACAGACTGAAGGTCAGCACATTGAAACAACACCTCTGGAAGAGATTAAAAAAAAAAAAAAGGAACTTCCAGAAGATGCGTGTGGTGATTCATCTGTGAATCATCTTGCTGTAAAAGAAGAGGCCAAACTAAATGGTAGGAGAGAAATTGCATGTTTCCAAAGTTTGGTGATCATCTTCCTTTTCTTCCTTTCCCTGTTTCACCTCTTATGCAGAATCAGGGTTACACATTTTATTCTTGATTTCCTACCGTACTTGCTGGCAGGTGACACTTCAGTGACTTTGGGGAACAACTACTTTTAATTTAACAAAAAGGAGTATTTTTCTGTTGAGGAAACTTACCTTTTCCCTTTTATTAACAAATGTTCAGAGCTGTCCATAAAGTAAAGGAAAACTAGCTTGGGGCTAGGAAGGTAGAGTGGAAAATTTTGCCTGTAGCAGCAAAATGGCACCTGGGTGACATTCCTAGCTATTAGGACACCACCATTTTAAATATTTGCTGTGTACTGATAATTTTAAACATGTAAAATAGCCAAACAATTTTTCATGTGAAATAAGAAAATCGTGATGCAGTGAGGCTGCAGCACTGGCCAGGCCCCAGCTCTGCCCAGGTGCTCCCCGCTCTCCCAGGGTGTGTTGGTGTGGAGGGGTGCCAGAGGCAGTCCTCCAGGCAGTGGCTGGTGAGTCTGCAGTGAGGACTTGTGTTGTCTGAGGCACTTTGACAGTGGGTCCTGGCTGGAGGCCAGTAGGTAGTGAGCTCTGTCCTCCCGCTGGCAGATGCGGTGGCTGGGAGTGGTTGTCCTGTCTGCTGCCTTTGGATAAGCCATCTCGTGTCAGCTCATGAATATACAGATAGATGGTGGTGTGTGAAGTGCAGTACCTGGTGTGGTGTTTGCCCAGCTGGTCAGATAAAGTCCCACAGTGGACATGGTGATATCTATGGACCTGTGGTTACATATCTGGGACATGGTGTTTGCTGATCAGGCAACTTAACTGAGACAGTTTCTTGCTTTGCTTGCTCAGTATTTGAGCCAAACGGGTATTCATGTACCTCCTTAACCTGCACAAGCACTTCTGTTGACTGGAATAGAGCTATTTGTATTTAATTAGTTAGCTGGATCAGGGCCTGAACATCCACTTCCAGAAAGTAGCTTTAGGATTTTGTTGACATCTCTCACAAAGAAACCTGTGTACTATTTACCCTTTCAGGCCAGCTCTCTTCTTATATTCTGTCCTGGGATTAACCAGCACCTTGAGACGTTGCCATTCAGTGCTACAAATGATGACAGCAGCTTAAGTGGAACTTATTTTCAGATCCTCATGGTGTGGACACTGGGTGGTGAAATGGGTTGAGTATATACATGTGCAGAAGGCTTAAAGCTGTAATATTAAATAAAAAATTTGGGAAGCAGACATTTCTCAGGCATGAGAAACTCCAGGTACTGAGCTTTCCCAGATGATAGGTGAAGGGTTTACCCTTCATCTCCCTAGTTATTTGCTTCTGTGTTTTATGGAGATTGTTTATTGTGCTCTACAGGCTCCTCCATAGCTGTGTTCCCATGCCAACCATCCTGCAATATGGTGTGCATGCATAGTGAAACAAAGCAGCTTTAATCCTCAACCTTTGGATGTCTCTTGCTTATCGGGGCCAAGCCTCCAAAGAGGAGCCCTGCTGCTTACAAAGTAGAGCTCCAGGTTCCAGTTAATTGGGCCCAGTCATTAAGGGAAATTCAGTTTATGTCTACTGGGACTGTGAAGGTAGTGGGTTTTTTAATAGCAAATATCTACAGTGTGTATTGGTTGTCCTCAGGTTAGAAAAAAAAAAAAAAGCAAACTTTGAGCAGAGAAGAAATGCTTCTAATTACTTGCCTTTGGCAGAATGGCTGCCCTGCTCTTTAGAAGCTGTATTTATATCCTGTAAGAACCAGCTCATTAGCTCTATGCTCACACAGATAATCAACAACATAATTAATAATTATTTGTATGACACCCATGGCAGAGGTCTTTGGATCACATAACAAAACATCATTTCCTTATGATCACTCAAGCATTTCTAACTGTCTCTCTTGTCTTTTTTCTGCCTGTTCTGGACTTTCTCTGGCCTTTTGTGCCAGTTTCTAATGCTTGCTGCACGTTTTTTAGTAAGTTTCTACCAAATGTCTTCCTCTTCTCTTTTAGAAACCTCTGAAGTCCCATTTGATTCACAGAGAATTTCAAGTGCCAGAACTCTGTCACCATGCAGAGCAACCTGGGGTTGGCAGGAGCAGCCATAGCTCCTTGGATTTCAGTTGCATCTATTTATACTGATTTTTGGACCCTATCTGCACTTGAAATGTCAAAAAGCAGGATTTTTCTTGGCCAAGAGTTTCACCTGTTCTGCATTTTCCCAGACCAAAGCAGGTCGTTGGGATACTGTGAGCTACACCTAGGATATCTGTCCTGGGAGGGTTATGTGTGTGTGTGTGATTTCTGAGTAGTGTTCAAACCCAGTTCTGAGGGTGGGATTTTAGCTAAGACATATCTTCAAAGCTAATAATCCAGTAGGTTTCCTTGAAGTGCTTTGACCCACGTTATGCAAGAGAGCTACAGTATCATTACCCAAAGGGCAGCTTTCATTGTGTGTGCTCATGCAGGGAATCCTTGCAGCTGCTGGCATCAAGGATGATCAGAAATCCTGCAGTTGGGTCCCAGAAAGCCACTGGTGCCACTTTCTCAGTAGTGCTGCCAGCTGTGCTGTGCTTCCCTCCATGCAGCCTCCCTGCTCGTGCCCAGCTGTCTGACGTGGCAGAGCCATCACCATCCCATGTGGGAGTCATGTCAGTAGAGTGCTGGTGTGGGCCAGTGCAAGTAAGTCTCAAACCTGGCCCAGAACAACAGAGAACCTACAGCAAAAAGATGTAAAGCTGTGGTGAGCTGAGCACTGGGGACAGCTTAGCACTAAGAAAGATGGAGGTGCTCATTGAGTGATGGGGAGGAGGGGAATATGGAGTCGGGTAATACCCCAGCAAGTGAACATCTGCAAAGTGTAGCTGATGACATAGAGGCTTGTTTCTTGTGGAGCTGTTTTTAGAGAGCAGGTCAGGTGTCAAAATATATTTGGGAAAATGTGAAGATGTGTTTTGGATGGCGAGGGAGAAGCTACTGTCTGATTAGAGATGTTCCTGTTGTGCTCTGGGAAAGGTGTGCTTGTACTGAAGGAGCAGAGGAAGAGGGTGCATGTGAGTATCATTACAGAAGGTACAAGATTGTTAAGCAGGTTGTTGTGGGTGGGGGATGTTGCCAAAAGGGAAAGACAGGGGTGTCCTGCTGATTGCACCTGGCTGCTGTGGGGAGGCCACTCTTGCCCTGTCTGAATACCTGTCTTTGGACTTGGAAACCCAATGGAACTTCACCATATCTGCAAACCTCACTCCGAGGCTTGGAAACAGTGTTTGCTGGCACCGTGTGTTGCTGAACAGACGGGCTGCTGCGTTTGTACCCACTGAAGTTTTTCAGAGAGGGTGATTTGGTGTGGTGCTTCAGTAATTGTTGCCAGCACAGAAGAAACAGAAGGAAAAGCAACTTCAGTTCTTTACCACCTGCTTCTCCTCCCTCCTTGTGACCCCTGTTTGGCACCTAGGTAGGTACTTGCCCAGAAAATGCACAGAGAGGAACAAAAACCCACCCAGATTGATTGCAAGATGTGACAGTTGACATTCTGGTGTGAGGAAACAACAGAAAAATCTCAGCTAAACATGCTAAAAATATGAGGGTGAGGCAGCTGAGTCACTAGAAGGGAGATTTGAGCTGCATGTGGTCCATGAAGGAGACTGAATGTAAATTCTTTTTGTGTGACTTGCCAGAGCATTTGCTGTTCCTTTTCTCCATGGGGTGGTCAGAGCTGGGATGGTGCAGCTGGGTGGCAGTGCAGGAGGATGTGTCCTCCCACCCTTGCCTGCAGAAATGGGTGCATCTGTGTTGCATTTTTATTCTTCCTTTGCTGGGTCCCTTGGCCTGACCTGAGGAACCTGTGGGTTTTGCAGTGTTTTTTTCCAAAAACTGCTCCACACACCTTGAGCAGGACAAGGGCTCAGTCTGTTCCCATGTTACAGGCTCTGAATACATGAATGAACTTGCATCTGGCTTTAATGGGAGCAAATTAAAGACTTTTGAATGTCCCATCCTAAGGCTTGGAGAGGAGGCTCTTGTAATTAAGATCTGAAACCTAGGTGCTGGTTCTGGCCTTTTCTTTACTGATGCTGAGTTTTACCTTATGTAACAGCAGAAATGAGGATATGTCTTTTTTTGGCTAACCGTAGAGGTCCATTTGGTGTGTGCTGATACAGCAGTGAAACTGTAACATGTCTGTGCCCTGCTGTCCTTTTTTGAATAAAGTGGAAGAGCTGAGGTCACAACAATGCTTTGGAGTTAAAATGGAAAATTGCGAAAAATATTTTGGGAGTTCTTTCCTTCCCTCATCAAATTTTCACCTCCTGGGTAGTTGTGGCTTCTCTCTCCTGGTTAAGGAGATTATTCCCCCTGAAAACCACATTCTGACAGATTGCCTAGGTGTCTTGGGCAAATCGGATACAAGCTGACTCTTTTCTCCCCATTCAGGTGAGTGATCTGTCTCTTTTACCCATTGATTTTTCTGTCCTCGTGTTTTGAGATTTATGAAACTAGATGTATCAAAGAGCAAAGTCTGTTCCCACACCCTTGAAGGATTAAAGCGGTTAGTATTTCATGTCTTTTTTCCCCTGTCTAAAAAAGAGAAGTAAACAATTATGCTTTAAAAGCTGATCACATGTAGCAACAGATTTCTTTGTCACCAAGAGGGTGTATATACCAAAACTGGGCTTTTTAGTTGCTTTTTTGTGTGTCCATCCTCCCCTTGACGTGCCTGTTAAAACCCTGCCATGGTTTGTGAGCTAACAGGCACTGAGCAGATGGGAAAAATTAGACTTATATGGTTTTAGTCTTTATGTAAAAGATTTATCAGATTCTAGCTGATGAAGAAAGAGACAGATTGGGAAAGAAGGTGTGGGTGAAATGAGGACAACATTATCCCTCTACTTGGCCACATGGGTTGGTTTGTTTTTTGGAACACCCTCTCTTGCAGATGATCTGCCCACAAGTATCTGCTGCGCTTTTTGGTGATATTTCCTCCCCAGCATTGTCTTTCCTGCCTCCAACAACAAAATGCTAAGAGGTTTTTTTTTGTATGTGTGTGACCACATGAAGCATTTGGATCTTTCACTTCCCATCTGTAAAGAGGAAGCAACAGGATATATGATGCTTCATCCTTTGTTGTGACTGCTTTTGAATATACTGCTAGAATGGAGATTTTTCTTGCTGTGTTGATGAACAGGACCCCTGTGTCATTCCAGATGCTGCTAAAAAATGGGCAGATTGAAGAAATATTTTAAAATGTATGGTCTATATTTTTTTCTGCCTCTGGGAAGTTTAGCTGCTGCTGGGGGAGTGACTGTTCACCCTTTACCTGATCATCACTCCCCCTTCCCCTGGTCCTTTGTAGCAGCATCAAGTGTAGGTGCTATGCACAGCTGAAGTATGAGATGTTCTGCTGAAAACTGGAAGATGCATTATGTTGTTGAGCAAAACCAGTTGGTGTGTTTATCTGGCTTATTTCATGAGCGTTTGGAGAAACAAAATCAATAACATTTATGTAACACTCCTGTTATCTGCTTCAGCCTCTCCCTCGCAACTGTGGATACTTTTCTGGAAATGACTAATGAAATGTATAGAATTGTACAGTATGATGGCCACCAAACTGCAGCTCCAAAGCTGTGCTGATCACCCCAATGTACAGTAAATGCTTAAGTAATTTTCACATGCAAGCATAAGTCAGTCCAGTGTTTGTAAATGAGCATGAATTGCTGTGATGCTTTTGTATTTTTACTGTCAGGAAAATGATCCCTCTGAAGGCAGAGTCACTTGTTGCAGCTGTTCTACTGTGTGTCATGTAGAGAAGGTCACTGGCTGAGCAGAGGGATCCTGTGCAGGGCGAGACAGTCATGGTGCTGCCACTGAGTTCATGGTGTGTCTTCAGTAATCAGATTTTTCACTCTTCTATAGGTTTGGCTATATTCTTGTAAGCATTAGATAAACCTTAATCTTCACCAAGCCTTCCTGGTTTATAAGGTTATAAAAAGCTTTACCCCCTTTATTAATTTGCATGCACTTGCGCTGCTTGATGTCCTTTGTATTTTTGAAACAGATTTCTGAAATGTCTTCTTTAGTGTGTGGTGGTAGTTTGTTCCTAAGCTCCTGGGAAGGAAGAATGGCTAATTTTTATGGGGCATGATTGACTTGATGACCTAGATTGACTAAAGGATGATTTCTTTGCCAAATAGTAATTTAAATGTAAACTATTGTGACTGCTAGCTTGGAAATGTGTTGCCATGTGAATTCATTAGGCAGTTTTCTTCTAATGCTTTAATAAAGCCATTGGACATTGTTGTGGTCTCTTACTTCCTTACAAGTAGATTTTTAAAAAAACCCAGTAAGCCCCAACATTCAATACAGAATAGGCTTATAGATATAAATCTAGGGGAAGATGATGATGGAGTCTGATCATCTGACTGCTAATAAACACCTTTGTTTTTTAACTTATTGGACAAAGTGTGGTAAGCAGAATTAGAGATGGAACCATCACGGAAAAAATCCAGTAGCTTTGCTGGGAGGTCAGGGTGAAATCTACCAGCACATTCTGCCATAGATGTCCATCTCAAGAGGCTGCTGGCAACTCACCAGCGGAAAACAGAGGAGCAGAAACTTAAGGAATTTGTGGGGTTTGGTTAAAAGCTTGAGGAAGGACTTGTGTTGTTAGGGTCTTGTGCTTGCTCTGCGTTTGAAGCAGCCTAAAGGCCTGGTGAGACAAGTGCTGGGACCTGCTCACAGGCTTGTGCTTAGTCACAGGGCTCCATGAGGCTTTGAAGGCTGGGATTTTTCTGAAATGTGTGTGCTGCAGGATGTCCACCCCTCTGCTCTTTTGAGCTCCCTCCTCTTGTAAAGGTTCTCTGATGTTGTTTCTGCTGTGGTTGTGTCTCTCTGAGCTGGCAATTCTCTTGCATCTCTGTGGAGATTATACTATTTTTTTATTTCCTCTTAACAGCAAGGTCTGTGTGCTCCAGGGGTAAGCTGATTGCTCATTTCTGGAGAGAGAAGGAGCAAAAGCATCCACCAATCTTTACGAATTAAAGAAATACCCCATTTTCTACTCAGGGATAAGCCACAGATCACAACTCTATTTTTAATTTTATGCCTTTTGATTTGTGAGTTTTATCCCTCTTGAAGGTAGAACCTCTGTAAGACCAAAGCAGAGTACATCAAGATAGTTATTGTTTTTTCTTATAATTTAAATTTTAAAAAAATGAATCTTTATTTTGGTTTGCCTCACCTGGAGCCATACCTTTCCGTAGCCACTGCCATGTGAAAGAGGAAATCGCAGGACAGAAGAGCAGTGTCACTTGAGGCCTCTGGAAAGGTTCCCTCCAGCCCCATGAGAAACAAGTGGAGGAATCAAACAAGTTTGCTTTGACCTTGTCTGCAAGTTGCATACCAGGAAAGGAGCAAAAAGCCCAACTTCACATCCTCTTTGAAGAACATATAGGGGCAGTTCATGGCAACTCCACACCCATATCTCCTTGTGGACCTCGAACCCCATGGCAGAACCAGACAGAGACAGGGATTTTGCTCTTCCTTAGTCTATTTGTGGCTGGCTAAGTGCAGACCATCTCTGAAAGCAACTGTTCTGTGTGGTTATGGCAATCTGCCCAAAAGGATGGCTTTTCTTGTCCCTTTATGCTTTAAATAGTCGGGCCAAGTGAAGTAAGTTTTGCTTCACTGTAATAAATGCTGCCTAATTAGTTAATCCCTCCAGGCCTGGAGCACTGCATGTATCTCCTTGTGTTCCCTCCCAGCTGGTCTGACCTCCTTCCTGAGAGGTAAGAGGAGAGAAATTTATTGCCAGAATTTACTGGAGTCAAACTACAGCTTCCTGTGTGAGTGTTGGGGATTGCTAGCACACAGCTGCATACCACCACCCAGTCTGACTCTTGGGTAGTCTCAGGGAGGGGATCATCTCCTCCAATTGTATTTAAATTGGGTGTTGCTGCTGTATTTCTCAGTACCTGGATGTGGCTGCGTTTGGAGCGATATTAAAATAGAGCTTTTGAGGTGTAGGAGTCATTAGGCAGCTACAACTGTGGTGGATTTCCCTTTTCTTCCTTACTTTCTGCAGGAAACTGTTAAAGCCAGTGATTGTTTTCCAACAGAAAGGTGTAAACTAACCCTTTGCCTTCTGCCTTCAAGTTTTCCTTCCCGTTGGCTCCTATGGCTCACAAGCCTCCTTGTGTCCTGTGCTCTTGGGACTCTTAGTCTAGGTACAAAGGGTGCAGTAACCATGTGTGAGAGCTGTAGCATGAACTAACTGGTTTGGATACAGGGGCTGTTTTCTTGACCTCCCTCCCCACCCTGGCCATGCCCATTTTAATAGCAGTACCTGAGCAGGAGGCAGTGTACAGCCCAAAGAGATGTACTCTACCTGCTGTCCCACCTTAGGCACTTTTTACAGCACTTGTGCAGATGGGGGCTGCATCTGGGGACAGTGACTCTTTTCCATTGGCTGTTTCTGAAAGCGTTGAGTCAGCCTGGGAGAAATTCAAAGGAAATGGTTGATTTGGCACAGCTTGGCAAGAGCAGCAGCCTGGAGCCCTAAATTAGGGTGGGGTGATCTTATTCAGCTGTAGAACCAGTGGCATTTCAAGTGAGAGCAGTGAAAAAGCCCTTGGAAACTTGTGTCCCTGAAACCTGGACAACTCTGAATCTGGGAGGTGATTTGTGGAGCTGGATACAAGGAAGGAGTGTGGAGAGCAGCTGGTTCCTGCATGGCCATTCAGGGGCATGTAGGATAGTAGTGTGACACATACCATGTTGTCTGGGTCAGTCTTCTGTGCTAGCAATTATTCTGATGCCCAAGCAGATATCCTAGGGTTTCTCTTCCCCAGCTGATATTCTAGGGTTTCTCTTCCCCAATGAAGGATGCTGTTCAAGCCCTTTGCTTAGACTGGCTGATTTTTGCTCTATTTGTGTGTTATATGCCTTAAAACAATCTGCTGCCTGTGTCACTTTGGAATGGCAGCTAGCAGGGGAGGAGGTGATAAGTGGCTGCAGTTCTCACTGTCCTGCACAGACCAGAGCATGCTGTGTTCATACAGTTCATCTCTGCTGTGGTGACAGCAAATAGTAAATAGACTTTTTTGTGGTGTGTTTTTGTTTTGTTTTGTTTTGCCTAGGGAGGACTGCACCACCATTATGTTGTTCAACAGAAACACCAAAGAAATTACTAGAAGTTTGTTTCAGCCTCACGTATGTCTTTGGCATTGTAGATAGCAGGGAACTGGTATTGAAGGCATAGTTTACTAAGTGGATTTTTTTCCTTGAATGGTTTACATCACCCATCTAGACTAAATTTTTTTCAGTGATCTGTAATAAAGTGAAACTCCATCGTAAATGAGCTAATGGGTTGGTGTAGGTCAGTGATGCTGGTCTGTAATGAATCTCAGCCTGCCAAAGTTTGCTTTTCTTGGTCCACTCAGAAGTAATCTGTGTACTGTAGCCTGAAAACCCCTGGGCAGATCACACCGAGGTCCAGTGACAGGTCAAGGAAGGCAAAGAGACAGGGATGAAATCAGATTACAGACATTCTTGGCAGTAGTCTCAGATCTTTCAAGAGATTGTTGCTCATCTGTTTACTAGTCGCTTGTCTTCTGCTCCCGATTGCAGTGTAGGAGCATCAGATTATTATAGAAAAGGTGTGGGATATCATAGTGAAGCAACTACAACAGAGTGGGACTTGTTCTTGGCACAATCCAAAGCCTGTTAAAGTTGGTAACAATTTCTGCTTTCATGGCTCAGCCTTGCATAACACTATCCTCAATAAGAACACTATGTTGGAACATATAAAGAGTCTGGTGGGTGCGTGCAAAGAGCCACAGGCTAAACAAGCCTGTGCAGTATTTACCAGAGGCTGCTTATATCAACTAAAGCTCCTTGTGTAACTTTTGTGCAGTCGATGCAGCAGCAACATGGGTCCTCCCCTTGCTTGGGTGGATCACCTGGCCACCCTCTTGTCCTTCAGCTGGTGGGAACTGTGGCTGAGGCGAGGGGAACGGTGCAGGCTCGTGAGCACGTGGGCTATGCTGCACATGGGAGAGGCCAGTGAGGTCCAGGCAAAACATACTTATGGTCCACATAGTTTCTGGATTCCTTGTCTTGAGTAGTTCTGGTCAAAAGACTGGGGAGCAGCAGTCCTGTGGTCAAGAAGAGCAGGAGGAGAGCTTCCCCTGTGTCCTGGATCAGCAGAACAAGCAGAAGAGGGCTGAGGTAATAAAATCTCTAAAAGTTACCTTGCCCTGTGGGGAGCTGAGCAGTCCATTATTTTATACTAAATACTGATAATGGCAGCTCCTAACTGTAGGGGATCTTCAAAAGCCTCTGGGGATTTTGTGTGAACATCTGTTTTTTGGCAAAGCAGCTCCTTCTATGAGTACAGCCATGCAACAAGTTATTTGTGGGTGTGTAGGTTTACACTGCCTTGACTGCATTGACAGGCCAAATTCTTCTTTTCCGTGTGTGTAGAGGAGAACATCTTTGAGATATTTCTTTGCTACAATCTTCTTTGTTCTTGCTTGGAACTACAGCCTCCTGCTAACTGTAGTTGTCTGACACTATAAATTATCACCTTAGCCTGCCTGTTTGCTTGTGGGTTTTCCCTGCCACTCCAGACATTTAAAGCGAGTTCAGGTTAAATTACATTAATGTGCAAATACGTACTGATTTCATCTACAGAGCACTCTTACCTCTTCCTCCATAAAGCTGCACAAACAGCAATAATCCCTATCTTCCTGGACCTCATTAGTCATCAACTATGTCTAAAATTCTCAGGCTGACACGGTGAACTTCCTGTGACACTGGAAAGTTTGGCCCTTAGCAGGGTGTAACGCTCTGTTACTGGTGCTGCAGAGGTAGGATAAGGTGTAGGCTGCTGGCAAGAAAAACACCTCCTCATTCATTTCCCAGGCTTGCTCTCATCTACTCACTGAACATCAACTGTGTGGCTTTGCTGTAGCACAAGTGAACTTCATGCTAACTCCTTCACTGGAGGCCTGGGGTGTGCAGGGAGGAGGGCAGGGCCTGTGGTGATGCATAAAACAGAACTAAGTTTAGCTGATGGGAGAGATGCTCTTTGATTTACAACTTTCATTTCATCAAAGGCTTTTGGCATGCAGGAAAGGAAGGGAACAGCTCCCCAAGGACACCACTGCAACGCTGTGGCATGACATTACAGCTGTGGTCTTCCAAAGCTGGGAGCAGCAGGTTAATTTACTGTAACTCCCTCCCTTTGCCTGTGCTGCTCACCAGCTAGCAAGGGACCCCTCTGCCCCTCCCAGCCCCCCACAGCAGGCAGGCACATTCAAACCAGGCTTCTGCAGCAGCAGGAACAAGTCCTTTCAGAATATGCTCCATCCAGGGTTTATAGCAGTGGTGGGCTTTCCTGGCATGCAAGAATGTGAGTAACATTGGGGCAGCAATGGAGATGAATGCAAAGCATCTATCTTTTAGTGTGGAACCTGCTAAAGCTGCTCTTGCCAAGGCACAGACCTTGCTGTTGATGCCTGTAAAGCTCTTTTATGTTCTGGAGGGCTTTCATGTTTCTGCTTAATATTGCAATTATGCTTGTGTCTTTCAGGCGAAGGCCAGGGACTTGCTACACTGAACTGAATTATTTTAGTACATGCTTAATTTTCCCTCAGTCTTCTTTAAAGATGACTGTATTTTTATTCCTTGGTGCCTGAGGAAAAGGACTGTCTGCTAAAGGTGTTTGAGTGATGCAGGTGGGCACTTCTTTAGCAATGAGGGAGCCTTCCTTGCTGACACACCAAAACTGGGGATAGGTGTCAGTGGGCACCATCCCAGCTCTGGCAGCCAAGTTGGTGAAATGAGATTTGCAGACTTTAAACTGTGTTTTCTTCATAGAAGGCCACATTCACTGCCTTGCTTTCCTCTTGTTCGTGTGCACACAAGCCAGTATAGTTGTAACACTCTTAAGAGGGAAAGCTGTGGGAGAAGATCACCTGAAGCTTAAGCCATGAGGTATATCTTTAAGCATCTACTTTGTTTCCAATGACCTCTGACTTCCTTAGTGCTGCAGGTGACCCTGGCAAGCCAGAAAAGCCACTCAGTGAAGTGCAGCAGCAGTAAGATTTCTTCACTGTTTGCCTCTTGTATAGCTGTATTATCTGTAAGCTGGAAAAAAGCCTCAGAGGAATGATTGTCTGAGAGAGATTGAATCTGGAAGAGAGGCTCATGGATCCCAGGAATAAGCTTGCTGTCAGAATATAGTATTGACTTGAAGAAAGCAAGTCCTTGGAGGCACTATTGACTGTCATTACTGATGTAGTGGAGACTGCCTAAAGTGCCGTTTCTTGAGAGCGGCATCATTTTTTGCTGTACTTTTTTTACTTTTTTGTCTCCTCTTTCTCTCTCTTGCTTTTGAAGAGGGTGGGCAGAAAACCAACACTGGCATGTGCCATGAGTGAAATGAAAATACGTGCTGAGCTGGAGCCTGCTCAGGGACTGATTTCAAAGTGAAGGGCAGAGAAGAGATCCTGAAGGATTGCTTCCCCTCGGTGCGTACTCAGGCTGGAATGGAAAGTGTTTCCAGTCCTTGTTTGAGAGAACAAACTCCCCTGTATTCACTCAAAGCCACCTTCTCACAGCAGGAGCTATGAGGCTTTTCTTTCACCTGGCCATATTAGAGTTTGTTCTGAAAGGAAGGGTCCCATTTAGGAGATAAAGAGCCAAGTAACAGGTCAGGAGAAACCTGGCATCTGTGGTAAAGGTGTAGAGGGAGGAGGGTGAAGGAGCTCAGGTTTAAATTAAGACTTGGCGGACACAGCTGCTTTCCTTGTGTTTCTCACTGTTCCTCCACCTTCACTTGTTTTCTCGATGCTGAGCCTAAAGCAACAGGGGAAAGAGCTCCTGGCCTTTGGGAATGTTGGTGGTTTCCAGCTGTTACACTTAGGTTGGGCGGAGCAACACTAGTTGAAACAATGCTGTCCCACCCCAAGGGGTCATCTTGGTGTCTGGGCTGGAAACTTCAAAGCCACTTGGTGGGCGTGAACTTCTCTTGTTAGTTTTGTTGGGGTTTTTTGGGGATTCGTTTTTTTGCCTTTTTTTGTCTCTTCAAGAAAGCCCATCCACACTGCTTTGGTGGCATGCAAAAGAGGAGCTTTAAGTTCTCCGGCTGTAGGAATGCATTTCCTGAATTTCAAAAATCCCTCTTTGCAGAAGTGTTTATTTTTGGTTAGCGTTGTGTTTTCATTTGTCTGTTTTCACACAACTCAACAACTGCTTCAGATCATACTGAATTTGGGCTGTGCATTCCACAAAACAGCATCCAAAAAGCCCTCAAGAGAAGCACATGGACATCTATTGTACCTGTACAGCACAATTCCAGTTTCTCATCTACTTTCTTAATAGCACAGCTTGAGGATAAGGAAAGGAATAAGGTAATAGGCTCGTGCATATTGGCACTTTCCTTAACCAGTGTTTAACTTTGTACTAAATAATCTTTCAAGTCCTTCACCACTTAACGTCTTTGGGAACTGAGTACCCTATTAGTAGCCTACTGACCTGTTCTTTTGTCCTCATCTAAAATTGGGGTAGGATGGCAGTATCTAGTCAATGACAAGTAATGTGAGAACACAGAGAATTATTCTTAGCATATTAGATAAAAAGCTGTATTTCAGAAGAAGGGACATTCCCATTTCCAAGATAATGTGTGAGGGATGGGGAACAGATGATGCTCAGGCTGTTGGAGTTACTGGGTAGCATGAGTATGACAAGGCAAGAGACTCTGCCTGAGGAGGGTGTCTGGTATTTTGGGGTGTTCCAGCTGAGCGTCTGGCTTTTCTCCCTTTGGGACACTTTGGCTTGGATATTGGAGTGACTCAGTATTTGGGTGTCTGGACATTATTTCAGGCAGAGGATTTGTTGTGCTGGCCTTGACAGAGATGGTTTTGGATAGCTCTGTTGTCCAACTGTGTGGCTCAGGCTGAGATGCAGGCAATCCTTGGTTCTTTCAGCCATGATGCTAAGGAGGTGAAGGAAGCACTTTGAGAAGACAGGTAAAATTCCATTCTTGATTTGAGATGCTTTTTCCCTTTTTTCTTCCAAAAGGAAGATGCCTTTTTGGAAGAGGTTTTAGTGCTCATCCTTGAAATCTGTCTTCCCTTTTTTTCCCCATCTGGATTCAGCTAGGCTTTACATCCTCTTCCCTGTGACTCAGCATGCCTCTGTGGCCATAGGCCCCAGGGCTGTGCTCCAAGGTCCCTTGGAAGCCCCTTTCCCTATGGAGTGTCATCTTGGTTCCTGGAATTTGGCTTGTTAAACTGGGTCTCACCCACATCAGCAGCTGTCCCTTATCTTGAAGGTACCCATTAAGGTTTTAACTCTAAGCCTTGAAATTTGTCTGAAATCCAAGTTATATACAGAACTGACTCTGCTGCCATGTCAGCTGAGATCAGCTGTAAATTTCAGCTGGATAGGAATGAAGCAGAACTTTTTTGGTCCAAATCAGAAAGACTGGAAAAACATAATTGAGAAATATGTGTTTGAAGATTTAACCAGCTCTGCTCATGGCCTCTCTAGGAGCCAGGGAGGTATTAACTTAAAAGGCTGTTGGGTCTCAAATTTGTTTGTTTCCTGGCAGAGGCCAGGACCAGCTCAACTCAGGGACCCGCGTGAGCTGTGTTTGGGCAGGAGGCAGAGTGGGTGGGTGGCTCTGTGGGAGAGGAAACCAGGGCATGTAAGTCAAAAGGAGTTTGCAAAGGTCATAGCTCTAAAGGTGTAAGAAAGCAATCAAAGCATCTCACAGTGCCTCAGTCCTGGCACTGGAGGCAGAGAGGCTGGGGCTTTGCACCCAGCTGAGGAGCTGCTGAGGGTGTTTTACCACCGCCCTAGTACGAGCCAGTTGATTGCTCAGAGAAGTTTGCCAGAATTTGGCAATGACCAAAGGTAAGAGCGAACGCAGTGACAGAGCTGCTTAAAGCATTCTTGCTGGTGACTTCTGGAGAAGGCTGACAAAGGGGAATTGAGTAGATGTTTGTGGGAATTGGATACCTGACTCCCCTTTGTCACTTTGAAAGTCTCCACCCTGGATTCCTTTTTCCCCTGAAGGGGAAAGCTTTGTGCTCAGCTGTCCCATTATACTGCAGCAGGCAAGGAGATCTAGTTAATTTGAATGCCTTTTACTTCAGCTGAAACATATTTGCAATGGGAATACCATTCCTGCTCACTGAGCAGAGTCCTGGAAGCCATAGGCTCTTCTGTGAGAGATCCAATTAAAATAAAAAAAGAGGTGAGGTGAGTAAAGCTTTCCCTACAAACTCTGGGAGGAATTTCCTGCATGAGACCAGTCTTGACCTTGAGCATTCCCAAGTCTTTTCCCTGGGATGCTGACCCAGTGTTCATAAATCATTCCAGGCATGAAGTGATCTTTTTATTTAATTTAAAAAAAAAAAAAAAGTAACTGGATTGACATAAATTAAAGCTGAGCTAACTTGTCTGGAATAATTGGATTGGTAATAATGGATAGCAGTGTGGATTGAAGTAGGTCACAGTTTAACCTGGAGGCCTGGAGAGGCTATTTTGTTTTTCCAGCCTCTGCCACTCCCTTTTCCCTTTTTTCCTTGTGAGAGCACAAAGAAATGTGGAGGGAGGGAGAAGATTGCCAGCGTGTGCCATGTGCATGGTGCTGCTGATGGCTGAGGAATCGCTTTAGGGGAACTCCAGTTGCAAACTTGAATGTTCCCAGGAATGAAGTTCCCAGGTGCGTTGCTGGGAAGCGATGGGCAGCTGTGACAGAAGCTGTATTGTACATGGTTGCAGTGATAAATTATTTCACAGGGATTAATCCTACATCCCTTCTGTACTGGCATTAGGGACCACTGATGAGAAAACAGCTGGATGAGCTGCTTTTCAATCAGGGCTTTCTGGTGGCAATGAGATGTGTAAACACTGGGGTTTGGGGTTGCTCTCTTCTTTCAGTAGTGTATCTGTACATGCCCCCCTCCTGATAGTCTGTGTATTTAAGTTTGCTTGGACTCTTCCTACACCCTTGGGTCTTAAGCAAGAATAATAAGTTATCCGTAGTGTTGGATAAAATTAAGAGTTTTCATCTCAGAGTATCTTAAAGATAGTTTACATTGTTCTGCTTCTGACTTGAGACTTTCAGCACTCTTTAACTGCTGGCTAGAAATAATGAGTACTGCTGAAATGCATCCAAGAGGAGACCGTTCTCCAAACCCTTGAAAAATATCCTTGTCTTGGGAAGTAATTCTAGGATATTACTCCAAAGTGGTTGCATGGTCCTCTCCCAGGGACTTGATTGGAAGCTTTGCTGTGTTTAATGACTTATCCTTCACTCCAGTGAAACCCAAATCCATCAAGGCACAGATGTTACACTAAGCACATGAGAAATCTCATTCCCATTGGGTTAAATGTTTCCAAAGGAACCACTTCTTCCTTGTCTCCTCAGAAAGGGTCACCTATAGGTTTCCCTCAGAGTGGCTAGAGTCCAAGAGTACCACTCAGGCAGCTGAAAAATGAGCTGTGAAGAAATCCTCTGAAGATTAAACCCTTCTCTGATCCTGAAGCAAGCAGGATATTGGGAATATGTGCTTAAGGAAAAGTTCATGTCCCTGCAGCATGCCCCAGGGAGGGCTGCAGGCCATGCTGGACCTGTGGTTGCATGAAGCTGAGCAGGGATGAGGAGGCAGTGCAGAGAGGTCAGCCCTCCTCCTGGCTTCCCACCAGGACTGCTCAGGTCTTGTTTGCTCTGTTCTATCAGAAGCTGAGGATGGTTATGTAGATGCAATAGCTGCTTTGTCAGGTGAAGTTAACTGGGCTGTCTTCTGTTCTTAAAGCCAAATCCTGCTTCCTTTCTAAACTTGCATAATTAGTTTTGATTGTCGTATTAAAAATACTTGCTGAGAATAGCTTGTTTGGAACAGTGGTCTGTAGAAAACTTGTTCTCCATCATGCTGAACTACCTGCTTGGCAGGGAATAATAGGGTTTGAAGAATGGCTCTGGCAAGCTGGAGATTTCTGCCTTATCTCTGTGGGCCAGGCCCTGATGCTGCTAGGTTCAATGATACAATTCTCTGGGCTTTTTTTGGTGGGACACTTGGTGCAAGCAACACTTGGCTGTGAGCTGGCAAGTGCATTTGTGGCAAGAAGCAGCCAGAGTGTGTGCTGCCTGTCCCTGCTGTGCCAGCCCTGGGCTTCCCTCAGTGGGGCTGGTCACATCCTGCCCTGCTGCACCCTGTGCTGCACAGGGCAGCTCCTATGAGGAATCATTGTCCATCACAAAGAGGCCTAGTGAGGATGAGGGACACCTCCCTTCCAGGGTAAGAGAGGACAGAGGAAAGGGAATGCTTCTGAGACGCCATCTGCTCAGGGGTAGTCCAGCTAGACACTTTTCTCTGCCTAGAGCTTATGATAAAGTCACAGCATGGACTTAAATAATTAGGAGATGCCTGTCTTTGGAGCAGAGAGTTATTTCTTTCCCTGCTGACCTTGGCTGATTAGCAAATATTTGGTATCATTTGTGGAATCCTATCAAAGCAGCCCAGAGGTATTCATCTGCCTAAAAGCCTCCTGGGGATCTCTTCTCCCCGATGGGGGCACAGCCTATCCGTGCTCTTCAAAGCAGGTTTTTTGATTAGCTGACTGGAGATGCATGTTTAAGATCTTGCATTTTTTTTTATATGTGGGTCTTTTTGTTGTTGTGTTTTGGTTTTTTTTTTTTTCCTTTCAAAGGAGGGAGAAACTTAACATCACACTAGTCCCTTTGTGGCAGTTCGGAAGTTAAATTTACCAGGACCATTATCTTTAACAGCTGCTGCTGTCTGACAGATTGAGTTTATAGTCGGTCTTATAGGCACTAAAAACACTTTCATCCTTGTGGGTCCAATTTCAGAGCTATTCAATTTATTATCTCTAAGAGCTTAACAGCTGCTCTCCCCGCTCCTTCATACCCCCCTGCCCCTCACTCCCTCTTGCTCCCCAAAGCTCAAACCTAAGGGTCACCCCTTAATCCTGGAGGTAGAAGCAGCCATGTGCACATGCTCTCCCAGCAATGGGAGGAGCTTTAATGTAGGCAGGCAGCCTCCACTGATGGAGGAGGCCCCTGCTTCTACAATTTCTTTCTGTTGAGCAGCAGCGTTGTGCCAGTGGTGGGTTGTCTTTGCCATGGCAATGGTCAGATG